>NC_046662.1:146693337-146739193 GCF_010883055.1 Belonocnema kinseyi
TGTGACAACTAACAAGGTCACGTTTCAGAGAGGTGTCTTTCAGGGCGACACCATGAGCCCACTCCTCTTTTGCCTTGCACTATTGCCACTATCTCTAGCACTGCGCCATTTCGACGGGTACTTGTGCGACAAACCTGCAGATCGAAAGTACAAGGTCACTCATGTATTCTATGCTAAAAACAGAGAGCAACTGCATCTAGCTCTAGGGATTGTCGAACGATATACTAAGGAAATTGGAATGGAATTTGGGTTAGACAAATGCGCCAAGGTTTATTTGAAGCGAGGAAAACCTAATGGCATCCCTGAAGATCCTGAGCTCGTTGATAGAAGCGCCATACGACAACTTTGCGCTGGAGAGACTTATACATACCTAGGCGTGCTACAGAGCCGCATTCAGGATGTGACATCTATAAAGGATACTCTCCGAAGCAGATACAAACGTCTCATCCGACAGATTTGGTCTTCCGAACTGTCGGCGAGGAACAAAGTATCTGCAACGAACATCCTTGCCGTCCCGGTACTACTCTATTCATTTGGAGTAGTTCCATGGACGAAGAACGAGCTCAGATCTCTTGATATCGGGAGAAGAAAGGTTATGCACATGAACAAAAGCATGCATCTTAAGTCTTCCGTTCCGCGACTGTACATCTTACGCCGTCAAGGGGTTCGCGGAATATTGAGTCTTGAATGTCTTCACAACATTATTATTCTGGGTACAGCACATATAGTTGCAAATGGAAGAGACCCTCTTCTTAAAATGGTCAAGAATCACGAGGAAGTAGGCAAAGGAGCATTTCTGTACAAAGCAGCGGCGGAGGCTGCTGAAACACTCGGACTCGGATGTGAATGCATCAAATCTAGTCCATCTCGAGTACACACTCCTGAAAGCCCGGATTAAGAAAGCACAAGAGAAAAACTTTCGTGAACAGATCCTAGATAAGAGGACGCACGGTATCTTCCACAGAAATGTGAAGGATCAGTCAATGTCTTGTGAGCTAATGTTTGCTTTCCTTAAATCGCCGGGATTGAAGTCTGCTACAGAGGGTTTCATTTTTGCATGCCAAGACGGTGTCATTTCCACCTTAACATACCGTCGCCACATTTTGAGCCAAGACATTCCCGATGATAGCTGCAGGGCGTGCCATGCACACCCCGAGCATTTAGCTCACATACTATCTAGTTGTCCAACACACGCGGGAACGACCTACATTCAAAGGCACAATGCGGCACTAAGAGTACTTTATTACCATCTCTGTCACTCCTACGGCATTCACCTTAATATCGCTCCTCTAAGTGCTCCTAGGGAAATTGAGTCAATTGGCGAGAATGGGAAGTGCCGCTTATACTGGAACTTTATATTCTAGACAATTGTTTCCGTTGCTCACTCGAGGCCTGACATGGTTCTTCTTGACTTCGAGAAGCGAACCATGTTCGTTATCGAATTTTCGGCACCAGCTGACAAAAACATCATAGCCAAGGAGAATGAAAAGAAAGAGAGGTATCGAGACCTTATAAGGGAGTTGCAACGATTGTACCCGGAATATTCTGTTAAACTGATCGTCCTTATCATCGGCGCTCTTGGAGGTGCCAAGCTTTCACTTGCTAATAGCCAAAAAAGCATCCCAGCGAGTCAACAATATGCTAGCAGGGGTGAAGCCATTATACAGGGGTATTTTCATACTTCGCGCCTTTAAAGTTGCATTCGGATCGGCCATTCGGTCAAGTCCGTGCATCTGCGGATCAAGTTTATCATAGTTTACATGGTTGCGTTCGAAACTTCAAATGCATACAAGTATAAAAACAATACAGGTTATGTTACATAGTAATTACGAATAATAAAAGTGTTTACTTAATGATGAAATGCGACATGTGAACAGAGAAGTAAATGTCAATTTTTTTCTGTGCCAATAACATTATGGAATGTCTGCTGAGTGACAAATACTATAAAATAGCAATAATTATCTGCGCTTCCAGTGGGCGAATAGTGAATTGTGTTTACCGCTTATTTACGGCATGACAACAGGTATGTTATGAATACACAGGATATATTTTAAATAAAGTGAATGAAATATTACATGCGTAAACTTTAAATTGACATTACCTACATTCACTTGCAGCGATTAGGGCAAACAGGTGAATCTGAACATAACCTCGAAAAAATAACAGATCCGCCCGGCATGTTTATTATACTTTCGATTGATTATTCTTTATCAAAGAAATGTTTGGTGGTGTTGTATGTTTATCACTGACTGTGTCGGCAGCAATAACTTAAATAATAATTACTTATTGTCAATTGAACAATCATTACTTATTAATCATTTTAATAAGTTAAACATTATTTCTGAATTTAAAATTTGATTAACATTGTTTTTTGCACAGATCGATCCTAAAAGAAATACACATAAGGAAATGCAGATAGAATTGGTGCATTTTGATCAACATTGTTGAAAAATCTTTATCTCTGGACCTCATCCCAAGACTGGGTATTGATCCGCCTAAGATTAATTATCTGAGTCATTTGAATGGTATAGGCGTATCAAAAAGATATGTCGAAGCAATTTAACTTGCCCGAATTTTAATTGATACAATTTTTAGGGATGTTTTTTATTTTGGAAAATGTTTTCTCTGGACCTCATCTCAAAATTTGGTTTGATCAACCAATAAAATAAATTTTGAGATGAGGTCCAGAGAAAACATATTCTAAAATGAAAAACATCCCTAAAAATTGTATCAATTAAAATTCGGGCAAGTTAAATTGCTTAGAGATATCTTTTTGATACGCCTATACCATTCAAATGACTCAGATAATTAATTTAAGGCTGATCAATCCCTAGTCTTGGGATAAGGTCCAGAGATAACGATTTTCCAACAATGTTTATTAAAATGCACCAATTCTATCTGCATTTCTTATGTGTATTTCTTTTTGGATCGACCTGTGTAAAAAACAATGGTAATCAAATTTTAAACTCAGAAATAATGTTTAACTTATTAAAATGATAATTAAGTAATGATTGTTCAATTGACAATAAGTCATTATTATTTAAATTATCGCAGCCGCCACTGTCAGTGATACACATATAAAACCAACAAACATTTCTTTGTTAAAGAATATAAAAATATATATATAAAAAGAATATATATATATATATATATATAAAATTGTATAATTATATATAAAAATCGTTTTAGAAATAGTTAAATTTTAACTCGAGTAATTTCTATCAACACATCTACAAACATTAAAAATTTTAACATTTTGAAATTTTTCTGTTTTATAAATTTCAGTCTGAAATAATTTAATTTTGACATTTCCCGATTGAAAAAGGTATGTTTAAATTATGACCGCTTTCATTTTATTCATGATTATTAACTTTTTATAAATAAACTTTCAAATTTACAATTCGAAACTCGAAGACTTAAATCCCATCTAAAATTACCATACCAAATTTCCGGCATGAAAGTGTAAAGTAGTGGGAATTGTTGATGCTGAGTTTTTCTGATATTGTGGTGAAATTTGAGGTGAGTGGATTGTGGAAGTGTGTACAAGGGTATAGATGTGAGAGATTAATTGAGGGATTGTGAGATTGGAAAGGGGAGGTAGATATTTTGGAGGATTGAGACAGATTTGTGTGGAAGTTCGTTTGGAGATTTGTGGCAGGTTGAGTGGACTGTGTTGATCGGGTTGATAGTAGCAGGGGTGGGTAGGGACACCGAAAGGCGGGACAGGTACCAGACGGCGACGGTAGATAGAGACAGGAAAGCATAGAAGGCGGGAGAGTTTGAATTTGATTCATCGCTAGCGGAGCAAGTATCTGCGGGGAAGAAACAGATCCAGAGCAGGAAGTGTTCAGTACGCCGAAAGAAGGGATAAAGGAAAGGGTGGCAATGGGGAAGTACAAAAAAACTATAGAAAAGGAAAGATTAAGAGCAAAAAGCGTTTATTCAATCGAGGCTTTTATCAAAAGGAAGAGAGGGGAGAGTGAAAGCAGTGAAAAGAAGGAAGACATCGGGGCGAGCATGAAATATCAAAAGATGTTTAGATCGCCGCCGAAAAAGCAGGGTTTGGTAGGGAAGAATGAAAATAGTAAGGAGGCTGACGGAAGCGGGATGAAAGTGAAGTTACGGTGAAAGAGGAAAGACTAAAGCAAATTCTCGAAGTGATGATAGAGGTAATGGGGATTTATGAAGAAAAGCAGGAGAAAAGGGGATAGGAATTAAAGAAGGAAATTAGGCGGGAAATGACTGAAGTTAAGAAGGAAATAGAAAAATGGGAAGAAATAAGGGAAAAGTTAGAAAATAGGATGCGGTCATTTGAACAAAAGCTAGAAAAGCATAAAAATATAATAATAAAAAGGAAGAGGAGATGCACGGTAGGATGAAGAAACTTAAAAGCTCGAACCGGGATTGTGGTGGCGGAGAGATTGTGAATAAGGAGATGGAAAGGTTAAGGAAAATAGAACAAAGAATAGAAAGGAAAGAGAGGGAAGAAAGAAAATTAAACATAGTAATAAAGGTTATAAGTTTAGAGGGAAAAGAGCTGAAGGCAGGGTTGAAATAAGTACTAAAGAGGATTGGTGCTAAGGTAGAGATAGAGGAAATCAGAAATGTAGGAAGGGAAGTGCGCAGAGGGGAGATAATGGTACTGGTGAAATTAAAGAAATGAGAACATAAGAAGGAGGTGATGACAAAGAAAAGGTTATTTTATAGAAGTCTAGAGAGAATAGAGGATGATTTGACATGGGTAGAAAGGAAGATGCATCATAAATTGAGGAAAATAGCGGAAGAAGAAAGAAATAAGGGAAAGAGAACATGGGTTAAGTATGGTAGAATACAGATAGGCAGAGTGTGGTGGGATTGGGATGAGGAAAGGGAACAGATAGTAAGAAATGAGGTGCAGGAAAACTAGGAGAGGAAGGAACAGGAGATAGGAAAATAAGAAATAGTAGGAAGGAAAAAAAGAGGAGAAACGAAAGTAAGGAAGAATGGAAGATATGTTACTGGAATATAGCAGGAATGGAGAGAAAGAATAGGGAGTTTATCAGACATTTGACACAATGGGATTTACTCATAATGATGGAGACGTCGCTAGATGAAAAGGGATGGGAAGGTTAGCAAGAGGTTACAAATGGCAAGTGCAAAGTGCAAAGAGGAAGAATAAAAAGGGCAGAGCAATAAGAGGAATGGTGATGGGAGTAAAGAATGAATGTATAATAGGAAAAGATAAGAAAGGCCGAAAAGAACAAAAAGGATTAATAGAAGAAGATGTAATGATAGGAAGAGAGAAGTGGAATGTAGTGGGGGGTTTATGTGAACAGTGATATGCAGGAGAAAGCAGAGGAGATGAAAGAAATGATTCACGAAAATAAAGAAGAGAGTAGGCTGATAATAGGTTGGGGTTTCAATGCAAGAACAGGTGACAGGGGAGCAAGGAAATGGGGAGAGGAGAGAGGAAGAAAATCCAAAGATAAGGTATTAAATGGGGAAGGAAAAAATTGGTTGAAGAGCTTGGAGGAGTGGGGATGGTATATCCTGAACAGAAATATAGAAGAAGATGAGAAAGGAGAATATACATGCTCAGGAGGTAAAATGGGAACGGTAATTGATTATGTGCTGGTGGATGATGAGGTAAGAGAGAAGCTTAAGAAACTAGAGATAGGTGATTATATTGATTCGGCTCACTTTCCCTTAACAGTGAAATTAGAGGGACAAATAAGCAAGAGCAATATGAATAAAAGGGGAGCAAATGTAAAACGTGTAGGAAAAGGGGTTTGGTCAAGGGAAGGAAAAGAACAGTTTATAGAAAAGGTGAGAAATGTCAAAATGGGAGACGAAAATGTGGAAAAGGAGATGGAAAAAATGACAGGCGAAATAAAAATAGTATTAGAGCGCACAAAGAAAAATGAAGTTAGTAAAGGGGGGAATAGAAGTGGATGGGATGAGGACTGTAAAGAGAAAAAAAGGAGGTCAGAAAGGAATTAGGAAAGTGGAAAAAAGAAAAAAGTAATGGGAAAGACTATATAGGAAAAAAAAGAAAGAGTATACTGAGTTGTGTTATCAAAAGAAAGAAGAAGAGAATAAAAGGTTTGAGGAACAGGCGGAGAAGGCTAGAACGGAAGAAGGGGTATGGAAGGTAGTAAACAGAGAAAGGAAAAGAAGAAAAGAGTAAATCAAGATATTGAAATGGTAGAATGAAAGAAATCCTTTTTGGATTTCCTAGGAGGAATAGAGAGAAAAGTTGTAAAGGGAGGAAAATATGGTGGAAAAAGAGATGAGGAAGAGGACATATCAAGGGAAGAAATACTTAAAGTCTTTGGAATAATGAAGGATGGAAAGGCATCCGATATAGATGCGATTCCAAATGAAATATGGATATGTGTATAATAGGTGTATAATAGATGTATAATAGAATATAGGGAGAAGAGGGGTGGCCAGAGTTATGGAAAGAAGGAGTAGTTACACCAATAGAAAAGAAAGGAAAAGGAGAGGCGGTTAAAGTATATGGGGGGTGACCTTGATGCCAACATTGTATAAAGTATATGTAACTATTTTGTCAGAGAGATTGCAGATAGAAGTTGAAGAAAAAAGATCGAGTCACCGAATCAGACAGGGTTTAGAAAAGGAATGGGGGGTATTGGACAACATCTATGTTCTGAACTATCTAGTAAATAAGAGAATTAAAAGGGGAAAAGGGGCAATGATAGCAATGTTCATGAACTTAAAGGCGGCGTTTGACTCATTAGATCGAGGCGAAATAGAAAAAGTTATAGTAAAAAGGGGATAAGAGAGGGATTAATAAAGCGAATATCAGATAGGGAATGAAAAGATATATACACTGGATTATGCAGACGACATAGTGTATAAATATTTGGGATATATCTTGCAAATGAATGAAGATCATACAGCTCATATAAGAGAAAGGGTTAAAAAAGCAGCAGGGGTCAGGAAACAGATATGGGGAATAGGAAAAAGAAGGTTAGAAAAATTGGAGAAGGAAAATGTGGTTATTTGATACGCTGGTATGGCCAGTATTAGATTATGGAGCAGAGATATGGGGATGGAAATAAAGGAAAGGTATTGAGAGTTTACAAGAAATGTATATAAGGTAGACACTAGGGGCAGACTGGAGAACGCCAGGATATATGGTAGAGAAGAAACGCAAAGGGATAAGTTAAGTATTATAGCGGGAAAGAGGGCATGGAAATTTGAGACGAAGCTCAGGGAGAGGAGTTGGCGGGAAAGTGTTTGATGGAGGTAGAAGCGAGGAGAGGGAGGGCGATCGAATTAACGAGATGGGAAGAAAAAAGGAGGGAGTTCTTTAATGATAGAGAAATAGGAGACGGGACTGGAGTAAACTATGAAGAACTGGAAAAAAGGGAGAGGGAAAGATAATTAATATAAAGATAGCGGATGATTGAGGAATGAAAATACAAAAAATGGTATAAGATGATAAAAAAGAAAAAGTGCTAAAGTATTTAGAAAAGGGATGGGTAGAGAGAAGGTAGAACAGAATAGCAAGATTCAGAATGGGAAACGAGGTAAAGGAGGGGATGTACTGGGAAAACGAAGAGAACAGAAAGTGTAGAATATGTGAATGGGAGGAGGAAATATGGGAGCATGTATGGGAAGGATATAGAAAAGGAATGGAGGATAAAGGAAGCTGGCAAGAGAATGTGGTTAAGATTCTAGAGGAGGATGGATTAGGGGAAGAATGGATGAAGGAGTTGGAGGGTGCTAGAGGAGCGAACGAAAGAGTATGAAAAAATGCATGTGGAAAGAAGGAAAATGGAGGTATAAAAAAGTGAAAGAAAAAGGAAACGGAAGTCGCTTAGATTAGAAGCGTAAAGATTGTAAGTAATGGTAAGGTAAAAGTTAAGTAGATGCGTTTGCGTTCTAATGAACTCTCTCTCTCTCTCGCTTGCACTCTCGCTTTCTTCCGCTCGCTCATGTAAATCCTTAGGGTACACATTATGAATAAAGAAGAAAAGTTGAAAATTTTTGAAAATGAAGTTTCGAAAGCTTTGAATTTTTATTTATCCCATTTCCAAAACTCTAATCTACAAACATTTCAACATTTTACGTTTTAAAACTTTTTTTTTTAATTTCAATCCGAAGCTTTACAAAATTTCAAGAGATTTTGAAAGATTTATAAGGATTTTAAATATTTGAGGATGTTTTAAAAGATCTCAAGGAATTTTTAATTTATTTTTATAATTTACAGGAATTTCAAAGAAATAAAAAAATTTTTGAAGGGTTATTTAAATAAATTCAAAATTACTTTCAAAATCTTTTTATAAGAGTTCAAGGTATGTCAAAATATTTTGAAGGAATTGCATTATTTGAGAGTATTTAAAAATGTTCGAAGGAATTTCCAATTCATTACGGTATTTTAATATGAGATTTTGAAATATTTGTTATATTTTAGGATATTTTAATAGATTCCGAGAAATTTTTTATTGATTTTGATAATTTAGTATAACATTTTAAAGGATTTAAAAATATTTTAGGGTATTTTTAAAATTGCAAGGAATTTTCAAGAGCTTTAAAAAATTTCAAGAGATTTAGAAAGGATTTTTGTATTTAAGGATTTTGAACTATTTTGTACAAAATTCTTTTTGTTTTTCCTTTAAAAAATATGTTTTTCCAACACAAAAAAATTAATCTTTTTTGTCGAAAATTTAACAATGATGAAACATTAATTTTTTGTATAGAAAATAAGTCTTGGTGGAAAATAAATTTTTTTGTGCAAAGTTGATGTATTTTATTAAAAATGCCCTTTTTAGTTTATAATTCAGCTTTTTTGATGAAAACTTAACTTTTTGTTAAAAAATCTAAGTATTTTGTTTAAAAAAAATTTATTTTAAATTTATGTATTATTAAGGATCACGTGAAACATCAGAATCGCCAATTTCTTTAATTTCTTTCAAATGGGGATCGAGATATAAATAAAATACCTATGGTGGGGATAAATCTTAGACTCGAACTGGCAGCTCTGGGAGCTGCCGATAGTCGGGCGAGCTCGGTTCATGGTCTCGCGTTTTCGGCTTTACACGAGGCTGGTCTTCGCAGCAGCAAAGTGAAGGGAATATTCTCCCTTCATTCTTGTGTCGTTTTACTTCTCGGCTCATTCTTAGGTCGTTTTTGCTCTCGCATGTTTTTACTTCTCTTTTCCGCAACTTTTTTTTTTGGTTCGCTTTTGCTCTGAGCGTGCCATGTCACTTACCAACTCTGCACATTCATTTCGGTGCCGGTGACGTAACCAATTTAGCTATTATAAAAAAACACATTAGAAAGATGTACAACGATCAAATTATTATGTTCATTGACTATTTGTTGCAAATAAATACACAGGTCGACTTTCTCGATTACCCCTCTCTTTCTGTGCCCTATTCAACTTTTGACGGCCGTAGTTAGCATGATACCGCGTACAAAGTCAAAATCTGGATGGACCTCTTGGTCTGACGTCTGGAGGTAGAAAGAGAATTCCGTTCGATTTTCCACTTCGAAACAGCATCGGAGTCACACTGCAGTACTATATGTCCATGGAATAACAAGTCACTTACCAACCCTGAGCATAATTGACAGTTATGCTATTATTTTGGATGCACTTAATTAATAAATTTCCAATGATACGTAAAAAGAAAAGTTTAAATACTTTAATTAGTTAGGGCTGTTGGAACGGGGCGCTCAAAAATGGTGAAATCTATGAGACACTCAAAACTTACCAGCGGTCAATGATAATTCGGTTTTGAGGTTTTAAAAATGCAGTCTGAACATTTGCCCGTCACCGAAAGGGGTTCCACGGTTGTAGAATATGCGTTTGCTTAGAGTTCGGAAGGCGGTAACTTACGTCAGGAACACCGGTAATTTACTGGTAAGTTCTCGAGCCAATTTTTCCTTCGAGAATTTACGAGATTTTAAAATTTCCACCGAAATAAATGTAAAGTTTTGAGCTCAAATGGTTTTGAATGCAACCTGTGATGATTTTTAGTAACTTTGGGATATTTTTCTCATTATTAGCAGTTGGTAGCATTGATTAGTATAAAATATATAAATCGTAGATTTCAAATTATTTATGTCTTACGGTCCAATCGTAAATCGCAAAATAAATATGAGTCAAAAAAACATGTCCTTCGAAACTCAGATATTTATTTAATAGAAAAAACTCCTTTTGAACTTCCTGACGTTTCGTTACACAAAACTTTCAATTTCTGTTCGTCCGTCCTAACGTACGCTAATTTGTTTTCTCGTATTATATTTTTTTTAAATGTAGTCTAATCGATTGAAGTCTCGGTATTTTTTGAGACTTCTAAAATGACTAAATTTTAATAACTATTTTTTTTTAACAATTGCCTTAAATGTTATGGTTTTTTTACTGAAATTTGATCTGTTTTTTTGACTCATGTTTATTTTGCGATTTACGATTGGACCGTAAGACATAAATAATTTAAAATCTACGATTTGAAATCAATAAATATCAACGGTCGAAGAAAGGATTGATTGTTTCATCAAATCATTTTACAAAATATATAAATGTAAAGAATTGCAATATCTTGGAGAATAATTTAAACTTTTGCAGACCTTGGGCCTATTTTGAACGGAATTTTGCAAAGTATTTGTCAGAATAATAAAACAATACTTTTAGAATTTTTTTCCTAGATTTTGCCCTAAGGTCAGACTTGAGACAAAAAAGTAACAAATCTTCAAACAGGTGTACAAACATAATTTTTTTAAAATGATTATTGACCTTATTTTTCTAAATGTTAGTAATAATAATATACATTTTCAAATTTAAATTATTTTCACAGTTCTTCAAATTTTAAGAAAACATCGAAATTTGAAGTTTTTTGAAGAATGTTTTATAAAGTTGACATTTTGCCGCCAGTTTTGATTTATTAGACGCAGAATTTTATTACATTTCGTGGTATAATGTTTAAAGGTTTTTAAAGTTTGTTTTTTTCAATTTCTTAAAACAACATGTCAAAAAGAATACAGTGGGTCCCATATTTATAGGGCCACCCCATTTTTTAAGGATAATTTTTTTCCTATTGAAACAAAATGCACCAAATATTTTGAGTGGATAAATGAGTGGAATTAACGATTTTTCCTAAAATATAGAGTTCACAATTCCATTCGTTCATTTATTTGGACATTTTTTCGAAAAAATAGGTGTCCCAAATTAATAGGGCCACTAAAAAAACTTCAATTTTTTTGAAGAATAATAAATAATTCGTAAAATAATGCAATTTAAAATATATAATATTAAAATTTTACTTCTTACGTGCCATAAACATATACATATGTATGTATAAAAACAAAATATTGTGCGTGAATTCCCAAAGTAATTTACAGTTGTGTTTTTCTTTTAATTTAAATTTTTCCCGAGGATTTTTCACATACATAATTTCCCACATACATTCTTTTTAGGGATTATCGACGTATTTTTCCTATTTTAAAAGTGTTTATTCGCACAATATGTTCTAAATAAATATTTCTCCTATTTTTATTGCGGGGATCCCCGTAAGTAGCGGAAGTTCCCGGGTTTTTCTCACTTTACCTGGCATGCACATATGCATACTCCTGGTATAAATAGGCTTCCGAATGCATTTTTGGCCAGTTAAATTGTGCTTGTGCGTTAATAATATTCGAGGTAACAAAACAAATATGTGAAGAGGGAAAGCATTGTCTGCAGAAGAAAAGGCGTCAATTGATGCGTATGAAAAATGTGGGAAATCACAACGTGAAATAGAGAAGCTTATAAACCGATCGAGAAATGTTATTAACCTGTATATAATGAATAGAAGTAATCAAATAGTGAAGAAGAAACGTGGACCACGGCCAAAGCTCTCAGATCGTGACAAACGAAAAATAATCGCCGCCGCCTCGCAAACAACTAAGGGGTGCAGAAGAATAAAAATGATGTGGCTCCTCAAGTGTCCAAAAGTACAGTGCCTCGTTATTTTTCAACCCGAAACTTTGGAGGCGGTTCCGTCATGGTATGGGGGGCATACAGCGGTTTCGGAAAAGTGGCCTTAGCGTTTATTTCTCATAAAATGAAAAGCAGAGATTACCAGGCAGTGCTAGAAGAACATCTTAAGCCCTACCTTGGACGTTTCCGCTCTGCAAAATTGACTTTCCAGCAGGACAACGCAGCCATACATGCGAGCAAGTCTACGAAGGATTGGTTGGCAATGTCAAAGATCCCCGTAATCGCGTGGCCAGCGATCTCTCCAGACCTTAACCCAATGGAAAATGTTTGGGGCATGATGGTACGCGATGTGTATGACAACGGAAAGCAATGCACAACGGTCGCAGAGCTGAGGGAAGCGATCAAATCAGCATGGAACAACGTCACCGCGAAAAGTCTTGAAAATCTGAATAAATCGATGGTAAAGCGAATGAAAATGGTATTCAAAAATGACGGAAATACTATTAATTACTAATTTTGTGAATAAAATCTTTTTATATGTACGTATTTTGTTGAATAAATTGAATTCTTTTGGAAAAATTGAATTTTTTTTTAGTGGCCCTGATAATTTGGGACCCCGATTTTTTCGAAAAAATGCCCAAATAAATGAACGAATGGAATTGCGAGCTCTATATTTTAGGAAAAATCGTTAACTCGACTCATTTATTCACTCACAAAATTTGGTGCAGTTTGTTCCAATAGAAAAAAAATTATCCTTAAAAAATGGGGTGGCCCTATAAATATGGGACACACTGTATTATTTCAGAATATTGATCAGGCAGAGTAAGATAATGACTGAACAACAAAGAATAGTTATAAATCACAAGAATGATATTTAATATCCACTGTGTCTTTCCTACATAACTATTTAGATTCTTATAATCATTTTAGCTGCTTAGTTTTGTTCACTCCGAAAACTAGATAGTTAGCAACGAACTGTTATAGATCATGACCGATATGTTACAGGAATGAGATTTATATAATACTCACTGTTCTACGTTAAATATTTATGTTCTGCTGACATGAGTATCATAGGTACCTAGTTTTGGTAATATGAAAAATTATAATTGTTAAGGAATGTAAAATTTTAATTAAAACCTTTGCGAAACTACCCTAATAGCACGGAACGTTCCCTGAGCGTGTAAAATGTCCGCCGGGCTGGATCAGGAATTTACTATTTAAAATCACCTACAGCCTACAATACTTAACCGACTTTCAATTTTCTTCAATAGAAATAATCAACGATAGTTGCGCAAGATCATGTATGGATTAGATTTTTGAATTTATATTATTTTCTGTTTTTCACATAAACAAACAAAGAGACAAAATGAGTCATTCGTCACTTATTATTTATTATCTGTAAATAAATAATTTAATTAATTTCGTTCTTCATGAAAATATGTGTCAAAGCATCTTATCAAAATAAATAATTAGTGGGTTTTCGAATATAATTGTTCTAAAAAAATGATATTAACAATAATGTCAACATCATGAATTGCTTGCTTGAAAAGTATATTTTTGTAATTTGTACTTGCTTGGTTTAATCGGCAAAATGATACTTGATCGTGAAAATTCGTTTTCTGCTATAATTTGCTTATTTTATAAACATATTATATAAAAAAACGCACACTTTGGTAATTTATGTGCAGAAAGTAATTGTTTTTCTTTCTTATCAACTTCCGTTTGGATTAGTGGTAATTATTAGTGATGCAGTCATGTCATGCGACATTATTTGTTTATTTTATAAAGAAATTTTATAAACAAATTTGATAAAGAAATGCAAAGTTTGTCCATTTATAGACAGAAATTATTCGTTTTTGTTACTGATCGTCCTTAAAATATAGAAGTGGTGATGTTTAAAGATAAAAATTGTCATTCGATATTATTTGTTTACTTTATAAACAAATTATATAAACAAATGCATATTTTGGACATTTATGGTCAGAAAGCCATTTTTTCTTTCTTGTCGCCTTCAAATTGTATTATTGGAAATTTTTAGTAATACAGGTCTGTAAATCGATAATCTTTGTTTATTTTATAAACAAATTTTATAAAGAAATCCATAGTTTAGTCATTTATAGAAAGAAAGTATCGTTTTTTTCTCCCAGATCATCTTTAAAATATAAAAGTGGTGATGTTTAGTGATAAAGACTTGCCATTCGATATTATTTGTTAACTTTATAAACAAGTATTATAAATAAATATGAGTTTAAAGTAGAGTGATGTTTCACGTAAATTTTGGTGAGGGTGGCTAAAATGTATTTCGTTTTAAAACTACTTTTCAATTTTTTAAGTAATTCAACATTTACCGCCAATAGCTGTTAGTTCAGACTCTGCCACTAGATGGATGCCGCTAGATACATTCTCACAAGAAATATCATTTTTGATATTATAAGTATAACAGGCTTGCAAGAGTGAATTGATTTTTTGTGATCTATCTTAAACTTATTTCGGCTTCGTCATACGCAGATTTGTGGATATTATTATTATATTATTAGCGACATTATTATTGTTATTGTTATAATATTGTTGTTTAATTCTTAGTAAATATTATTTACAAAATGGACACTTTTAAAGTCTCCAAGAGAGTAACTTTCGACTTTCTTGTCGAAAATGACATTAAAGACAAGAAAAAATTGCTAAATTATTTGCAAGCGAAATACAGTCTTGATGCTGATCGCTTGGAAATAGTTGGCAGATACCTGAGCAAACACTTTCTTACACATTTCTATCAGAAGTGGAAGTTACCTTTTGCTATTAAAAGCAAATTTGAAATGAAGTTTGAAAAGTTGCTTACTTCAGATTTCTTTGTAGACTTTTCAGAGCTGAAGAGAAGTCCTGGAAGAAGATTGAGTACGGAAAGCTTTGATGAAATTTTGGCTGCAACAAAGAGACGAAGATTGATGATCATAAAGGAAACTTATTCGGCAATCGAGATTCAAGAAGCATTTCTCCGAATATTGAGAACTACTGGAAGAACAAAAACTGTTAATGCAATTATGTCTCTTCTAACCAATACCAGTGGTGATTCAGATAATGCTTTTTATAATTCAGGTAAAGAAGTAGGATGTTACTCTGCAGAAGAAGCTTTAGCTTTAATGGAAGATGCCAAGTTATGCAAATATCAATACACTGTGATTGAATTTCAGGCTAAAACGCGAAATGCGGATATCTATCCTGCGTATTATGAAGTTGCTAAAGCAAAAAAAGAATATTATCCATCGCAGGCGCAGGTCCATATAACAGAAACAGAAGCTCGCATGAACAGTCAGTCTCTAATCGATCACTCAATAACACGACTTTTTAAAGACCCTAATTTAAAACTTCTTCCTATAGACAAAAGGGTGAAAACTTGTAATTTAGATTTACTCAAGAAATATGGCTGCGATGGAGCTTCAGATCAGTGAACGTATAATCAGATGTTTGCAGGCGAAATGAACATACTTGATCGTGTGAAGCTAAAAGAAGAGATTATCACCAACTTGGAATATGATATTTCTACTTTGCATACACAGATGCGATCTTTTGAATGTATAATACATATAGGTTGTCGTTTGGATTTCAAAAATAGATGCGCAAGGACAGAGGAGAAAAAAAAGCAAAAGGACGCTGCTCATACTCGAATATGCAAGGAGTTTTAAGAAAGGACTGGTCTGATCATAGATCAGCCAAGGCATGGAACTGGTAACTCGAATAGTGGTAACACCGCCAGAAGATTTTTCGCGGATCCTGACCTAGCTGCTATAATAAAAGAAGTGAATAAAGAATTGATTGTTAGGTTTACTCAAATTTTGAAAATGTTGACAAGTAGTAGCACAAAAGTTCCTCCCATGTTTTATAATAAGTTCGCATTTGAAACTGCACAATTGTACGTCAGTCTTTACCCGTGGTATTTTATGCCTCCAACAGTACACAAAATGTTGCTACATGGTGCAACGGTTATGCAGCATTTTTTCTTCCACTCGGACAGTATTCAGAAGAAGTCCAAGCTTCTTGTATCATCTTATCTATTAATTGCCTCTTTAAGGCAGAAAAGGGGCAAGACTGACATTGAAATAGATCTTGAAATTCTTGAAATGATTGACAAGTACAACTTGGAAGCTAATTCTTCTGAATCGTCACAAAATATCACCACTGATATAGTTTGAAGGCAATAAGATTGCAAAACGATGAATTTCTACATATAAATGTCCAAACAATGCATTTGTTTCTATAATTTGTTTATGAAATTAACAAATAATATCGAATCACAAGTCTTTAGCACTAAACATCACCACTTATATATTTTAAAGATGATCGGGAAGAAAAAACGATACTTTCTTTCGATAAATGGCCAAACTATGCATTTGTTTATAAAACTGGTTTACAAAATAAACAAAAATTATCGATTTATAAGCCTGTATTACCAAAAATCTTCAATAATACAATTTGAAGGCGATAAGACAGAGAAAAATGGCTTTCTGACCATAAATGTCCCAAATATGCATTTGTTCATATAATTTGTTTATAAAATAAATAAATAATATTGAATGACAATTTGTTATCTTAAAACACCATCACTTCTATATTTTAAGGACGATCAGTAACAAAAACGAATAGTTTCTGTCTATAAATGGACAAACTTTGCATTTGTTTACAAAATTTGTTTATAGAATAAACAAGTGATGTCGCATGACATGTATGCACCACTAAAAATTAGCACTAATACAAACTGCAGGCGATAAGAAAGAAAAAAGATTACTTTCTGCACATAAATGACCAAACTATGCATTTTTGAAATATAATTTGTTTATAAAATAAGCAAATTATATCAGAAAACAAATTTTCATAATCAAGTATCGTTTTGCCGATTAAACCAAGCAAATGAAGCTTACAAATATACCTCTCAAACAAACAATTCATGATGTTGACATCATGGTTAATATAATTTTTTTATAAGAATTATATTCGAAAACCAACTAATTATTTATTTAGCTGAGAATCTTTGACGTATATTTTCCTGAAGAACGAAATTAATTGAATTATTTATTTACAGATAAAAAATAATAAGTGAAAAATGACTCATTTTGTCTCTTTGTTTGCTTATGTAATAAACAGAAAATTATAAAAATTCAAAAATCTAATCCATACATGCTCTTGCGCAACTACCGCTGATTATTTCTATTAAAGAAAATTGAAATTCGGTTAAGAATTGTAGCCAGCTCCCGACTTAAAACCGGGCTCTCCAGCCGTAGAATGGCCAGCCCCCGACTTAAATTTCCACCCAGTTAATTACTTTTTAAATTATAAATTATTAAAATGGAAAGAAAGAAGGCTAAAACAAATTATCGAATATGCTAACCAAAATAATTATACTCTTTACGAAAATTTAAGGATAAAAAAACGATGACATGTATGATAGAAGAATATGTATGAAGAGTATAACTTTAAAATTTTTTTTTAATTACTAGTGCATGCATACATATCCAATTATTCAATAATTTTATTTCTTTAAAGTTCGTTTTAAAGCATAAATGCTGCATTTGCGACTTTGCATGCAGAATTCTTTTGCGGGTTATTCTAGTTACTAGTAAATAGGGTTTTTACTATTTTTTCGTCAAGTTAAACGTGCGGTCGAAACTGGACGAGGTATTGCCATCATAATACATTTTAATCAAATGTAATAAAATGAGATAGTAAAAGTTCCTCAAATCTTTTATTAAACCACTTAATTTTATATTTTTATAGTTTCTTTGTGTTATTTTTAATAGCCACTATCTCGTAAACCGTAAAAGGTAGGTAAAAATAGATGTCAATTTAAAGGTTTGAGTACCGTGTATACTACATTGTAATATGGTATCTATATTATAAGCTGACATTAATTTTGACCTATCACTTACGGTTTATCGGATATTCATTTATAATAATAACAATAACGATAATTTATTCTTTGAACGTTCCAGCGGAATGTCCCTGGAACGTTCCCAAGTGGCGGACATTTTACATGTTCAGGGAATGTTCATGGTACGTTCCACTGGAACGTTCCCGGAATGTTCCGTGCTACTAGGGTAAAGTTTAATCATGTTTAAAAGAATTTATGTAATCGACAAATAAAATTCTATTCTGAAAAATATGAAGTACATTATATATTAAACCAAAAAATAATTTTAATTTTCAATGTTGATTGCTATTAAGGTTTAAGCGCATTGCGTATAAACGTTATTTAGCTTTAAAAACAAAAAATAATAGCAAAGATATTAGGTCCTATGGTAGATACGGCATGGGTCAGTGGTGGGGACAGCCGATATATATATCTAACTACATTCTCGACTATATTAAGAGGTGATGGCCTCTTCAACTTTTCACCGTTTCTATGGCAACCGCGTCCTCCTAGCACGTTAGTCGGCGGGGAGGGGCCGGGGCGCACACCGAAAGTTTTTGAATTCCACACCGAACGTGATTTTCTATTTCTCGCGTTCGCCTTTGCCATCACTATAGCAATCTTTACTACAGTTGAGCCGGTCAGCTGGCTCTATATGGGCTTGTACGCCAAAAAAGTTATGAACACAGAATTACCTAATTATATTTAAATTAAAGAGAGCCTCTCTTTTAAAGGAGAAATTTTCTAGATACTAAGTAAATAACTTTTAAAACAATTCTATTGATACTTTAAGATTTATTGTAGTGCAATTTAAAAAATTATTTTGTAACACAAAATTTAAAAGTTGAATACAATTTAGATCAATTCAAAAAGTAAATACATTTTAGTTAAATTCAAAATTGAAGTAAAATTTAGTTAAATTTAAGTAAATTTCAATTGAAATTGTAGAGGTTGAATGGTGTTAAATTTAAGTACAATATAGTTAAATAAAAATGAAGCTGTCGTTAAATTTCAAATTTGATTGAATTGAATACAGATATATGGGTTGTTTTTTGGCTTTAACAATGGAGAGAATTCAAATAAGCTGGAGAAATTAAAAAAAAATTCGTTATTTTTATAATAATTAGTTATGTTCAACTAAAAACTCAGGAAAGTAATTAGGATTATAACTTGCTTATAATACTCAAGAATAGCTCTAGAGCAAAAATGATATTAAAATAATCTCTAGAAGTGGAAACTGTTCAGACTCATAGTTCTAAAGTTTTTGGTTTGAAACTTTTCAGAAGTCGCCACTGTCAAAATATAAAAGGAAGCGTTTAAACTTCATGATAACTATTTTGAATAGAAATACTTTATCATTTCAACATTTTATTTTAAATTAGAAAAATGTTAGCAATTAAATCATTATTTCATTCAAAATTATTCAGTTTCAAAAATAGGATTATAACTTCAAAGCCTTTGAAATTAAAAGGTTTTAAATGAGAGAAAATTGAAATAAAAACAATTAAAATTACAGCGTAATTATTTTCTTTTAGAAGCATTAAAATAAAATAATAATTAGTGAATGATGCAAGTTTATAAATTCAAAATTCAAAATCTCAGTATTTGTAAAATTTCGAATTGTAAGATGATGCATTTAATACTAGGGTTTTTTTTATATTTATCACTAGACGATTAGGAGTCACTGACTAACAGAATCAGTCCGTGCTAGCGAGCCGAACTGCAAACATCCTTTGTAACTCGATATTCAATAAACTAGTTATTAACTTAAATCGGATCGTCTAAGGTCATTTGCCATCCTTTCTCAGTTGTATCTAACACCTCAGAAGTGGGATGTGAACGGATTGCTTGTGAAATTCCGAAAAGAAAGGCCAAAATGTAAGATGACGGAGTTTGGCGGAGAGGACGCTAACGTGCGATCGACCGCGTCGTTTTGATTAAATCGATTTTCATTGAAAAACTGTGCGGTTTTGTATGGGATTTACGCATGTTAGCCTATTCAGATCGAAATTGAGTTGTGCGAAGAACTAGGAAAGCCAAGATGCTACAATTGAAGATTTAAGTGCGAAAACGATTGTAATGTGGGTTTTTCCTCCCCTCTTTTTTTCTCGACTTCTAGAGCTGTTGAAACGAGAGAAAGATAATTAGTGCGCCTAGAAATGTGCGAATTTAAATATGTAAGAAATGTGCGTAAAATTTAACTTGTGCGAAAACAAAGAGCGCTGAATGCGCATGTGCGTATTATCTGAGCGAAGTCCGCAAAATTATGCCTACCCGGGAACAAAAAGCGTTGAAGGCGAATGCGCATATCATTATTTTTGTGCGAGAACAAACAGCGCTGAATGCTTATGCGCATCCTTGAAAAACTGCGAAATAATTTTTGAGAGATTGGAATAGTCGGGAACGACAATCTGATCTAATTTCGTGTGAGTGCCGAAATAAATTTGGTAAATCGGTAATTCGATAAAATGTCTTAGCCAAATATTTTAGGCACACCCTTGGACGAATTTGAACGTTTTGTTAGAGAGTTGCCGCCGACCGAAAACCCAATGCAAAATCCATTTCAAATGGAATCAACAGGCCAACTCAGTGATCCAAAGTCGGTAAGAAGTACTAGGTCTAGTACATCCAACTTTTCTACGTGCGACAGTGCTTCAACTAGTGGATTCATTTTGCAAAATTCAATCTCGGATGTCAGCAATCAGAGTAATCAAACTACTTGCAATGCGCCTCCACGTCAAAGGAATATCTTCATGAGATGGCAAGCGGAAATTTTTGGCTCCTCAACTAGAAGAGCAGCTGAAGAAAATTATATACCGACGGAAAATTGGAGATTCCCAATTTCTCAATCGGAACCTGTAAAAGCAGGAAATAGATTTCATGATCAAAGATTTCAGCAAACACCTGGATTTCAACCACCAAGAGAGCAGATCAGAGAATCGGATCTTCAATCATATGATTTAGGGAATAATACGCCAACGAACTTAGGAAATCGTGGAGAAACTTCGAATTTGGAGCAAGTAATGGCTCTGATGATCTTACAGAACAGGCAACGAGACGAAATGTTCACCAACATTTTAGACAGACTTGTTACTCAAAAAAAAGTTCTTTGAGCAGCGATACCACTACACCTGAGCTTTTCCACATCATGCCTGACCTAATCAAGGCAATTAACGATTTTAACAGCGAATCGGGAGTTGCCAGTGATTGGATCGACAATCTCAAGAGGATGACAATTCTGCATCGATGGCCAGATGGAGTCACCCTGGAGTTCGCACGCAGTCATTAGAAAGCATTTTGAGCGAGCCTTCAGGAAAACATTTATAAGTTCAGAAACTTTGACTGATAAATGGAGAAGGGTGACCGAAAGCTGTCAACGCAAAGGAGAACCCCTAATCTCCCATTTTCTAGAAAAAAGTGGTTTGTGTCAAAAACTACAACTTTCTATAGAAGATACTAAAGAACAAGTTCTGATCGGGTTATGGTCGAAAGATCTCGCATCGACCCTAATGGCCAAAACACATACAGATTTAGACGATTTACTACACGACTTACAACGTCAAGGAAGACTGATAATACAACGAGGAGAACGAATTCTTAATGCGACTAATTTCACAAAGTTCAGCGAAAACTCGACAATCGGAAACGAGAGGCCCAAAGAATCGAAGGATAAACAGCAACCAAATGCCAAACAAAATGATCTGAAGAAGGTTAATCCCGACAAACGTCCGCCGATGAAAAATGAAATGGGAGAACTTAAATGTTACAACTGTAACCTTTATGGTCATATCGCCAAAGACTGCGCAAAAAAAAACGTCAGCAGTTTCGAGATTTGATCTAATAACAGAAAATGTAACTACTGAGCTTAAAGCATTTAGGCCAGCAAACTTTAAAGTAGTGTCAACAGCGATTCTGAATGCTGATGTGTCTGTGGATAGTGTTCTAGTGAAAAACATTCCCATCTGTATTGTTCCGGATGACTCTCAAATCATGGATGTGCTCATTGGCCGGACCTACACAGAACATCCATTAGTGGAATAACGGAAAAAAGGCAATTCCTTGATTTTTTACGAAGATTTAGAAGCTGCTTTACTCAATATCGACACGTGCAAGCCCATCGAGACGTCAGCCGTCACCACGGAAGAGGGTAGGTTGCCCCCACATGCAATAAATTTTGTGACTGCTCTTAATTCTACGGGAAAATACTCTCTACCCGTTCTCAACTCGATCAAAGAAGAGAAGATTTTGCCAAAGGAATCAACAATTTCATGTGAAGAGCTACGAGAATCATCGAATGTGGAAACAACGAAAAGATCTAAAGGAATTAGGATGTACAAACCTTTTAGAAATGAACATCATCGAAATACTAGGGAGTGAACCGGTAATTCTGAAACTTCATCTAGCTAGTGATTCAAACCGAAGTGAAATTTAAAAAATTATACAAAATTATAGATCTGTAGGTAGAGTTGTTGATACAGATTCGCCTTATGCAAGCCCAGCCTTCTTGTAAGACGCGAAAATAAAGAACCTAGGTTAGTTATGGATTACAGAAAGTTAAATAAATAAACAGAAAGTATGAATTTTCCATTACCAAATTAAGATGATCACCTAGCTTCTATTGGTGAATGCGAATTATTTACTACTTTAGATCTCGCGCAAAGTTATCTTTAAATACCGTTATCAAAAGAAGCATTAAAAAAAATGGCATTTATAACACCGGACGAAACCGGTGAGTTCACACAAATGATTTTTGGTCTTAAAATAGCCCCGTTTTATTTTTGCAAAGTAATTCAAAAAGTTTTGGGTACGTAGCGCAATATATGAGGGTGGTTCAAATATGATCGAGACAAATACTCTGACACGTTTATTTACTATCAAACAAATTTATAAAAATTTACAGGTTTTCTAGGTATTTCCCCTCACAAGTTACGCATTTTGTCCACCTTTCAGGAAGTTTTTTGATGCCGGTATCGAAGAATTCCTTGGGCAACTCGGACAGCCATGTGCGTACGAACTCCTCTACCTCGTCGTCGGTGTTGAAAATCTTTGACCTCCGAGGGCTTCTTTCAGTGGTACAAACATGTGGTAGTCGCAGGGTGATAAATCTGGACTGCAGGGGGGGTGTTCCAGTACCTCCCACCCAATTCCGATATTGTATCGAGCGTGAGACGTTAAATGTATTCGAAAATTGTCACGACCTATTGATGTACACGGCATACGGCGATTTTTAGGATTACCAGGAATCTTCAGGAGATTTATACCAAAATTTTCTGAAATCGCGGAACAGTTATTTCGCCTTTTGAGAAAAAATGTAAAATTCAGATGGACTAACGAAGAAGAAAATATATTTAGAGCATTGATCAACAAAATGTGTATCAAGCTGATTTTGCAAATCTATAATGCGAATTTACCCACGGAATTACACACGGACGCCAGTGCAAAGGGACTAGGCGCAATGCTCTTACAAAAGGGGGCTGATAATAATCCACACATGGTCTATGCAATAAGCCGACGTACCAAAAAATATGAGAAAAACTACCACTCCTCAAAATTAGAATTGCTCGCGATTATATGGGCAATTTATATATTGCGTATATTTCTTATAAATATTCCGTCAACTATTGTTACAGACTGCCAAGCCATTACTTATTTTTATTCCGAAAAATCTAAAAACTCTCAAATTATCCTTTGGCAAAACTTAATTAGCGGATACAAGTTTGAATTAACTCATCGGGCTAGAGAGAAAATGGCTCACGTTGATGCCCTAAGCAGAGACCCTGTAAGTTTCCTCTGAAAATATTCACGAAATTGAAGACCGAGCTAATGTTTTTAGGATTGTTAAACCAGACGAAGAAATACTGTTCATTCAATATGTAGATGAAAAATTGCAAAAAGACGACTAATTTTACATAAACACGAGAATGATCGATCGCAGCGTGAAAAAGCTGAAGTGACAGATTATGAACTTATCAACGGGATTTTATATGAACGCGAATTTAAAAAAAAACTTTACGTCGTACCCGACCGCCCAAGGAAAAGTTTTGTAATACGTTTCCATGATTTTCGAAGCCATACTGGAGCCGACCGAACTTTAGCTAAAGTACGCGAATATTACTTCTGTCCACAAATGAGGCTTTATGTGAAACAACATATTTACTTGTGTCTATAGTGTCTTATGACAAAAAAACCGTTCGTCAAGCAGGGAAATTGCATCCCATTCCGCCTGGAAACCGACCTTTTGCTACCATTCACGTCGACCACGAAGGACCGTTGCGACAACTCCACGCAAAAATCAGTACGTTCTGGTAATAACAGACAACCTATCAAGATTTGTCATCATGAAAGATGTCAAAGATGTAAAGGCCGAAACAAGGATACGAATTCTGAAAGACGTGATATTAGACATCGGAGCACCATCGAGAGTTATTTCGGACAGAGGTACCTGCTTCACGGCGGAAGAATTTAAAAAATTTTGCCAAAAGCATGGAATACGTCACACATTAAATTCAAGTCGTCACCCACAAGCAAACGTTATGGTAGAGCGCACCCATAGCACACTCACTCCTGCAATTCTAGTCAGCATTCTCCATGCTAAGGGACGAGATTGGGATCTGAGACCCAAGCAAGTACAGCGAGACCTAAACGATGCGCTGAATAAAACTACAGAGAAAAGTCCTTCTGAATCAATTTACGGCTACATCAAACGAGACGACGAAGGAGAATTAAGCAAATTAACTATTGGTGACGATAAACGATACACTTCCTAAGAAGATGTTTAAGATCAAATCCGTTCTAAAATCAAAGGCGCTCAAGCTCAGTACAAGGCCTATTACGACAAAAATCGTTTGAAAAATATCAAGTTCAACGTTGGCGACATAGCAATGATGCAAACCCCAAAAACCGTACCAAGTGAATAATAAAAAATGCTCACAAAATTTAAATTGCTAGTTGTAACTAGAATCTTACCCGGAGATACTTATGGAGTTGCTACTTTACGCAGGGATGGCCGAGGCAGAAGATACGCATTGACTGCTCACGTCAGTCAACTAAAAATTTGGCGACAAGTCGAATTGGAGGATCTAATTAATCTCGATTCTGATTTAGATTAATCAGACGAAGAGGAGAACGAGCATTTATGAAAACAGGAAGAATTGATTAGCGGTGATAAACAAGAAACCACGGATCAATCTAATTCCGCTGAAAGCGAAAGTACGTCAAGGCCGAAAAGAACAATTAAGGCTCCAAAACGCTTTGGTATCTACGTTTAAAATTATACTTATTTCTTGCGTTTCATATCTCGAAGTTTAATTTATTGCGTTCCAATATAATTTCTTCAAATATACAGTTTCAACTATTTTGTATGCGGAAAACGATTTTCATTGTCATTGTAATCCGTTTCTTATCATTTTTATTCAGGAAAGAAATCGACATAAATATTTGTCTCGTAGACGAGCCACACCTAGAGGATGGCCGAGTGTTAGGAACATTCGCTATTTAATACTAGGGACTTTTTTATATTTATCTCTAGGCGATTAGGAGTCACTAACTAACAGAGTCAGTGCGTGCTAGCGAGCCGAACCGCAAACATCCTTTGTAACTCGAGATGCAATAAAATCGTTCTTAACTTAAATCGGATCGTCTAAGGTCATTTGCCATCCTTTCTCAGTTATATCTAATAGAATATTCTTAGAGTATAATCTGTCAATTCAAATTATTTAACTTCAAACGTTTTAAATGAAGTCACTTATGATTCGGAAATACATTTTTTTTGCTTTAGGATATAAATAATTTAAAGCTGCAATAAATAGATTATTTGATGTCAAACCTCGTGAAAAATTGGAATAAATGTAAAGTCTTCGAAATCGAATTCTTTTTATAATGAGAGGAATTTTGAATTGAAAGGTTTTAATATATTTTCAATTTAAAACATTCAAATTGTTAAATTTTGAATATGTCTCAAGTATAGCTTGATAAATTCAAATTATTTAATTTTGAAAGTTTTGAATTGAAAATTGAAATGCAGAATTCTAAATTTTTCTATTTGGGGATTATCAGATTTTTGAGGCCATCAATTTAAGCCTAATCAAATTAGAAGGCTTACAGTTGTCAATTTTACGATATTGAACCCTTATATTCAAAACGAAATTCAATTTCAACGTCAAAATTTTTAATTGTTTAAGATTTTATTCTTACATTCAGATTTTTTGTAATGCTTTACATTTTAAATTTTACATTTTTAAACTTTTTTTTAATTTGAATCATCGAGAAAAAAATATGACATTTTAGTGGACACCCCTTTTTTACGTAAACAAATTAATTTAGGAAATACCCCGTGCGCCTAGGTAAATAATCCGTCGAGAGGGAAAAATGTGTTAAGCCAAATCTGCTGTTTGCGTGAAGAAACTCACTATCTTCGTTTTAACGTAAGTCTTCTTTACGTATGCGCTGCAACGCGAAAATGACCCTTACGTCAAACTTTACAGAGTAACTTTTTTATAAAAGACGGCAAAAATAATCACGGCTTATCACATAAGAAAATTATTTGATAACAGAATTTCGTGACTTAAGCTTTATAACGCGAGGCGTAAATCATTTAAAAACATCTTTCTTTTTAATTTGATAGACTCAATATTAAAATGAAAGTTTTAATATTATCAGAAATAAATATTTACTTTAACTTCATGTACCTAGATGACAGTTTTGACTTGTCATGTTCAATTGTAATTTTTACATTATGTCTAATTCTCTACTGTGTTATGACTTTCAGTTAGAAAAAAGTTGTAAAAATACAAAAGAACGGAATTAAACTTCGGTTTCCAATAAAGATATTTGAAAAGGAGTATACAATTTGTGAAAAAATAAGTCTAACAAAAAAATTCCAGATGATGTATTTTTTGGTTCGATTCATAATTTTATTCAAATATGAAATTCCTTTCAAATTTATTTTTAATTATGCAAGAAATAAACATTTTCAATCTCTTTTTCAAATAAGAAGTTGGGTTTTCTGCATGATTCTGAAATATTTAAATTATTGGAAAATAAATTCATTCACGAACAAATTTAAAACAGCCAGTTTTTCATTAAAGAAAAGAATTTAAAATGATTATTTCAGCAAAATCAAACATTTTGAATGTAATTAAATATTTAAACAGTTAAACAAGTAAAATGTAAACAAAAGCTTAATTGACCAGCTGGAAAATATAGTTTTCTATACGTGACGGGTGGAGAAAATTTTAAAGTTTTAACTTAATTTTTCTCAATAAATACAAAATAAAGAAATAATTAAATTATACTAAATAAAAACCTAAGGAAACTTATATATTTATTACAAATAAAATAAAATAAAAAAAAACATCGTCAAATTCTTTTAAAAAATATAGACTAATAAAGTACATAATAGTTCTGTGAATTTATAGCATTTTTTTATAATATTTTTCATGATTGCGGTTTAAAAAATCTAATTATCTCAGATATTAAAACAACAAAAAAATGAACATTATGGCAATTTTTATGTCAAGTTTTACTATCAAATGCTAATAAAAAAAATTAAGCGAACTTATATTTTTTCTTAAAGTTAGATTTTTGGAGCATGGAAAAAGGACTGTTTGTAAGATTGATTTACTTCTTATTTCAATTTGAAAAAATGGTTCATATTTATAACATGGCCTTAGCTAAACTGTAGAAGCAAGCCGTAATTACATTTGACTTTCGAAAATGCTTCGTACACTTTACAGGCGTTAAAATCACATATACCACTAAATTCACAAATATTAAAAAAATGCAACAATTCAAAAGACATTTGTCTAGGTCTATAAGGAAATTATAGCTTGCATTTCAGAATTTTGATTTCTTTAACCAGAAAAAAATAGTAAGGACATATTCAACCACAATTCTGGTTGATCTAGTCAGATTTTTTTTTCTTTATTTAAATTGCAATTAAACTTATCTGTATCTTCAGATTCACTTTTCTACTAATTTCCAAAAAAAATATAACTCAAATAAAAAAAAAACTTTTTAATTCAAATTTGTCATTACTATTTGACACCAACCTCTTTGCTACATTTTGGGCCTAATTTTGATTTCAAAAGGTCTTTAGAGTTTTCGAATTCCTTCAAGATCTTTTCTACTCAATTCAAATTATTTTTTCATTCACTCATAAAGTAAAATTAGATTATTACCAATTTGGATTTCAAATGCACTATAATTTGGCGCGACCGTATATATGTGTAACAGGTAGCTGTCTTGCCGAAGAAATAATAATATTTTAGCGGCAAAATTTAAACCTATTCGGATTATAGTTGAAAATTAAGAATATAAGATTGTAGCTTGAATGGGTATTTGGCAATCGCAATCGCTTATATTTTAGCAAGAAATATTAACAGGAAGTGACCAATGAGAATTCTCGTAAATTTAATTATCTTAATGGGTTTTGGTTTCGCGGATCATTTATTCAAACTTTCGGTGCAGAAATTTAAATTATTTTGGAATTTTATTTCAAGGGATGTTGCTGTAACTCTTGAATTTCAATTACGTAAAGACATTTGAGTTGTGAATTGTTGAGTCAAAATAACATTATTGAAGGTGCTTTGTCGGCGGAAGTGTACTTGTCGGAATTATAACTGTAGAATTCCTGTACGTACTTAAAAATGGTTTTTCTTATCCTTTTAATGTGCCGTAACCGCCGTCGCGGCCATCATGAATTTTTGCACGTGTCAAGGGAGGACCCGTGATTATCGCGTAGGCGGTTTGTTTTGAAGATTATAAGTGGGATTAAGAAGACTCATTGGTTGCTTTCCTTGTACGGCAAATAAAATGTAAAAAAATGTACAGAGAGTACAGAGAGAGGGGATCATGGGTTGCTGTGTCAGACCCATTGATTACAAGAACTCATTCAGAAAAATCAGACAGAAGTTGAGGTTCTAACCTCTTAAAACATCGGAACTACAGCAAGGAAAACAATCATCGTTGGTGTACTTAGCAGAGTAAATTGAGAGGATTTAAAACTTTGAACTTTGGCGCGCTAAAAAGGGAAGGGCGTGTCCCAAAAATTTTGGCGCAGTCGGTAGGACTGCTTCGGCTTCCTGCGACGATCTAAGGACGAGCTGAGGACGAACGATAGAAGAAGGTCACATTTCCTTGTCTCTGACCTGGACGACCCATCAACATCGAGGTAGACTGCAACCTGCTCCTAAGTTTTTAGCGAGTTTCTTGGGAGAATTAGCGGCAAAAGGCCGGGATTGTAAAGTGGCACGGTGCTTGCCCCACCCCTAAGGAAAAGGAGAGGGTGGTCCATGACCGTCAAGTCCATCGGAGGGAATTCGACGAGGAATTAATGGATGCAGGAAACCGAAGAAACTGGTAGTAGGAGTGACACCTGAAAGGAATAAGTAATAGTTCATAGTGAGAAATCATTTTTTTTTTAATTCTAAGTGTAGGGTGAAACAAATTAGATTTTTTTTATAGACCAGTTGTCATCAAGACCATCAAACGGTAAGTTGATCTGTCACAATATTATTTGCAATTGCCGAAATTTGTATAAGTGTTAGAATTTATCCGAAGTGTAATAATATTTTGTGTTAGTTAGGGTAGCTTGGTTAGGGTCGTAAAGACAGTGCGGTGGAAGGCGAAATGTTACGAGGTGCGCGAGGAAGGCGAGCCGGAAGGGCTGCAGTATGAGGAGCGACGAGTGTCACGCGAGCTCTGAGAAGCAATGCGAACGGGTCCGACGGAACCCGACGGCCGGCACTTGAGAGCATGGCAGCTCAACACATGGGGACTGGACACTTAAAAGTTAGGAAACCGACGGAGGGGTTGGGTCCTAGAGAGGTGGGTGGCAACCCCACCCTCTTCTCTAGCACCCTACGTGAGGAAATAGGGGTTAATATTAGGGAGGATGCCTTCCTTCAAGAGGCATCTGAATTACCCATTGTCAGATTGGCCAGTGATGGATCGATGAGCCAGATTTCTGGCTCTAGCCATCAATTGGGTTTGCTTGCATTGCCCGAAACGGAACCCGAGCACTCAATTCCATTTAAAGCCGCTCTTCAGTTTTTGCCTAAATCTTTTGATGGTCAGAATATGACGGTTAATCGATTTATTAATGATTGAATTTTTTCACGACATGCAGTCTCATCAAAGGATAGGAATACGCTTTTCCTAATGATTAGATCAAGGTTACAAGGCGATGTGTTTTATTGCCTTCAAGATAGGAAGATTAGGACCCTAGAAGAATTGTTAAAATTTCTTAAGTTAAATTTTACTGAGCACCGTAATTTGAGCCTGCTCAATACCGCTTTAGCTATAGTGGCCTAAAACGAGGGTGAAAATGTTCAGGCCTACGGGAGTAGAGTAGGAAAAATATTAACGAATATAATTGAGCTCATTGAGGATCAGAATGTTTCCGTAGCGGCGGAAATAATGATAAAATCAGCACGAGATACCGCGTTCTAGAATTTGATAATGGGACTTAAACGTGAGCTCCAGTTTAGGGTCAAATTAAATATGCCTCGTACCTTACAGAAGGCTATAAATTGTGCTCGTACCGCCGAATGGGAGGAAGAGTATGAAAGTGGGTTAATACACAAAAATAAAATGGACAGAAGCTAAGAAATTGTCAAACAAAATAAAAATAATGTTCTAAATCGTGTCCGACCCTATTATAGTAATGCACGGGCGCATAAAGTAGGTGCCGTCGGACGAAGCCGTGGACAGAGTCGTGGTTGAGGTCGCGGACGAGGTGGCTTCACTGCCAATCAAAATGAAAATAAAAGTGAATGAGAAACGTCTTTCTTAGAGCAGGCTAGCTGCTCACGTTGCGTAGAAAATAGCCATTTGACAGTAGGTTGTTTGCGAGTCACCCCTGCTGCTGAAAATAAAAACTGTTATAATTGTAATAATGTAGGGCATTTTCACGCGAGTGTCCCGCTAAACGGGCTATAGAATGCTATAGATGTCATAAAACCGGTCATGTTTCCAGAAATTGCCTCGAAAAGTCTGACGTAAATCAAAAATCGATAGGGGAAACATGTACATACTGCAAAAATCCTGATCATAATCAAATTAACTGTTATTCACGGTTGAACAAAGTAGCTAAAAATCGACAAGGAAAGGTGGCTACTTTAAGCGAGTAACGAGCTCGCTGATTTGGTGCAACACCGAGCTCTTTTCTGAAGTGGCACCTTTCGTCGCGTAATTTTTAGCTGTCATGCAAATAACAAGAGTGAATTGTCCGATATGAAAATTTATAGCGAAAACATACGAAATCTGAGTGGAAAATTTATAGTAGACACAGGAGCAGAATTAAACGTGATTAAAAGGAATGAAATTAAGAATAATACCAAAATTGATAAAAAGGTTATTTTTCATTTATTTGGCATAAGTAATGAAGGGGTTAAAACATTGGGCGAAGTTTTTCTTGATATTAATGGGACTCCGTGCCCCTTTCAGTTCGTGTCGAATAATTTTCCACTCAGCTGCGATGGGATGTTGGGCATGCCCTTTTTGTCTAACTCCATGATCAACCTGAACAACAAGATAATAAAACATGAATTGGGCGATTTTCCTTTTGTTACCCCTTTAAAGGGAACAACCCTTAAACCAAAGGCAAGAACTCGACAGCTCGTGACCTTGCTAGTTGCAAACGCGGAAATTATAGAGGGATATTTGCCTCTAGTACTTGCAGGGCCGAGGGTATATTTTGGTGAATCTTTGGTTAAAGTAAGCAACGGCACGGTGCGACTGTACTGCGTGAATGCAGGTGCCAGGGACGTCGAGTTATCAATTGCACCCGTAACTTTGCATGAATTTGACAAAGTCGAACCGACCAGAACGAGAGTCAAAAGGGGATCCAACGGTAACCTCGTTAAGAACGAATTGATCAAAGAAAGAGTATCAAAATTCGAAAATGCATTGAATTTGTCTAATTTAAATGTTGATGAAATGAAAATATTCTCTCGAACACTTAAAAAATTTCCTTGTCAATTTTTCTTAGAGGGTAATAAATTAGGTTGCACAACAGTACTAAAACATCGGATTAATACTATTAATGATGAACCTGTTAAAAAATCGAATTATAGAATGCCACAGGTTCATAAAGATGTAATGAATAAAGAAAAAAACGAATTGATGAAACAGGGTAGAGTTCATGAATCAGAATCATATTTTAATTCGTCTGTTTGGGTAGTCCCTAAAAAAAACCTGATCCACAAGAAAACCAAAGATGGCGAATGGTCATCAATTATAGGGCCCTTAACGAGAGGACTATCGGTGACGCTTATCCCCTTCATAATATCACGGATATTTTAGATCAATTAAGGGGTGCTAAATATTTCACTATACTTGATCTTGCTGCTGGGTTTCACCAGATTGAAGTTGATCCTGCAGACCGTCATAAAACTGCCTTTTCAACCCGTTTTGGGTATTATTAATTTTCTCGTATGCCATTCGGGTTGAAAAATGCGCCAGCAACGTTTCAGAGACTTATGGATAGGGTCTTGACGGGTTTGCAGGGGGTGGAACTATTCGCCTATATGGACGATATAGGCATTTATGATTAATCGCTTCAAGAGCATGATCAAAAAATAGAACAATTGCTGGGAAGAATGCGAACTGCTGGTCTGGTTTTACAACCTAAAAAATGTCAGTTCTTAGGTAAAGAAATCGGTTATTTGGGTCATGTAATTTCATAGGAGGGTGTTACACCCGACCCTAAAAAGATCGAAGCATTTAAATCATTTCCTCGTCCTAAAGGAAAGAAAAATATTAAGCAGTTTTTGTGTTTGGCCGGGTATTATCGACGATTTATACCCGATTTCGCTGCGATAGCTAAACCCCTTGATACTCTTTTCAAAAAGGATGTTCCTTTCGAATGGAATGACTAGGCTGGAAGAGCTTTTGAAAAATTAAAGGACATTCTCATTTCACGTCCTTTATACAGTATCCTGATTTTTCAAAGCCCTTTATTATCACTACTGAGGCTTCTGATTATGCTGTAGGAGCAGTACTGAGTCAGGGTGAATTCAGTAAAGATTTGCCTATTGCTTATGTGTCGAGCACTTTAAAGAAAGCGGAATTAAATTATACGTTGACCGAAAAAGAGTTGCTGACCATAGTAACGGCGGTAAAACAATTTAGGCCCTAAATTTATGGGCAAAAATTCATACTTGTAACCGATCACCGCGCATTGCTGTGGCTTAGCCAGTTAAAAGACCCTACCATGGGAGCCCGTTTAGCTCGATGGAAAATAAAATTACAGGAATATGATTATACAATTATTTATAAACCGGGTCGAGCTCATTCTAATGCCGATGCTTTATCGCGTAACCCAGTAATAAATCAAAAGCGACAGGAACAGGTTAATGAGGATAGAACCGAAACTTTAAAAATAAATCCTGAAAAAGTGAGTTGTAATAAATTGGATGATGATGTATATTATCATGAATAACCTACAGAGTGTCTTCATTTGCGAAAAAAGAGAATCGCTCGATGATGTGGACTCTGTGGAAAATAGAGAGGTAAATAATGACAGTGTCATGAAGGGTTCTGAATCTCCAACCGGAACCAGTAAAGACATGTCTCAACCCAACAAAGAGAGCGGGCGGTCGGGGGCACGCGTTGCGCCTATAGTCATTCCACCTAGGGCGCTGGGGGAAGGGATGATTGGGAGCGGCGGGTCTCCGATCAGCACCGTTCCCCCTCCCATTTATGGATGGGACAAGACAAGGCGCGTGGCGTCGGGTTTAGAGAGGTCTGAAGAAAGTCGAATTCGCAAAAGAAACTGGGCCGGTATACAATTTGAGCGAGGGCTGGAAGGTGGTTGCCTAGCAAGCAACGGAGAGCGGGAAAGTAGTTGCCTGGCAAGCAACGAGCGAGGGCCAGAAAATAATCGTCTGGCAAGCGAAAAGCGAGGGCTGAAAGGTGGTTGCCTAGCAAGCAACGGTGAGCCGGAAAGTAGTTGCCTGGCAAGCAACGTGCGAGGGCCGGAAAATAATCGCCTAGTAAGCGAAAAGCGAGGGCTGGAAGGTGGTTGCCTAGCAAGCAACGGTGAGCCGGAAAGTAGTTGCATGGCAAGCAACGAGCGAGGGATGAAAATAGGTAGTCTGATCATCACCTTAGGAGAGTCAGACCAAAATGATGACACTGCATTGTCTGAAAAGGAAAATATCCAGTTAATGGGTGTATGGGGAAACATATTAGATTAGAATAATTATGAAAATAATTCGGATAGCATTAAAGAATTTGAGAATTCTTATATTTATGGGGTTGCAACTAGTACTACAAAAACTGTACTTACCCTACTGTTCCAACGCAGTCGAGATAAATTATTCATGAGGGGTGACTATCTGGTACATTCCATTTCCATGGGCGGGATCCTCATGAATCCCGTCGGAAGAGTGTTATTGAACAATTCTATTGTTCTGTTATCCGACCTGAAAGACTCCACAGTTAAATTAGGTTATGTAACCTCAGTAATGTACGCATGTAATTTTCTTTGTAATTTATATATAAAGAAAACTTTTGATGCTAAAGTTTATGCAAAAAATATAGAATTGGCAGTAGCCGCTCTAACCAAAGCATTAGAAACTTCAAAGATAAAATCTTTTTGTATATCTCGCGAAGGGAATTGTTTTGATAAAATGCCCTGGTCAGTTATAGAAGGAATTTTTCGTACTCATTTTGGCAAAGATGGTTTCGAGATAACAGTTTGTACTGGGGAGGTTGAGGAGCCCGTACTTGAGAGGCGCAATGAGATCATTCGTGAATACTACGATTCAACCGCCGCTGGTCATAAAGGTCAATTTAGAACGTATATGCAGATTCGAGAAAAATACTATTGGAACGGAATGCGTGACGAAATCAAGCAATATGTGCGATCTTGTGAATCTTGTCAAAAGAAAAAATTTACCCGTGTAAAAACGAGACAACTCATATTATGTATTACAGATACACCTACCCGAAGTTTTCAAAAGGTACAAATTGATATTGTAGGACCATTTCCGGTGACCGAATCAGGGAACGAATTATTATTATAATTATTTTTTTATTATTATTATATTTATTTTTATATTTATTATTATATATACATATTATTATTATATTATTATAATTATTATTAAAATATATTATAATTATATGGCAGGATTGTTTTAGTAAATATTCGGGTGCGATATCCTTATGCGTAACGGATGTTCCACATATTGCAGTAGCCTTTGCAGAGAATTTAATTTGTACTCTCGGTTGTCCTGAAATTATACAAACAGACCAAGATTTAAATTTTACGAGTCAAATAATGGAGCGTTTCGAGGTAATTTTGAAGATTTAGAGGTACCGCTCCAGCGCCTATCAACCGCAGTCGCTGGGTTCGTTAGAACAAAGTCATCATACCTTCGTTGAATACCTGCGTCATGACTGTGAAAAATACAACCGGGACGAATGGTTACCGTTCGCATTATTTTCATTTAATACCTCGGTGCATTAATCTACCGGAAAACCCCACATGAAATTGTTTTTTTAGAAAAGTTTGTTTTCCTCCCGCTTTTTCAGACGAAGAAGTTTCATTGACTTTTGTCCAGTACGTGGACAATTTGTTAGATCGTATAATTGAAACCGAATCATTAGTTTTCGCGCGTTTAGAAGCAGCAAAACGACGCTGTAAAAAGTATTATAACCGGAAATTGAATGATCAGAATTTTGAACCCGCCCAATACGTATGTTTGCTTATACCAGCTAGAGAAAATAAACTAGACGATTATTATGAAGGCCCGTATAAAATATTACAAGTTATTAATGAAGTAAATTTGAAATTACAATTATCCGCATTATAAGTTATATTTGAATTGTAAAGGAATAGCGTCAACGTGAGCATTGGTATAGCGATGCGGCGGCAGAGCACATGTTGAGGTAGGTCCAGCGACCACGTGCTCTCCCTTGTGTATAAACACAAGCCTCTCGGGCAAATTTAAGGACCCCGAGCATGAGCGTTGAGGCGCGCTATTCCCTGTTGCAACCTGCTAGGATCTCCTTGTCTTCGCCTTCCATCCTTTTTTTAATGAATTTTCGCCCTCCTCAAATTTCAGAGGGTTTTTGAATTTTGAAACCTTTTTAACTTCGTCATATACTAGAAGAAATTGTAAAACACTGATCATACATAATGACCTTTTTATAGAAACTTAAGTGGAAACCTAAGACTTAAAGTTTAAATAATTCATTAATTTATTAAATAATTTTAAAGTTTCCCTTTTTTACAAAAATTTAGCAGTAAAAGGTTGGGACTTTTGCCACTAAAAGTAGCTACGAAACTTATTAAGTTGCGTAGCTTATTTTAAATTACACGAAATAAAAATAAAGTTCCTTTATTACAAAATTTAATAAAATTTTATTTCTTTGTTTAAAGTGATTTTTCATTTTATTTGAAAAAGTTTATTATTATTATTTTATCAATAACATTGTCGCCTGCAAAATTTAAATGGTATGAGGTTTCGAAATTTGTACCTCATAATCTTGTGCTAAATTTTATTCAATTTTTGTTTCTGTATGAGTAATTCTTTCAAATTTCAAATTTTCTAAACCTTCAAAAATAATGATGTTATTGCAACCCACATAGAAATAAATTGGTCAATTCTACTGTAAAGTATAATTTTTCTATTTTTATAGTACAATTGTTTCAAAGATAGATTATTTTTAAGATTTGAGCAAGTGGACAAATTTCTTATTACATTGATGAATTTATTATTCATAAACAAATGTGTGATTCTCCTCATTTGATCTTTATCAAATTCTTTCGTGAGCAATTTCTATTGATTGAATTCGAAAACATTTTTTTTCAACACAAGTGGTTGTTAGTTTCACCATTTCTTCATTAAAGTATTTAATAAATGATAAATTAAATTTTAAATGTCTTAATACTGATAAAACTTTTACTTTTGACATTGTAAAGTTTTCTTTCTAAACCTTATTTATTTAATGTAAATACATATTAAAATTTCATAAATAAGTTTTAATATTTTATAAGGGGTGAGGGGATAACCCAGGATACAAAAACTATGGATAGTTTACCTAGAAACATTGAAGCGAATGTTTTCATGGTGTAATCGTGCTATGTTTCATTTTCTAAACCAGATCAAACAGGAAAACTCAAGGGCAGGGCAAAATGGGTGGAGATGTGAGGGAGAGTGAGAGAGCACTCGACCTTTTTACTAACATTGCGGTTGCTCGAGCGAAAAGAGGGAAAGAGAAAGAAAAAATCAAGTCACCAAAGAATATCGGGAATGTAAACAAACCGGGCGAAGTTGAATATGTTCTAAACATTATTTGATTGGTCAGATTAAGATGCTCTGCTTCTGTCACCGTTGACGATATCCAGGTATCCACTAATTGCATACATGTTCAACCCTTTCTCTTTACCATAGTCTCTTAAGAGGTACATTAATCTAGCACCTCCACAATCGAATTTTTGAATTTTTTATAGCTCAGAATTTTGGGGTTTTTTTGGGCTGCAATAAAAATTTGTGGGCTCCTTTACTTTTTTCAAAAAATCAATTTTCTTGTGGAGGTGCCAGCTTTCGTTAACCCAGCACTTCCACTTCTTTAAATCACTAAATAATAAAACTTAAATTACACCAGAATTTTGGGTTTTTTTCTGTTCTTAAAAATCGCAAAAAAAAAATTTCCCCAAACCAACCCTTAACTTCCAAAATCAACACCTTTCAAAAATTGAAAATTGTCAGTAATTCAATAACGGGATATGTTTAGGCTTTTTTTGGGCTCCCAGAAAATACCCACTTCGGTTTTTGAGCTCCAACCATTACAGCAAAAAATTAACCCCTTGGTAACACGCAGATACGAAATTGTCAAAAATAACTTTTATAAAATTTTAGAGCTTGAATAGAGTCTCTGATTTTTGAGTTCCTTGAAAATACCCGCTACGATTTTTGGGCTTCAACCCTTAACGTCAAAAACAAACCCCTCTCTACCACAAGGTGGTATCTACGTGGCAAAGAGGGGTTGATTTTTGACGTTAAGAGTTAAAGCCCAAAAATCGTAGCGTGTATTTTCGAGAAGCCCAAAAATCAGAGACTCTATTTCCATTAAAAAATTCTACAAAAATTTATTTGCAGACAAAGTTGTATTTACGCGGTAGAGAGAGGTTGATTTTTGACGTTAAGGGTTGAAGCCCAAAAATCGTAGCGGGTATTTTCAAGGAGCCCGAAAATCAGAGACTTTATTTCCATTGAAAAATTCTACAAAAATATTTTTTTGAGAAAGTTGTACCTACTTGGTAGAGAGGGGTGGATTTTTGACATTAAAGGTTAAAGCCCAAAAATCGTAGCGTAAATTTTCGAGGAGGCCAGAAATCAGAAACCCTATTTCCATTGAAAAATTCTAGAAAAATTGATTTTTTGACAAAGTAGTATCTACGTGGGTTGATTTTTGACCTTAACGGGTGAAGCCCAAAAATCGTAGCGTGTGTTTTCGAGGAGCCCAAAAATTAGATACTTTATTTCCATTAAAAAATTCTGCAAAAATTTATTTGTTGACAATGTTGTATCTACGTGGTAGCGAGGGGTTGATTTTTGGCGTTAAGGGTTGAAGCCCAAAAATCGTAGCGGTTATTTTCGAGGATCCCAGAAAATAAGAGACTTTATTTCCATTGAAAAATTCTACAAAAATTTATTTTTTGACAAAGTTTTATCTACGTGGTAGGGAGGGGTTGATTTTTGACGTTAAGGGTTGAAGTCCAAAAATCGTAGCGGGTATTTTCGAAGAGCCCAAAAATCAGAGACTTTATTCAAGTTCTAAAATTTAATAAAAGTTATTTTTTGACAATTTCATATCTGTGTGTTACAAAGGGGTTAATTTTTTACTGTAAGGGATGGAGCCCAAAAATCGAAGTGGGTATTTTGTGGGAGCCCAAAAAAGCTCAAAAATATCCTCTTAATGAATTACTGAAAATTTTTAATTTTTGAAGGGGGTTGATTTTGGAAGTTAAGGGCTGGTTTGGGGAAATTTTTTTTTCAGATTTTACGAGCCCAAAAAAGCCCAAAATTCTGGTGTAATTTAATTTTTATTATTTAGTGATTTAAAGAAGTGGAGGTGCTGGGTTTATGTAAACTGGCACCTCCACAAGAATATTGATTTTTTGAAAAAAGTAAAGGCGCCCAAAAATTTTTATTGCAGCCCAAAAAAAGCCCAAAATTCTGAACTATGAAAAATTCAAAAATTCGATTGTGGAGGTGCCTAGCTTAATGTACCTTCTCTTAAGTGATCATGAAATCTTCTTCTTCGAGTTATTTTTATTTTTATTTTTAAGAAAAACCAAGGAAAATTGTGTAAAACTGATTAAAGATTTGGTAAAATCTATTGGAATCTTCTAATGTTGAAGACTTGAAAAAAAAGGTTCCATTTTTTTATTATTATTACACCATTAAGCCATTTACCTTTCGGGGTAAACACTGCTCCGACCCAGGTTGCTGATCAATGTCTCTAGCAATCACCCCAAGCGAAGAACCTCACGAAGTCGTTGTGTAAGGTTCCCCACTTGGGTCCATTAGTAGCCAAGGTCTTTTGTTTCAGGCGTCATTCACTCTACTGCCACTCTTTTTATTAACTATTTGCCGCCATACTTTCCTGCCCTTGCATACTTCTCTAGCTTCTTTTATGTCCATGCATTTTTTCATGCAGGCTCTCGTGTTTCTGTGACTTCTTATGTCTCTTCTAACTAGGGTCTCATTCACACATTCTAACCATTCATTCCGCGGTCTACCTCTGGGCACGCTGCCATATACTTTACCTTGAAACACTTGTTTCATTAGTCGTTCATTTGGCATTCTCTCAACATGTCCGAACCATCTTAACTAGCTAATAGTGTCTACTAGCGTCTCTGCTGCACCATTCTTTTAGAATTATCTTGTTACTTACTTTGTCCATCAGGGTTTTCCAGCATATTATGCGCATGAACCTCATGTCAATTGTGTTAATTATATTTTACTTCTGATAAGGGGACCTGCTCTGCCAATAACCTTCTTACCTTCATTTATTCGTCTATCTAATTCCTCATCCAGCTTCCCGTCCCTAGTAAATAAGCTACCAAGGTATACGAACTTATCAACTTGTTCAATTTTCTCATCATTTAATAAAATATTGCATAGTGTTTTCTCACTCTTTCCTTCGAACACCATAGTTTTTGTTTTATTTGCGTTAATTTTGAGGCCCACGCTCTTCATGCTTGCATCTAGTTTATTCAACATTCTTTGTAAGTCTTCGATAGACTCTGCCATAACAACCTTATTAATTGCGAACACTAACCCACGTACCCTTACTGTTTCGAGATCCACACCCTCTTCGTCGAAGAAAGCCATTCTTAAACACTTGTCCATAAATAATATAAATAACCATAAAGACATAACGCATCCTTGTCTAATTCCTTGAATAATATCGAAACAGTCACTCAGTTTCCCATTCACTCTTACACTTCAGAACTTCTCAAAGTTTACTTCTATGTACCTTGTCAAAAGCTTTTTCTAGGTCAACAGATGCACAGAAAACTTTTTCCTACTCTCAAACTTTTTTCTGTTATTTGCCTTGAGCTAAATATTTGACCCGTACATGGCCTTCCTGGCATAAACTCACTTTGGACTTCCCAAATCTTTGCTTCTGTTATTTTCATTACCCTACGAATAAGTATTTTTGAATATATTTTACTTACGAGGCTTAATAAGCTAATCCCTCTGTAATTATTGCACTCGCAATTCTTCTTCTCTAATTGTATCTTCACTTTCTTTAACTAATCGTTTAAGTATCCTGTTTTCGCGTCTATAATCATTTCTACGTCTATTTCTTTCGTCATTGCTAAGACCTGCGATGTTCAAAGTTCTCTTGTACGCTTCTCTTTTTTCTTTTTGAGCAACCTGAATTTCATCATTCCACCACGCATCACCAGACATTCTTCCTACAACTGCGGTACTACACAGTTCGATCGTACTTCTAATAAGGATATCCCGTAACATTGTCCAGGCGCCCTCTATATCTTTGTTTTTTATAAGGTCCTCCCAGGTTGCTCTATTTATGCTTTCGATTATCTTATTTTGGAAATCTATTCGCACATCCGGTTTCTGTAGGTTCTCAATTTTGATTCGCGTTTGTTTTGCTTTCTTGGTTCTTTTTTCTCCATCCCCGACCTAAGTTAATTTTTGAGATCAGAAGGTAATGATCAGTATTGCATTCAGTACCCCTCATGACTCTTGCATCTTTGACTAACTCCCTTAGTCTTTCATCCGTAACAACAAAGTCAATTATACTGCGGCTATTTTCTTTAGACCAGGTGTACATGTGGATCATTTTATGCCTAAACCAAGTATTTGTAATAAACAGACCCCTTTCTAAGCATAGACCAACTAATTTATCTCCGTTATAGTTTGTTCTTGGATCCCCAAAATTACCTAATACTCTTTCTGTATCCTGATTTTGGATGCCCATCCAACCGTTCATGTCTCCTAGTAGAATTATTCTTTTCCCATGTTCGCAAATGTCTATTGTGCCATTTAAAGTGTCCCAGAAGGCGTCTTTTACTTCTCTAGGATCACTATCAACCGGCGCGTAGCATGCTATGATAAATAGTCTTCTGATTCCTACTTTCATTCTAGCCCACAAAAGTCTGGGAGACACGAAACCATGGTCTCCGAGATGCTGCTTTGCTCTTTCATTCAAAAGCAGACCTACTCCTTGTTTACCGTGTGATTCACAGACTACTCCTGACCATATTTCAAATCCGCCTTTCAACACGCCGTTTTTTATGTCTTTGGTTTCACATCCCTTTTTCTTTGCTTCAGACACATATAAAATGTCTAGTTTCTTCACGTCCATAGTTTCACGCAATTCTTTTACCTTCAGATCATTTAGTCCCCTAGCATTCCCAATACCCAGTCTCCATTCGTCGCCTGAAACATGACCTTTAGATTTTCCGTGTGCATGACTTTTGTCATTAAAAGTTCCAGTCCTTTCCGAGGCTATTTTGTAGGTTGTATTATTCATTGTTTAGATTATACGCCCAACTAACACCTTTATGCAATAAGTTTATTTTCTAAGTCGAAATCATGTCAACGTTAAGTATCAAATCGTCATATGGTGGAGATTGCAGTTCTAACGTCAGTCCCACCAAAAAATTCAGTTAATAAGGAGGGTTGGGAGAGGCGGGAGGTAGAACTGGAACCGAGAGAGTCGTCTTGGGTTTGTGTTTTTGTTTTCATGCTGAGAAGGTCACCAGCCTTCAGCAGCGTTATGATATATGGAAGTTAGTATCCGGCCGTCTTCTCTCTGCCAATAAATGCCTAAACTATGCATTTGTTTCTATGATTTGTTTATAAAATAAACAAATCAAACCAGAAACAAATTTTGATGATCAAATATGATCGTGTAGATAAAATTAAGCAATTTCAACTTACAAAAAAATACTTTGCAAGCAACATTCCCATGATTTTCACATTTTGTTAACATAATTTGTTTATAACAATTATATTTGATTTATTTCTAATTATTTATGTTTTTTGGATACATCGACATTAATTTTCATCGAGTATGGGATCAATTAAGTCACTCATTTAAAGATCAAAAATAATAATTAAAAAATGTCCCTTTTTCGCTCTTTGTTTATTAATTTAAAAAATGGTAAAAATTAAAAAACCTAATCCATAGACGCTCCTGCGCAATTATTTCTAATCACTTCTAAAAAAGAATTGAAAATGGTTGAAGAATTGTGGGTTGTAGGTGATTTTGAATAGTAAATTCCCGATTCAGGCCACTGTTCGTCGTTCAGAGAAAATATTATAATTTTTGTCATCGAAATTTTATTTCGACATTTATGATTTATTCAATATTGCGCCAAAAAAGTTGTAAACAATCCATACTTAATTTGAACGACATTAAAAAAAAACAATACGATTTTTAAAATATTTTTTTTAAAAATAATTCTTTAAACAAATTACATTTATTTAAACAATTAAAAAATTGTCCATATATTTTTCTATACACTATACATTCAGAAAAATAATTGGATGTAGTCTATTCGTTTTTTTTAAGTTCTCGAGAAAAAAACTGCTTTAGCGAATTAAAATTGTTTAAACAAATAGATTTGTGAAAAATTAGAAGCAATGTATCAAAGTTCAGTAATTATTCAACAAAAAGTAGCATGGGATACCAATTTTCCGCTTAACCTAAAAATGTTGGCACGTTTTGATGAAACCCTGGAGCACGAGTTCAATTTTTCGAAAATAAACAATTTCACCGTGTTAATCGAATGGGATTTTGATGTGCCGAGTGGCACGTGTTAATATTTTAATTTTTGAATAATAAAAAATTACGGATTTATTTCATCTGGAAATGGAAATTTTTAGCGGGGTGCCTGGCTCTGTAGCTCGAAAATATTTGTTTGGACCACCCTAGGGTACGCTTAGTAATTTCAGCGAATTTTCCGCGTAATTCAAAGATTGTATTTTCAAACACAATATTTCATATGTTTTCAACGAAAGTACCAAAATCCATGTAAAATACGAACTTAAAAATGCCTAATTCTTGAAATCAAATCATTTTCAGGAAACACCTTTTAAGGGGTTATGAAACCTAATTAGATTAATATAATAAGACACTGTTGAGGCCAATCAGTAGATGGCCGAATAACCGGCCTTATTGACCCTTCTCATTTGTACTTTATTTTGCAATATATTTTAGGGGCCAGGGGGAGTTTCGCGGCCGATGTAGGGCCTACGGAACACCAAAGCGTCCCACACGCACTTTGACCTCCCGAATCGGAACCTACAAGGTGCCCACTCGTGCGCGGCCATTTTCAAAAGCCATTAACAAACCAATTGCTTAAACAGCCACAAGTCCCCTGTTACGGATTTTGAGCATGCAAGTGGCACATCAAACGATTCCCCATTTATCAAAGAATACCCCGCCTTCTTCAAACCGAAAAAATCCCGAATAGAACCAATGATACTGCAAAAAAACCAAACAAAAAACTTGTAGACGCTATATATTTGATTGTTAATCAGGCTGTTACCTTATACCCAAAAAAGCCACGGACACCGGCCAAGCGCTGACGCATTTCCCATTTTATCGAGAATATCAAAGGTTGTTGAAAATTTCAAAACCACCAATTAGAAACAAAGAAATCGTTAATCAACTGATAAAAAATCGAGTGGATTTGCGGAAATAAATTGCTTAAACGGCGTCACCCCTTTTCGTGTGCAGGTGACGATCACCGAACGCAGATCAATCAACCCGTAACCCAAGAACGAATGCAATGCTTTTTCAAATTTTAAAAAAAACCTAACTAGTGAAATCTTGTTTTATTGTTGTAAAAAAAATTATGCATATATAATAATAATTTTATTCATTAAATTACAAAAGTTTGTTTACCTTAATAGAGAAAAGTGAGAATTTAGATCCCGCAAATTAGGATAATAGTAATAATAATGAATGTGTAGATACCTTCAATTTAGGTTAGGAAATCTGTTAGTTTGGTATTTTATTAGGGTTGTGTGATCTGCACCTTTGCGAATTATAAGGTCCCACCAAACACAAGGGTGATCGGGGGCATAAAAGAACCCCTACGTGCGCAGAAAGCAGTTCGACGCCAACGCACAAATCGTATGGTCTGCGACGTCAGACCACTGCGCGCGAGCCGCCGCCATGCTTACGTCACGCATATGCGATTGGACACCGGTTTTTCCAACTCCCCCTCGGACGGGAATCTACGCGCGGTAAAATTTAAATTTTAAATGGTCGTCCCATAGTGAGCAACCTTTTCTTCAGGGGGTAAATGTAATAGATAGCTGTTTTACCGACAAAATAATAATATTTTAGCGGCAAAATTTAAAACTATTTGAATTTTAGTTGAAAATTAAGAATATAAGATTTTAGCTTGAATGGGTATTTGGCAATCGCAAGTGGCTGGTCAACTTGTTTGGACAGGAAATACGATATTTTTGTAATAAAATAACTATGCATACAAAGACTTATTTGTATGAAGCCGAAAGGGAAATTCCAAAGGACTGATTTTAATGCTATGGAATTTCCTGTACATAATACTTTGTATATAGAATCGCTTATATTTTAGCAAGAAATATTAACAGGAAGTGACCAATGATAATTCTCGTTAATTTAATTACACAGGCCCACAAAAAAAACAAAAGTGTCTGTGCAATTGACCAGACCTATATATTCTTATGTATTTTTCGACACTGAATCCGAATTTGCAATAAAAAAGTAGGGTCCAGCTACTTTTTTATGGGGTTTTGCTCGAAAAACCTCATTTTTTACGGTTGTTTCATGGTTTTTTTTTAAATAAAAAAAAAATAAAGAAAAATTTTATTTTTTTGACTTCAGAATCGAATTCTACGGGAAAAAATACATCGAAAACCATGTTCTGATTTTTTTTACAAAAATTTCAACCCACCATACGGCGATGAAAAGGCAGAAAATCGCGAAAAGTGAAAATTTGATTAAAATGACATTAAAATCAAGTTTTACGATTTTAAACCGATTTATAAACATTGAAAATACTTTACTGGGGGTTTTTGAGGTCGCTGATCACGAATTTTAAGTAATTTTTTTCAAAAAACAACTCCTAGTCGGCGTAAGTGGACAATAATCGTGATAAATTGATTTTTTTTTTTTCAAAAAATCGATGTTTTGGATACTGTTCTGTAGATTTTCCACTACATGAATCACAAAACTAGAACTTTTTTAGACCCTTGATCATAAAGTAAGACTTAGAACCTATGTATAGCGATATTCATGAACTCCATTATAATATTTTTAGCTTCTTTTAAGAAGTGCCTTGGAGTTTTAATGGGTTAATCAATTGAGTTTGTAGAATTTTCGCTAATACTTCGGAACTTCGATAGTGAGATGTTGGATACTAGATATTTGCGAGTGTGATGAACTTGAACTTTGCAATCATTATATACTCTCTGCATTTTGGATAGTTGAATTAAACTATCTAAAGTTTATAACTTATATTGCTACTCAATAGCAGT
>NC_046662.1:146739293-146745177 GCF_010883055.1 Belonocnema kinseyi
TTTTCATCACCGTATGGTGGGTTGAAATTTTTGTAAAAAAAAATCAAAACATGGTTTTCGATGTATTTTTTCCCGTAGAATTCGATTCTGAAGTCAAAAAAAAATAAAATTTTTCCTTATTTTTTTTATTTAAAAAAAACCATGAAAAAAACCGTAAAAAATGAGGTTTTTCGAGCAAAACCCCATAAAAAAGTAGCTGGACCCTACTTTTTTATTGCAAATTCGGATTCAGCTTCGAAAAGTACATAAGAATATATAGGTCTGGTCAATTGCACAGACACTTTTGTTTTTTTTGTGGGCCTGTGTTATCTTAATGGATTTTGGTTTCGCGGATCAGTGATTGAAACTTTGGGTGCAGAAATTTAAATTAGTTTGCATTTTTATTTTAAGGGGTGTCGCTGTAACTCTTAAATTTCAATTACGTAAAGACGTTTGAGTTTTTCTTATCCTTTTAATGTGCCGCAACCGCCGTCGCGGCCATCATGAATTTTTGCACGTGTCAAGGGAGAACCCGTGATTATCGCGTAGTCGGTTTGTTTTCAAGATTATAAGTGAGATAAGAAGACTCATTGGCTACTTTCCTTATACGGCAAATAAAATGTAAAAAAAATGTACAGAGAGTACAGAGAGAGGGGATCATGGGTTGCTGTGTCAGACTCATTGATCACAAGAACTCATTCAGAAAAATCAGACAGATCCTTGCCACGGTCGCGACCGGTTAGTCTCTGATTCGCTTCATTTTAAAATCAGAGTTAAATTTAATTGAATCCTTGAAAAGGATCTGATGTATGTAAATTTTATATTTGGTTTAATAAAATGTAAAGTAGTTCAAATTCACTTTGAAATTTGGTTTACTTATTTTAATATTATCCTTTCATTAATAAAATTTGCGATTTTAAGGATTTAGAGATTTAGTACCGGATACTTAGTCTTAGGAAGTTGAGGTTCTTACCTCTTAAAATAGCGGAACTACAGCAAGGAAAACAATCAACGTTGGTGTTCTTAGTAGAGTCCATTGAGAGGATTTAAAACAAGCAATATATTTATATATATATATATGCAAAACCACAAACTTGCCTCCTGCGCCAACTACCGGTATGTGGTGAAACTAATCTCATGCCGTATCTAAGACCTAATATCTTTGATAATAGTAAAAAATTTAAGTTCTCGTAAATTCTCGATAAATTCTCGCATTCTAGAGAAAAAAAAATCAATAGTTTTTATTTAACTTCAATTTAAATATTGAGGATCTTTTAATGAAGATTAAATGCCCTATTCCGTCGAAGGGAATAGTTTAATTTACACAAAATAAGATTTCATTCGGGTTTGAGATTTTAAAAGTTTTATTTAATCAAAACAATTTCAATTATATAGTTTTTATTCACACTTCACTCAAGATTTAGTTCGACTCAAGCCGACCGTGGCGAACCGGACCGAATTACCGTAGTAAATAAAGAGGCGAGTGTTGCAGATTTTTTATTTGAAATGGAAACAGAAAAATTCACATATATGAGCTTTTTCTATGTTCCTGCCTATATTTATAACCTCGTTTTTCACCAAAATAGGGTGGGAATTGTCCTTCTAGCCAATAGAATCGCTGACGTCACACAATTTAATATTAATTTAATGCCCTTATATTTCAAGCTAAAATAATGAGAATGTAATTCTTAGAAATTCAGTTTTATGATTCTTGTCGATTGACGCTTTTCTGTCAAATAGCGTTATAGAAAATAATTTACGGAGTCTGAGGGGCGCCTTTTCGCTTCAACCCTTTACATGGTACATAATTTATGTATGCTCGCGGTTGAGATCACACGTGCGGTAGTCGGAGATCGCGCGTGTCAAACCTATTTGGATTGACAAACAAACAAGAATGGAATAAATGGAATAGTTGAATTGCCAGTTTAAAATATTAATATTTTCAACAACAGAAATGAATTTTCAACAGAATGAATGAATTTTTACCCACTTACCTTGAAGAAGTCAAAAGATAAATTTTGAACCAAAAATGAAATAGCTGAATTTTCTAATAAAAACATTAATTTCCAACAATGTAATTTATTTTTTATCCAAAGAGCTAAATATGCTACTAAAATCGTAATATTTTAACCAAAAAGATTTATTTTTAGTTCAAAAAATTAATTTAAAATTAGAAAGAAACGGGTTTTCAACCAAGAAGATAAATTTCAACTAAAATGATAAATCTTCAACAACAAAAATCAAGTTTCAACAAATCCCTTCAACTATTAACTTGTAAAATTCTTTAATTTTTACCTGCTCAATGTTTCAATGTATACAATTTAAAATTTTCCTTAAAAATTGATGAATTTCACCTTACATTTTAAAATTAATTATTTAACTAAGCATTGCTTTTAATCATTTTTTCAAATATAAAATGTCATTATAATAAATAAATTTTTTAAATTTATTATCTTTAGTTTTTAGAACAATAATACTTTAATGATAATAATATGAATAATTATACCTAATTATTTTAATATATATTATTATGTTTTCTTAACAGATTAGGAGTTTATATGATAATAATTCAAGGATAATTTTCAGATTCAATATACAATTTTAAAGTATAAGTTTCTGTTAAAAAAAAATTAAGAGAAAAATGTTCTCATCAAGTATGCATCGCTGGAAACAAACTTTTTGAAAAATTATTTTCGAAGCAATGTTTTTTGGCTTCTGACATTGGTCTTATTAAAAAAGAGTTAAGTGCATTTTTCACTTAATTTTTACGTACAGAAAGTTTTCTTTTGATTTTGATTGAAAAATTAAATACGTATATTTGATATCATATATACATACATACATGCAAACATACATACATACATATATACGTATATATACATATATAACAATAATTACATCATTTTCATACATTTCTTTTAATGTTTAACAAAGTTCTATTTGTTCACACAATTTTCATTTGCTCAAGCAATTATTTTTCGATAACTATTAAATAGAAGACATATAATTAATTACGATTTCGAAAGTATTTTTGGAAAAGCAATTATTTAAACAAATTATATTTGTTTAAACAATTAAAAACTGGTAAATGTTTTCTTTCTATACGCCATAAAGTCAGAAACATGATGCTATGTGTTCTATTTTATTGCAATTCTTTTAGTTACCGAAAAAAACTGTTTTAACCAATAAATATTGTTTGAAGAAAAAAAATTATTAAACAATAAAATAAATGTGTCAAAATTATATAATTATTCAACAGGGAGTAACATATGATACGAATTTGAATAAAATTGGACATCTCTGGCTCAATTGAAAAAATTTTGAAAATAAACAATAAGTAGTTGTTCAAATAATTACGTAATTTTTTAGACAAATTTACTATTTCCAAAAATGACAAAATATTGCATTTCAATAAGAAAATAAGATAATTTTTAAAATTTCTGAGGCATAAATTATTATTTAAATAATTAACATTTGTTCAAACAATTGAAAATTGTTTTAAAAGTCATGGTGAATATTAAAATTGTATATTAATAATTATTTCTTAGAAAACGATGACGGGGATTGCTGAAAAATAACAGTAAGCATAGCTGCGACAATTTATTCTAATTTTAATCTTTTCATTGCAAGTAATATATCGTTGGAATCGCAAATAAACGTGCATTTCAAATATAATATTTTCAAATTACTGATTACAATATTATAAAAAATTTTATGTCCCGTGTTTTATTCCTCATGAGGACAAAAGGGCCCCCCTCAGGCAATGCTCGACACAGCGCGAGGGTACGTCGAGCAGGCAAACCGCGATTAAATGAAAATCGCTCTGCTAAATATTTGGAAAAATTGAAGTTGATTTAAAAGATATTTAGAACTTTTACTCATAAATATCTTTTAAAATTATATACATTTTTGCAACATTAAAAAAAATGTTGCTAACTTAAGTCAAGTGCCTTACTATCTACCAATGTGTTTTTTGTTTGAAAATTTTTCAAATGTTTTGAAGTATTTTTCAATTTTCTCTTATATTTCATTATTTAAATTAAAAAATTGGTTCAAATTTTTCCATGTTTACATTTTGAAATAAGATATAAGAGACAAGACGCTTGTTTGAAGATAGGTATATTTAATAGAAAAATAAAAAATTTACTATTCATATTTAGAAGAGATAATTTAGCACGAAAGTTAATCACGAATTATTCAAGTTTTCAAGGGGGACCTCAAAGTCAAATCAGAAACTGGTTCAAAAATTTCAAAATTGGAAAATGTTAAGTTGAAATTTTTTTTAAATCGAGAATTTTCAATATGAAGCAATTAATATTCGACAATTTTGCAAACGAAAACTAAATTGAATGTTTCAATGTTTGTAAATGTTTTAATTCAGTATTCAATATGAAAATTCAGAGCTCTAAAACTGTAGCCATTCAAAAACTTCGAATTTTTTTTTATTTTTATTTTACACAATGCGATTTTAAACTTTTTAATTTCAAATGGTTCATTTAACATAAGGGTCGGATTTGAGGGCTGCAAGCCGTGCGGTTGCACAGAACGTCATGGTTGAGGGGGAGGGAGTATCCGATTTTACTCCCTGCCTTCCTCGGCCTGTGTTTTCAGGTTTCTGGAAAGGTGACAACTTGGTACCTGTTTGTCCAAGTCTAGTCATAAGATCCGTACTAGCTTTTTCACTTATCCATTCAAAGATCTGAACTAAGATTGTCTTTCGATGATCATTTCTTACGTTACTTTGTATATTTATAATAATTATTAATCATTTAAACAATTTTCATAAAAATATTGACAGGTGAGGTATTTTTCAATTAATAAACACAATTTGTTTACGAAGTTAACTATGATTGTCTTTGCTATGACTCTGTTTTAAGGTATTTGTTAAACCTACAAGAATGGTTAATTGTTTAAAGAACTTTCCTAACAAATTCAGAATTTGGCTATTTTTCAAACGAATAGGGTCAGTTCTTTTTACAAATATAATTAAGAACATCTTTCCGATTAGTTATAATAATCGCATTTTCAAGATTTATTATTTAAACTACCTTCATGAGGAAATTAAGAGTTTGGGTATTTTTGGAAGAATAGGCCTAATTTGTTTACGGAATCAACAAAGAATATATTTCCAATCACATTTTCCTACGACACCTTGCAAATTTACAATAATGATTACAAATACAAAAAAATTTCATAAGCATATTCAGAACTTAACTTTTTTTATATTTTAAACCATTTGAACATTTTAAACAAAATAATTTTCATAAGAAAATGTATGCACTATATATTTAATAAGAATTAAAAAAGAAATAAAAACTCTATAATAATAAAAACTTTCATTTTCATTAGTTTCAGTAAGTATCTATTTTTATTAATTTCTTAAAGTAATTTCATATTCTCTTCAGTTAAATATTTTGCTTTATCAAGATTTTCTGTAGTATATTTTCTCTTGCAATACTTTTCTCCATATATTTTACTTTGATTAATCAGTCGAACATATAACCAGTATTATTATCACTTATTGTAATATGATTTTTTATGTTTAAATCTACGCTGGAAGAGAAGTCTTTCAACTTCACATTCTATGCGCACTTGAAATTTTTTCTTTACTAAGGCGGTCCTAAAATCAGTGCATTAATTTTAGTACAATTGAATTATAATGCGGCTACGTACGAGGTTATTGGAAGTACTCGCATTTGCCTTAACATTTGACAAAAATGTTTAGTGTTGCACAATCATTTATTCAGCTTCGTGAGTCGGTACCCACGCGAATACAGTCTGTCAAGTTAAAGCGTGGGTGGCCTTACTCGCAGTCGGTAAGGTGTATCGACATGATTTTGGCGTCAAAATATTAAGAAGAGCTCCCTCTTTCATGCTTTTTGATTTAACATTCAGTTTGCTTTCA
>NC_046662.1:146745277-146751239 GCF_010883055.1 Belonocnema kinseyi
GCTTTTTGCTCTCAATCTTTCCTTTTCTATAGTTTTTTTATACTTCCCCCTTGCCTTTCTTTCCTTTATCTCTTTCGGCGTACTGAAGACTTCCTGCTCTAAATTTGTCTTCTTTGTACTCTCTAAATCTGAATCAGTATATGTCTAATTCAAATCAGCGTATATACACTGCTAAAGCAGTGAAATGTAGCTGCTGATCATTGAAATTTCACTGAATAACAGCTAAATTTCGCTGCTTTTCCAGCGAATACACGCTTCAACTCCCTTATTTTATTATTTCTGTGAATCATAAATTATGTATAGTAATTTGGGGGGGGGGGGGTGTACGGTTCATTACAGGTTTGAGGGGGGCCTTGGAGAGAACCGGTAATCTGTTACGTAATTTAAGTACGGCTCTGAAATATAAGAAACGCAGTTTTTTCTTTTTCCCATATTCTCTAATAATTTCTGCTTATACAAGGAAAGGATGCTATCAGTTGTAGGTGGACCAAATAATTTTGGAGGCTGATAGAATTTTCTTCAAGGATCGAAATATTTTAGTATTATACCATTCGCAATTAAGCCATTATTTGCCTTTCGTGGTGTAGCCGTGACTGACTGAGCGTTGAAGGGAGTAATGTGAGGAAAGGGGTGTAGATCTTTAAGAGTTAAGATTGATCTAGAATAATTCTCGATTTTCACATTCTCGCCAGAGAAGGTATTAGATTTATGTAAAATTGGTTCCCCCAGTTTTTGTCAATTGTCCACGTTTTTAGACCCCCTGAATCCGAAAAACAGATTTTTACGATTGTGTTTGACGCCTAATTAACAATTAAGTTTCTTTTGCGCATGTCAAATATAATTTAAAATACTGTTGCGTACACGTCTCGCTTGAATAAATACAATTTTGTATGCCAGATCTTCAATTTTTCTTAATTTCATTATGCACATTAATGTTACATTTATCTAAACCTTGAAGTAAAAAACGTGATAAATGTAATTCTGTAGAAAATTCGGATCAAATTTAGATAGAAGAATTTCATTCTACCTTCATCGCGAAATACCTTAAAAATGCATTTTTTATGTTTCATTAATATTTAAAAAATATTATAAGTAAATTGTTGGATGAATTCAAATTTTAATAATGAGAATAATAACTGGCAAATTCTGAACAATTGTATGTTCATTAAAAAATTTCCATTTATTTAAATTGAATTTATCGAAAAGTTCTTCCTTTGAAAAGAACAACTTCTGTAAATCATAATAAACGTGTTAAGAAAATTCGATAAGAACAGATATAAATATTTAAGTCCTAGATACTTCTCGCCTATATTTTTACTTTTTACAACCTCAGGCCTGACTGTTTCAAAGGATAGTTTCCCGAAAGATGAATGGGCTAGCTGCATTGCAGATTAGAGTGCCAAATATTTTCTACGCCACAGGCGTAAACTTGTCACATCTTACAAGGGGTCATCCCACCGTACTCCAGATGCGCCAGGAAATATTTACTTGTAAAATACCGGTGAATAAAGAGAAGAATAGTTCAGAGCGTTTAAAATGAAAGTTCAATACATATCTCATTGAGAATTGTTTCATTTAAACGCTAGAGCAATTACACGCACTATACAATAAAATAAATGTATGTGAATAGAACATTTAAGAGAATGGAACTATTTTAATTCACTTGTGTAGTCGTAAATTAATTTTTAAAGCTGAAATTTCAACTATTCCGTTTTCAATTCAAAATATATCTTTTTCAGTTATATTAAAAATACAAATACTAGGTTGGAAATTCATTTTTCTGATTGACAATTCTGGAGTTTAGTTGACAGAATTTGGGTTGGAAGATGAACTATGTTGCTGAAAACTCGGGTTTTTAATTTTTTTTTAAATAAGAAATAATTTTTTCCCTGGAAATTAAAGTCTCGTTTGTTGATAAAAATGCAATTTTTGTAGAAAACAAAGATAAGAGAACAATAATCAGTGAATTATTCTCTCAAAAATAATTCTAATAAATAATATTGATATTGATAAAACATGTAACTATTTGGTTGAAAACCCGTTTATTTAAGGTGGAAATGTGTTTTATAACTGAAAATTCAAGTATTCACGTTAAAATGTCATTATTGAAGGCAAGAGTTAAGTTCTTCATTGGAAATTTCAACTACCTTGATTTAGAAATTAACTTTTTGGTTAAAAATTTAACTACATTCTTGAAAACACGTTTTATCGTTTGATAATGAGTTTTCTCCAATGAAAAGTTAACTGCAGGTTTCTAGTTGCAAATTTATCTATTTCAGTTTAAAATTTAACTACATAATTGAATAAAAATTAATTTTTTAGGTTGAAAATTGAAACTGCTCTCTTCATGATTTGTGTGTTTGGGTCAAATAATAATGTTTCTAACAACATATTGAACTTTTTAAATTTGCGATTAAACATTCGTTACGAATTTAACTTTATAACTGTTTCATTTCTGGTAGGAAACTCATATTCTTGATTGAATATTTACCTCTTTGTCTAAAAATTCATGTATTTGGTGAAAAATGAGTCTTCTTAACTTATTACGTATAAAATTAAAGTACTTCATTAAATGTTGTACTACTTGGTTAAAATTTCAGTTGATTGATTGAGGTACTTAAATATTTTGTTAAAAACTCTTTTTTTAGGTTAAATATTACTTTTTTAAGTCTCAATTTAACCATTCCATTTTTTATTGAAAATTAAGCTATTGAAGTTTTTATGAAGAATTTATCCTACATATTTGGTTTGTAAATGCAACTGTAGGAAGGGAAGTATAACTAAATTCTTAAAAATTCATATAGTTAATATAAAACTTCACTATTTTGTTAAAAATTAGTCTTTTGGATTGATTCTTCTTTCTTGGTTGAAAATTCAAGAGTCTTCCAAAAATATCGTTTGTTAGTCAACATTTTTCTTGTTTTGTTCAACTAGTTCAACTAGTTTTACGACAATTCAGCTGTAAATTGTTCATTCAACAATAGCTGATTTATATTTGCTGCTTTTAAATAAACAGTGCAATATTGCTACATGCTAAAAAATATATTATTTTTCATTAAAAACATTTATAAATTGAAAGTAGTTTCTATAATCTGCATAATAACATTTCCATGTTTCAAATTATTTAATTCTAAGCCAACGTACAAATCTTCCACTATCTACGGGGAAAATATACTTCAGGATTTTCACTCTAGCCATAACCGGTTTAACCAGGGCTTGGTGGAGTCAGGGGGAAGGAGGGACGTCAACCCATTGACGAATTTCCCTCTCCGCTAGGCTCAAGTGAGAAGAGCACATTTGTCGAAAGAAAATCGAAAACCCGACCCGATCCCGAGCCGATATATCGACTTCCCGATCCAAAGTAGAGTTGAGCTAAAACCGACACACGATCCAAAACCTATACCGCAGGCTGGGATTGATTCGGAATCGTGTCGATGTCGGAAAAGATCGCCCGAGGGCATCACTATTCATGATAAGTTGATAAATGTTAATTATTTTTCTTAACATAATGCATTTTTAAGGCGTCTGTGGACGGAAACATTCTTTTTTTCGATGGCAGTGTTTTTAATTGGGAACTTATTGAAAATTTCACCTTGAACTATTAGGCAAGTTCTAATGATTTTTATAGAAGACATTCTAACGCGTTCCGTTATAGCTGAATCGGTTAGTAAATACTCAATGCGTGCGTGCGATCTCGGGTTCGTTTCTTAGGACTTGTGGATTTTTCAGTGCACTATGCTTTAGACTCATAGTTAACAAATTTTATTAACAATATGTATAAAAAAATAACTGCAAATATCCTTGACATTTATATCACTTGATATTATTTTATTTTTTTTCTGATAAATAACATAACTTGTTTATATTCATCCATATTGATGTGAGCTTATAGAGAGACTGATTTGATACCACAAGTATTAAAGTAGTAGTTTGAGCTTTTAAAGAGGGTCTAATTTATTTTAAATGCAGACCCTACTTTGACGCTAAACGTGGAAAATACGGCCAATTTCGGCTTATTTAGAACCTACTTTACAGATTCCAGCCCCTACGAAGGTAGGAGATACGGCTTCAAAGTAGAGCCTAAATCTCGACTCGGGTGAAGAGAAGAGAAAAGTTACTTTTCTTATATTTTGTTCGATTCGTGAAGACCAACTGCATTTTTTCAAAAAAAAAAAAAACTTTTCTTCATTATGCTCAACACTTTAATATCAAATATAATAAATTTTTATGTAAGTCTGCCTGGGATTGCTTATTAAGATATTCCAAAATAAAGTGCAAATTGTATTTATCGTGTTTACTTTAATACTCGTTTCTTATTTCGCATTAAATTATATTCTTAGATAAGCTAAAACATGTAACATTCCAATAAATTGATATCATTACAATGTATAATATGCATGGAAATTAAAACATAGTGATTCTTATTGCCTTGTTTATACAGAGATTCATTATGTTTAATATTGTTTTTTACGATTAAAGAAAAATTAGGCTTCATGTCAATAAAATAAAAATATTCTTAAAAAATTTGTAAATCCTTGTTCGTGGAATAAATTTTGTCTCATTTATTCTCGCAGCTTGTATCGTTTGCGCACAATTTAATATTTTGATTCTCAATTTTGTTTTTCATGAAGAAAACAAAAACTACTCATCCTATAAAAAAAGTGATTCATGACAAATTTGTGGATCTCTTTTAGTTTCGAAATTTTTGTCGATCTATCTCTTTTCGTATTTTTCTTTGTTTTAACTTATTTAGTTGTTATCTAAAATTGTATCAACAACGATCACGCCGGAAAGACAGACACCGACGTAAAACTTGTTTTTCTGACTCAGGGGGCCTCAAAACATCGAGATTGGATGAAATTCGCGAAAGTAATTTTTCGCATAAAACTAATACCTTTTCATTATGGATGAGAATGCAATTAATTTTTTTTGTGATCAACATTTGAATTTCCGATTTTTTAAAGCAAAATTGAAAGAGCTAATAAAAGAATAATGTAGAACCTTGGAAAAATAACGTTTTTCTCTTTTTCACGTTTTTTCATATCATGCTTTTTTTTACTTCAAATGTCCATTTTCGTTTGGTTTTTTGGATTTTGAAAATCATATAACTTCTGTAATTTTGATTTTACCTGAACAAGCCATAGAAATAAATTGTACATATTTTTGTGTGCTATAAATAACTGTCGATAGAATTTTGAATTTTTAAAAAAATCTGTCTCAAAAATTTTGGAAAAGCTCAAACTTTTTGAATTGTTATCAGAAATGGCTGTTTAGCGCACGCGGACATTTGATTAAATTCACGAAAGTCATTTTTCGCATAAAACTAATACCTTCACAGTATGAATGAGAATTTAAAAAGAGGATTTTTGATGTTTTTATATTTTTAAATATCGACAATCAAACTTGTAATTTTGAAAATTGTAGGTGTGAATATGGTAAGGGTGGTTTTATAGGGGTCCTGCAAACATTCTCACTGAATCCAGCATTCGTAGGATAAAAGAAGCGGATTTTTTATGTTTGTATATTTTCAAATATCGACAATCAAACTGGTAATTGTTGACATTTCAGGTGTGGATATAGTAATGGTGGTTTTTAGGAGTCTTGCTAAGCAATCCCACCGACTTCATAATTCGTGGGGTTAGAAAAGAGGACTTCGGACTTTTTATTTGGTTAAATATCGACAATCAAACTTTAATAGGTAGGTTTGAATAAAGGGTGATATGTAAGGGCAGGTAACTGTTTAAAAACATTTGTATTCGACAATCCTTGCCGGCAAAATATTATTTTTTGGCCTTCTAATCGACTTTAGAAAAATTAAAATTAGAAAAATATTTTTTTTATTCCATTCACATGAACGTTCATGTTGGGAATGTACGCATAGAGATATCTAATACCAGTTAAGACTAGTAAACATATTAGTGATTAATAATAGACACACGAAATATGTTACGTAGGCGATAGT
>NC_046662.1:146751339-146756949 GCF_010883055.1 Belonocnema kinseyi
ACCGAGTATTGTATCTCACTTTGAAAATAATAAAGTACACTCTGAGGTGTTAGCCTCAGAGTTTCAAAATTTTATTATATTGAATTTGACGAATTCAACATTCACAACTGAATTATATGAAAAATTAAACTAATTTGTTTCTAGAAAATAAATCTTCCTCAATAAAGAATCATCACTTTGCTTGTAAATGTAATTGTTTTGTTGCAAAATTCGCTTTTGTCGGATTAAAATTAACTTTTTTGATGCAAAATCCTGTTAAAACACAAGAATCCAAGGACTAAATTTGGACAACAACGAACAAAAAAAAACAAAAAATCCTATTGTAATCTGAAAAAACCAATAAAAAAAATTTAGGCAAAATTAAAAAAGAGGAAGGAAAATGAGAAGGCAGACAACCACATCCCATTCCTTATGTTTTTTTCCGTCTTTTTATTTTTATTATCATCAAATAACAATAAAATAACATTCAAAGGAAAAAAAGAGAAGGAAGGGGATGTGTTACGCTGCCTTCTCATTTTCTTTCCTCTTTTTTATTTTTGTCTGAATTTTTTGTTTGTTTTATTTTCAGATTACAATAGGATTTTTTGTTTTTGTTTGTTCCTTGCTGTCCAAATTTTGTCCTTGGATTCTGGTTTTTTAATTTTTTTAACAGGATTTTGCATCAATTTGATTGTTGGACGTTAAATAGGAGTTTTAATTTGGATTTTAATCTAATTTAAATTTATTAAATTTTGATTTACTTTTGTGTTAGTAATTTAAATTTTTGGTTTAAAATTAAACTAATTTGGTAGAAAGTTGAAATGCTTCTTCAGAAGTGAAGGCTATATTATTTAAAAATGAAAGGATTTAATAGAAAATTATTAAATATTCTTTAATGATGGACGTTCTTCATTATTCCATGTCAGTACAAAGATACTGGTAACTTGGAATAAAATGTTTAAACAAATTATTGTTCAATTTCCTCGGCCAGCGATATTGCCAGGATTTTTTTGGGGAGGGGCTTCGATTCTTTTCCGACGGGGGCTTCGGATTTATGTATAGGCAAAGAATGGGGGAAAAGTTAATTGAATAATGAAAAAACTTAGTTTCGGGGGCCCAAACTCCGCCCCTGGCTAAGCCTGTTCTCGGCAAGGCTCGCGAAGCTCGCGACGAGCTTCTTCATGCAGAGGATTCGAGTAGCGTCCAGTCTCGCTGCGAGTTCTCTCAGCAACCAAGAAACGCGCCTTTAAGTTTCGCGTTGCGCATTGCAAGGCTTCGAGGTTCACCCTGTTTCCCTTTCCTTCGCGTAAGCAGAGTCGAGCACCACAGCTGGCCATAAGTTGCTCAACCATTGCGATAGGAGACTCCCCGAGATCACTTCGCTTCTCCGCACAGCCGAACTCGTGACACCAAGTTAGTCACTCTACTTGAGGACTGCGGAGAAAAGAGGTTGATCTGCCTTCCGAGACTCTTTGGCTCGAGAAGAGAAAGGGGCGAACGACGCTTCGCTCCTAGTCAAGAAAAAAAATTATCGACTGCGATGCATATAGATTCTATATGCATTGCAGTCGATAATTTTTTTTCTTCACTTTATCACACGTGTCGTAATTCACTGGCATTGCAGTTTATAATTCATTTTGTTTTATTAAAAGTGAAGAAAAAATTTTAATCGTAATATACATAAGTACTATATCTGTTTTACTACATAAAAAGTAAATACTGTGTGTATTTGATTATTATGTTTTGAAAATTTAATATATCAATAGTTTTATGGAGGTTTCATTGTAGTTTCGCCTTCTAAAAAAATTCTGATATGTACAATTTAATAGTATTATTTGAAACAAAAAATTAGTTTACTTATTATGAATATTTTTTTTATTTTAAGACATTGAAAAGAAATTAAAAACTGAAGAACAAACTTCGTAAATTTCAATTTAAAGTGTCACGGCATTAACGACCTTATGGGGACCTTCAAGGGTTAGTTTTCTATATTCTATTTCTATTTTCTTCAAGTTTTCTATAGAACGTCGAAGTAACATTCGGACAGCATAATAAAGTTAATAATAATAATAATAAACTTGATTTCATTATAAAAATGCGTCAGTGACTGATGATATATACCGGGACAGCCCCGTGCAAAAATATGATAATAATAATAATATAGACAAAAATAAAGATCGTCTGTGTTTCTTTATTATTGCCAGAACATGAGCGTTAAAACTGTTAAGTAAAAGATCTCAATTTTTGTTCTTGGTTTATTCTGAAACAGAGTTGTAAAAGGATTCAAGAACTTCGATATACACTTTTACGGCACACTTCTAGAACAATCTTGGATCAAATGTTACAGAACGTCTGTGATTGGTCAGTTCTAAAACAATTACGTAACAAGTGTTCTGGAGCAGTTATTAATCTTTGTTCCTAATTGGTTCTAGAGTACACGTGTAATGGAGTTCTTTAAGTTCAATAAAACACTGTTACGACACAGTTCTAGAACAAAATCAAGACAAATATTATAGAACGTTTGTGATCAGTTTGCTCTAGAAAAAATCTATAGCAACTGTTACTGAACAGTGCTGTCACATTGTTCGAGAACAGTTCTGTCACAATTTTGACACAGTGTTCTAGAACACTGTTACCTTTTTATTCTAGAATAGTTCTGTCACCATCTTGTGTAAAGTGTTCTGAAGTTTACTCTTAAAGTACGAATTTAAATATAACATTTTTAACAGAACCTTCAGTGAGCCCTGAGCTTTAACCCAGACGACAGTTTTAGTGCTTTTACTTTGCCATTCAACTCAGTGATTTATCCTGTTGAAGAGTGACGCCCCTTGTGCACGAGCGCATCCCTTTGTGCACAGGTGTTTATACCAGATTGTAAATTGTTTTAATTCTTAAAAATTATATTGAAAGTAACTTTTGAACATTTTGTTTTTATATTATTAATATTTAATTATTAAATTTAAAATTACGCGAGATCAGAAGTTCTCATATTAAAATTCAAAATGTAAAACCGAAAAAAATAAAAGATAAAAAAAGTCACATTTCGAAAAAATAAAACTTGTACTAAGTTGTGCTCCACAAATATAGTCGTTAGTCTCTCTAACAAAATTACGTAAGATTGGCAGTTCTTATATTAAAATTTAGAATGTAAAACTCAAAGACATACAAGACCTAAAAATAATCAAATTTCGAAAAACTAAAACTTGTGCTGAATTTTTATTTTCTCGAAAGTTCACTACTTTTTGATCGTCTTTGTTTTCTGAGTTTTACATTTCGAGTTTTAATATAAGAACTGTCGATGTCACGAAATTTTATTTTAATTAATAAACACTCCTTTTTTCAAACACAACTCAGGACAAATTTAATTTTTTTCAAAATTTGACTATTTTTCAAATTTAATGTTTTTTGTGCTTCAGATTTTAATTTTTAAAATGAGAATTGTTAATCTTACATAATTAGAAAAAATAACTGCATTTATCGAGCATAACTCACAACAAATTTTAGTTTTACGAAATTTGACTATTTCTTATCTTTTATGTTTTTTGACTTTTACATTTTTAGTTTTAATATGATAACTGTTAATCTCAAATAATTTTAAGAGAAGAAAGACTAAATTTGTCAAGCACAACTCAGCAAAAGTTTAGTTTTTCAGAAATTAGACTAGTATTTTTATCTTTTATATTTTTTGAGTTTTTCATTTTGAGTTTTAATATGAGAACTGTTGATCTTGCATAATTTTGTTCAAGGAAAAAAAGACTTTATTTGTCGAGCACAACTCAGCAGAAGTTTTATTTTTTTTTGAAATATAGTTATTTTTGGATCTCGTATGTTTTTTGAGTTTTACATTTCGAATTTTAATGTGAGAACTGTTGATCTTATGTAATTTTGTCAGTGGAAATAAAGACTAAATTTGTTGACTACAACTCAGCACAAGTTTTAGTTTTTCGAAATTTTCAAAAATAATAAAGTTTTTTTTCCTTAAGGGTCAGGTTCTTGAAATTTTTTTCCTGCAAAAAATGGTGTAAACCGCCTAGCACAACCTTCCTTTTTTCTCTATTAAGCAATTGCGGATCTAGCAAAGAAAACGTCCGTAAAAAATCGTTCCCGTAATTTTTGATGTTTCAAAAAACCGTTTACGGCCCAAATGAGCACAATTATAGCAAAATTTAACACAACTTCCAATTTTTCGAAAAAATAGGTTTGCGGATCTAATTTACGCGACATTCTCTTTGGTTGAAAATGTAACTATTTAGTTGAAAATTCATCTTTTTGACCGAAATCTAATCTTTTTGTTTTGAAATTCATATTTTGGGTTAAGGATTCAACTATTTAATTTGGCATTAAAATATTTTTGAATAACAATATCAGCTATTCTATTTTTTGTTAATAATTTAGATTTTTGGTTGGAAATTCAACTACCTGAATAAAAGATAAAATAATTTTCTAAAACGTCTTTGTGTTTGGTAACAAATTTTTTTATTTTTTAACTTAAAACTTACACTTTGCAACATTTTTTTGTCCTTCAAATAAGCCCATTTCAAAAATCCCAAAAAAATCATATAAAATTGTTTAAAGGACAAAAAAAATATCAGACAGTGATTATTTGCAAAGCATAATGCGAAACTTAAATGAAAAAAAAATCTGAATACAATTTTCTTTAGTAAGAAATGTATTGTTTTAAATAGTTCCCATATTTAAAACCAAAAAACGTAAAAGGAAAGTTTTATTATTAGTCGGCTTTCAATGCACGCTTTGCTGCAACAGTGGTCGGCTAACTAGAAAAGTTTAAAATTTGAAGGAGTTTAATATCAAGAAACTTTAGCCTAATATTCAATTTATTACTAAATACTTCTCAAATTTTCAATCTTTATAGACAAATCACATGTCCTTGGAATCAGAAAAATACGTAGATTCCGAATATATTACTTTTAAATCTCTGATTAAAAAATTAGGAATTTTTTATTCTTAAATTTTTATCCTATTTTCTCACAAAGGACCCCTGAGGAAAAGGATTGACTGGCCAAGTTCGCAGGTACTACCATGAAGGTAGGTCGTAGGGCAGCAAAGGCTACAGCTGTGGGCCTGCATCTACAGCAGGAGGCTTTATGGCCGAGCCAGCATCTACAAGTCCTAAGTCTCTAACAAATAAACCATGTTAAGTTCTTAGTTGCCATAATTCTTCAGGCTCAGTGAAAGGCTGCTGTTTAATTGAAATTTGTAAATTTTATTTATTATTGTAATTGCTTCTAAGTGATAAATTAAAAAATAATTAACATTTTTTTTCATAAATCTGTTCTCAATATACTCAAAACTGCTTGTTGAAAAATTCAAGTTCAACAACCATATCTAAGACTCGCTACGAGTCTAGAAATATTGCAATTTTATGCAACTTTGGAGATGCCTAACATTTTTTATAAGTTTTTTGATGTATTAAACTTGGATAAAATGCGTCTTCACTGAAAAGAGAACAAGTTTATAAATTGGTAAATAAATTGACTTATAACTTTTTGAACAAAATCGGAGAAGTAAAAAAAGTACACGTTTTACGTGATAAACTCCATAAGACATCAAATTTGAAATACAAAGTTCTAAAAATGATTTTGTTTTAAAATTTCTCAAATGTGATTTTTT
>NC_046662.1:146757049-146758078 GCF_010883055.1 Belonocnema kinseyi
CTCCACCATATGACGATTTGATACTTAACTTTGACATGATTTCGACTCAGAAAATAAACTTATTGCATAAAGGTGCTAGTTGGGCGTATAATCTAAACAATGCATAATACAAACTACAAAATAGCCTCGGAAAGGACTGGAACTTTTAATGACAAAAGGCATGCACACGGAAAATCTATAGGTCATGTTTAAGGCGACGAATGGAGAGTGGGTGTTGGGAATGCTAGGGGAGTAAATAATCTGAAGGTAAAAGAATTGCGTGAAACTATGGATGTGAAGAAGCTAGACATTTTATGAGTCCTGCGAATTAAAAAAAATTCTTAAAATCTTCCAGGTTCTTCTTTGATAATTTTTGAAATCTTTTTAAAGCTTTTTAAACTTTCTTGTAGAATGATATTTCAAACTAAAAAATTATTTTTAATTTTCCTAAAAATCTTAAGAAAATATTTTTATACTTTTGAAGTCTTTCACAACTCTTGAAAAGGTTCTAAATTTGTTGTTTGAAATCAGCAAAAAACTACTTTTTTTTAATTCGGCTGTGGGTATTGCATTAAAATTTCGGTACGAAAAGCCAAATTTTGTGGGCACACACACTTCGTTTAAATTATCCGAAATCATTTCATGTTTTAAATTTAATTTAAATCTTTTTAAAACTTCTAAATATCTTTTAAAATTACTCTAATTTTTTCTAAAAATAATAAGTGTTCTATTGTTATTTATAAATTCAAATTTTAAGAATTTTTTTTCAATTTTCAGGGGTTTTTAAAAGTTGTAAAAAATTTTAATTCATTTTAAAATATATTTAAAACTTCTGAAAACAATTTCTAAAATTATTTTAAATCCGAAAAAATTTAAAACCACTTCCAGATTTCTTAAGAATTTCAATAAGAATTTTTAATCTATTCAATGATCTGGAACAGTTACAGAACGTGTTTGTTAAGGTAATATGTATTTAGTGCACAAAAGTTATTTACAGTTTTTGCAATTTAAAATAAGAAATTTAATAAGTATGTATATGTGTGTGTGTAT
>NC_046662.1:146758178-146760061 GCF_010883055.1 Belonocnema kinseyi
GATCCCTTTACAGACTGTAACCACCTATCTCACGGTTGTGAGGCGTGGTAATGGCTGAAATTTTACCGCGATTTCGCTGGAAGCGGGTGCAATTTTTCAGATAGCACCCACTCCCGGCGAAATCCTGCGGTTGTCCTTATGACAAATTTTTAATTATATATATATATATATTCGGTTTTGATTCTTCTAAAATCAAACCGAAGGGCCTATGACAAAGCCACCGAACGCGTCCTCGGGTTGCGGATAGAGGGTCCCTGCACCAAGGGTTTCTGCTGAATATGGTTACAAAAATAAATAGGCAGTCGCGGACAATTGTCCAGGGGTGGTTCCGAAGGAATTAACCCCCAAGCGGAGGTGTGAAAACCGTGCCGAAAGCTGAATGGCACCTGGGTGAGGTGTCCAGAACGGTGACTCTGGGATACCGGGCGACCTCTCAGGGTACGCAGACTTATCCTTGCATGCGGGGCTCTACAAGGATGGACGAACCCCTTTCCCTAGCTTCTCGTGGGAATCTAGAGCTGGGGGAGCCAATGAAAATGGATTCAATGCGATGGAATGCTACGATGCGAGTGTGGCCCCTGAATGGAGTCACATGGCACCACTGCATGAGCTGTGGTGCGAGAAACACCCAGAGCTATCGCATTTTTCGCAGCAACGTCTGCGAAACCATGCTGACCTACTCCGTAAAAGGGGCTATGCAAGCGGAACGCCTACTCTACCACAGCTAGAACAAGCCGGCGACAAAGAAAGAGAGGCGACACTAAGATCAATCGCGGGCAGGCATCCAATAGATGAAGAGCGATGCTTTACGACCCGGAGAAACATCAACACTAAGGTTTCTCTCATGCCTAAAGATCTGGCTGAAATGGATGACGAGCTTCGTGGACATTTTTCCGGAGAATTCGACCTCTGGGCTATCAATTATTGTGTGTATAATGCAGCGAGAGCTTTGGCCGATTCGAAACGTAAAACAAAACCAACGGTTGATCATAAGGCCAAAAGGCGAATGCATCAACTCGCTATAAAGGTAGGCTGGGCAAGACAGTACGCGTCCCGTATTCAGTGTGAGATTGACTACATCACATCTGGCAGGAATTTTACCGCCAAGGTTCGAAAGTTCGCGCGCGAACTCCGGACCCGTTATCACACACTTAACAAGTCAAAGCTGCTGACCATCAGGCAACATATTGTTGAGAGAATACGGATACTATCTGACGCTAAGAGAAGTCTAGAGCAGAGGGAGAGGTGGGTCAGAGAAAATCAACAGTTTCTCTATGACCCATCTCGACTCTTCCAAGACCCTCCAGTTACTGTCGAATACCCACCCAAACCAGAGGAGGTCGAAGTATTTTGGAGAGAAGTCTACGGAGTTCAGTATAGACAGTATTAAGAGGGATGAAGAACTATTCCGCACCGGGACCAGATTGTAGCAAAACCTTCTGGTGGAAGAAGTTTTCTTCAACCCATCAGCATTTGGTCCGTATTTTCACCTCATATTTGAATTCGGAAGAGCCGATTCCAGAGTGGTTGGTAGAAGGGCGCACAATACTCTTCCCGAAAATAGGCAACTCAGCTGACCCGAAGAATTACAGGCCAATAACTTGTCTGAACACACTTTATAAGATATTCACAGCTATCCTAAATGATAGGATTGTTCGGGCAATTGAACCTTGGTGGCAAGAAATGTATGAACAACGAGGCTCAAAGAAAGGCGTAGCTCGATGTCGGGAGAACCTGCTCATCGATAGATGTGTCTGCAAAGATGCAGCTTTCTACCAGCTTGACCTATCGATGGCCTGGATTGATTATCGGAAAGCTTTCGATTCTACATCCCATAGACTTATCATCTATCTTTTGGAAATCTTAAAGGTTCATCCGCAAAT
>NC_046662.1:146760161-146764942 GCF_010883055.1 Belonocnema kinseyi
ATTATTGCCACTATCTCTAGCACTTCGCCATTCCGACGGGTACTTGCGCGGCAAACCTGCAGATCGAAAGTACAAGGTCACTCATGTATTTTACATGGACGAGCTTAAGGTCCATGCTAAAAATAGAGAGCAACTGCATATAGCTCTGGGGATTTTCGTACGATATACTAAGGAAATTGGAATGGAATTTGGGTTAGACAAATAGGCCATGGTTTATTTGAAGCGAGGAAAACTTAAACATAAATCCGAAATAATAGAAGATTTACAATATTTGGGAATAAGTACGGAAGGGACGCAGAAAGAAAAATTTTCGAGATTGCGTAAGGGTTGTAAAATTTTTAAGGCATGACCGTCACGCGAGTCGGATGTCACATTCATTACATTGGTCAAAACAGTCATCAAAACAGCCCCAATCGAACAGAGCGAATCACCCTGATAATAAACACCTCCACAAAAACCTGCTTTAGAGGAATCTCGACTCCAAGAATCAGACCGTCGGCATTTGCGCCTAGACTCGAAGCCCCTAACTTATCTTTCAATGACGCGAACTTCTTTAAAATTCCGACTCCATTTGCAATTCTCTATACATCAACCTACCGTCTTAATCCCCAAAAGCGGATTTAGAATATAAATTTTCGAATCCACCGAATAAAGGCTTGACCTATATCGGAGTTGATTTACGCATCGAATTAGATTTGTCGACAATTATCTAAGTTTCAAACCCTTTTACAAAAAACCATGATATTGATGAATCGACCAAAAGAAAGGTTTCCTCAGGCACAAGATCGAGGAAACCAATTTATGGGCAAAGGTTGAGTCAGAATTGTGGATTCAGGTAGAATACCGATACGGATCTAGATAACGAATCCAGAAATCACATTAAAGACCACAATTGCAGTCAATGTTCTATGTACACCCAACTAGTTGTGACTCAATCAACACCTTTCCTAAAAGAAAATGAAGGGGAACATGATAGTCTTTTAAGGAAAATAGAGTCGGAGTTAGAGGCAAAAAATAAAGCAAATACATTTGTTTCAAAGCGCTTTTATTTAATGCTTACGAAATTATAAAGTATTAACAAGTTAAAAATAGTTTTTTTTTATCAGGCATGAACTCTCCGTGGAAACGGATTAGCTACAATTGCAAAACGGGGGGCTCCACGTTTAAAGATTGCCCTAGGTGTACGGGAAATGGTTCAGCGGAGTAGTGAAAACTGTCCCCACTACTGTCGAGGCATAAGAGGCCAAAAATGAAAATTTGGATACGTCTCTAAATTAGACAGATGGACAGCCTTCGATTTAATTGACTCTAGAAAGTCCAAAGGCCTTCACATCCAAAATTTGTATCCTAATACAGACACGTGGTCTTCAGTGAAATAAGGGGACAAACTCGAAACTCGAATACCCATTTTAACTTCGTTGTATCTGTTCGGTAGACGTAGGTGAGGATGAAAAGCGCTCTTTAGATCTAGGGACAAAGGAAATAGTAGTAGAAGCTCAGGTACATAGAGATGCCGAATTAGAAATCCCCGCCCACGTTGTAGGAAGTAGACAGAAATCATTAGGTCCTATAGCCGATGACTTAGAGAAAATTAGGTCTCTAGAGGAAGGTATATCGGAAGCAAATCTGATCGATAATATAGTGTAGATGTCAGAAGTGGCTAATCGAATCCATATACAGGTTAGGATAGACTCAGTCTCTCTAGACGCGCTGATTGATAACGGACCCTCTCGAGTAGTATTGCGAAATTTAGCTTGGGTAAGTTTCAGAAAGCTTACAGTAGACAGTTAGATTGTAATAGAAAACGACAATGATCATGGCTAAAGGTTCGTAGAAGAGGAGGGCTGTAGTGGGATGGCTGCCCTACTAGAGGCGGAGGAGGGAACTTTAAAAGAACTCTTAAAACACAAGCCCCTCTGGGTGCAACCCACCTAATTACTCATTCGAAAGATTTTACACCATGTCCCAAAGGGTGAAAGTCATGGAGGAGGCACACTCGAAGCCACATGCCAGACACCTGTGTATCGAAAAGAACCATATTCGAATTTCATTCAGGTACTATTGGCCGGGAATGTATCATTACACCGTAGAATTCGTTCCATCTTGTGACCCTTGCTAGAAGTGTAAAGTCGAACAGACACGGCCGGTCGGCTGAATGGGGCACTGCGTGGTCGAACAGTCTTGGGTAGTGGTCGTAGGAGACGTTATGTGCCCAATTCCGACCAGAAATTTAGTCTACTTCGCCCCCGGGTCCTAACAACTGCCGCTTCCCAGATCTTGGCTTCACCGCCCGGCTCGGGCTTGAAAGGTGTCGGCTCTTTAGACATACCTGTAAGTTAGTGAATAAACCCTTTTTATATTTACACCGTTTTACTATAATTGACTTCATCTGATTCTCGACTTTCAAATCCTTCTCATGATTTATTTGCGAGATCCCTCACAAATTTGGAGCCCTCCTTAAAAACTAACTTTTTTGTTTTTATTGTTTTTATGCATAAAGCAAAGACTGCGAATCTCTTTACAGACAATTATTAAGAATTTCTATCTCTTTTTTGAATACACAAGTTTTTTCTCATTTTTTTCGTAGCTTGTGCGGTTAGTTAAAAAATGTTTTATTTTTTTATTTTAATGCTGTTTTTTACGTCAAAAAACAAAAACCACGCGTCCTTTTGAAAAGTAATTAATAAGAAATTTGTAGATCTTTTCAGGTGCACAATTATTTAATTTATTCATTTTTTTGGTATCCTTTATCCTTTCATTATGTTTTGTACAATCAAATTGTGAAATTTTAACTTTTCGGCAAAATTAAAAAAGTTTTTACAATAATCTTGTAGGGATTTGAAAAATCAATGTTTTTCTTCTCTTAACTTTCTTTATGTCATTCGTTGTTTGGCTAAAGTATTCATTTTAGTTTTTTTTTTGCATTTTGAAAATGCTCTAACTTTCATAATTTTTATTTTATAGAAAAAAATCATAAGGATAAATTGTTAGAGTTTCTGAGTTTTATGAATAACCGAATCGAATCTGATTATTTTTTCGAAAGTTATCGTACCTACAGATTACATCCTTTAGACTACAGATTACAGACTACAGACTACTGACAGACAAACAGACAGATAGAGTCACAGACACAGTCGTAAAAATCGTTCTTTCTGACTTAGGAGATCTCAAAACGTGGAGATTTAATGAGAACCCACAAAGTGAAATTTTATATGACACCAATACCTTCTCATTAGGATGAGGATTTAAAAATAAAACCAATTCCTTTTTATCAGGGATAGAATGTAAAAATTAATTATATTGAATTCTATTACAATAAACATTAGATTTAATCTTATTAATTATACTATACGAGGTCTGTTCAAAAAATATGCGGACTGTTTGAATTTCGCGGCTCGAGTTGGTTTCAGGAGAATCCGCTTGGTGTCGCTAAGTTCGTACAGATCAGCTGTTTAAAACGCGGTATTCCAGTCGCAGATATCTTCATTTTTTGATAAGCTACACGGTTTTAAGTAAAGATAATAATTCAACTAATTTGTTTAAAACATTTGGTTGAATCGTTTTGTTAAGAAATTGCTTTTTTCTAACATATTTATATTTTAAATTGATAAGTTATATCAGTTTATTGGAAAATTAATTTTTTGTTGAGCAGTCATGTTTTTCGTTTAGAAATTGAATTTTTGTAAAAAAAATTTGTCTCCGATATCGTGTACAATCGATCTTTCTTCATCCTAAAGATGGCGCATCATGATGTACATATACATAGGACAGAGTCTATCGCACCAAAAACCGGCTATCTTGAATATCGTATTTAATTCAATAAGCCATATGATGAATAATATTTTGCTTAGTGAAAAACAAATAAGCTTTCAACAACGTTGTTACATATTTCATTGTTTTATATGAGTAAGGAACATTTTGTAAAAAAGATTTCAAAACTTAAAAGTCGAAAACTTAAAAGAATAAGGTTATAGAAAAAGCAAAATCATTCAAATTTCGCTGCTAATGTATGACTAGAGATCAGTTTAATCGAGTGATAATCAGCTCGCGAATAAGTTATCTCCTACAGCTAACTTCTCAGAGTACACATCAATTGAGGGTCCGGATACAATAAGGGGACAAGCGCTCGAAACCGCGAGAAAGTATTGTCCAAACGTCTTGTGATATGCAAATTTTAAAGTTCAAAAAATTAAATAAAAAAATATATAGGCTTGTAGATAATGACAAGACGGAACTTTTTTCTATTTGAAGTTTTTCTTTCCGATGTATATTTTTAATAATAAAATTGAAAAAGTTATGAAAAAATTTCGCCAAATTCAATTATGTTCTAAAACATAAATCGTCTCCATTCAGACAAATATTATTGAAACTATTTGAAATTTGGTATACATACGAACTATACCCTAGGGATGCCTACTAAATGAAGAAAAAATTTTAAAATGTTAATTGTTTAATAATAATTAATTGCAAATGGAGACCTGACGGTGAGCAAGTTTTTTTAGCTTCGGTGAAGAAAAGTATCGAGTGAACTTTAAAGTTGAGACAACTTCCAGTAAGAGATTTATTCCATACTATTGGAGGAAGATTTCTGGAAATTTTTAGATCGATTTATTGGTAATTGGCGGAAATATCCATTTTGTAAGAAAACACGCGGCGCCGTCTACGATTGCATTGTTAGTAGATTCAAGCGCTTCCCAACGTTAGTACTCTCGCCTGCACACTCTCCTATAAAGGACTCGTCTTTTCCAAAATTAAACATTAAAAAAGCCTGCCTTCCCCTT
>NC_046662.1:146765042-146766447 GCF_010883055.1 Belonocnema kinseyi
TAATTAGAAGTTTCTAGTTATTTTTAAGTTTTTGAATTATGTCAGAACTTCAAGCAGGCCGTAAAAGGCTTCGCGACGAAAGCAAGTGGACGAGAAATGTGACAAAAGATTACAGGAACAAGGTAATGGAAGAATGATATCTTAATTATATTTAGAGTATTTCAATTAATACAACTGTTGACACATTGAAATGTTGAATTATTCTATAAATTCTAAAATTTTTGTTACACGTGTAAATTAAAGTTCGTTAAAGGACCCCGCACGTAAAAGTGACAGCTTTGATAGATACCAAAGAAGCGTTTCCTATAAGTGGGGGATGGGGTGATCTAAAATTTGATATTTGGAATTTTTAAGCTCTCATGTCCCCAAATTTGATATTTAGAAGTCCCGCAAACCCCATCAAGCTTAAAATGTATATTCCATAAGAAAAAAGATGTTTTTGCAAATTTTGGATGGAATCATCATTATTAGGTATATCGAGTTGTCCTTCAACAAATTTCTTCACAACTAGTTATGGAATTTAATTTCGTGCGGGGCCCATCTAACAATTTGAAATAATAATAAAACTTGTCACATTTGTTTTAGGGACTAGACTACGTTTCACAATCAGGAAAATCTATTGCCAAACGAGATTTTACTCAACTCGATTCCTGCTGCAATAAGAAGTGTTTCTCGATAATCGACGTTTCTGAACAGAAGAAATTCCACGATTACTTTTGGAGTTTGGGTGATTATCTAGCCCAAAACGTTTTGATCAGTTCACTGATTGAGAGAAAAAGTTGTGCGAGTAATAGCAATAAAAATAGTAGCATTTTAAAATGGACCTATTATTTTGCAAGTACAAGGGTCAACATTGTTTGTAAACTTTTTTTTTTCAAGTTCTCGGTATAAATAAACGAAGATTAGAAACCGTACAAAAAAAAAATTTAAGCAATGAGACTCTTGCAGATAATCGAGGAAAGCATGGTAATCACGCAGTGAAAATAACTGATGATCTAAAAACATTAATTCACAAACATTGTGAAAGCTTACCTCACACAGAATCGCACTACACTCGTTAAGATTCAAAACTAAATTATTTTGAGTCCTCAGATTTAACTCTTCATGAGTTATACTACTTGTTTTTGGATTATTATGTGGCAATTACGGGAAATTTCGAAGTTCCAATAGACGAGTCTACATATTCCAAATATTTTAACCATCATGTCAACTTCTCATTTAAATTGCCGCGAACAGACGTTTGCAATGTTTGCTCTGCATATGATGCAAACGAAATCAAGATCCAAGATTTTTTAGATCATACAAAGCGGGTAGAAGAATATAAGAAATTAAAAACAATAATGTTACAAACCAACAACGTCTTGCATCTCGAATTCGATTTTGCTCAGAATCTTCCGCTCCCGAA
>NC_046662.1:146766547-146767861 GCF_010883055.1 Belonocnema kinseyi
CAAAATGGATATTTTCGCAACTTTTCAATGAATCGATCTGAAAATCTCCAGAAATCTTCCTTCAATAGTAAGGAACAAATCTCTCACTGGAAGTTGTCTCAAATTTAAAGTTCACTCGATACTTTTCTTCGCCGAAGCTAAAAAAACGTGCTCACCGTCAGGTCTCCATTTGCAATTAATTATTATTAAAAAATTAACATTTTTAACTTTTTTCTTCACTTAGTAGGCATCCCTAGGGTATAGTACGTATGTATACCAAATTTCAAATAGTTTCAATAATATTTGTGTGAGTGGAGACGATTTATGTTTTAAAACATAATTGAATTCGGCGAAATTTTTTCATAGTTTTTTCGATTTTATTATTAAAAATATACATCGGAAAGAAAAACTTCAAATAGAAAAAGTTCCATCTTGTCATTCTCTACAAGCCCATATTTTTTTTATTTAATTTTTCGAACTTTAAAATTTGGATATCACAAGACTTTTGGACAATACTTTTTCGCGGTTTCGAGCGCTCGTCCCCTTATTGTATCCGGTCCCTGAATTTTTATATAAGGATTATATTATTTTTATGGATTGAGTTATATGTATATGTTTCGTATAATATTAAAGTTTTCTGGAAAAAGTGTTTTTGCTTATTTGAAAATATTCCTTTTTTTTTTTGCTATTTTCAAATACGTAAAATACAATGCAATTTTCTTCCCATAGAAAAAAAAATTAAGATTTTATGAAAAGCGACAAAGTGAAATTTTACATAAAACCAATACCTTCTCATTAGATGTGAAAGCAAAAATGATGAGAATGAAAAATATATTTAATACATGTGTGCCATGGACCAAAAGAAATTTGAAATTGAATGTTTGAGTTGAAAAATGTTTAAAATTGATTTTTTGTAAATTAAAATTTTTATTTGAAAATGGTGTTAAAAAATGTGCGGGTAGAGATGTAATTTAGATCGATAAAGTGCGGGTAGTTTGTTATAGATACCACCTTTAATAAAATAAAAATCACCCTGAGAAAAAACGCCTTATCTGTACTCTTTGTAACAGGATTGGTTAAGTGAGGGGTTCAAACACAAAATCGTACACAAAAATAAACCAAATACGTTTGGAAAAAACGGAAATGAATTTCCGAAAAGTAAAACAGGAGAAAAGAATTTGCTAGTAGGAGACAAATAGATAGGATGGAAAAAATATAGCAAAAAACTAGAAGAAAATTGATTAAGAAATAAGAAAGTTAGAAAAGAAAGCGGCGTCAGTAACGAAAATTGGCGCGTGAAATAGGAACCAGTGATGTCATAAAAACGACCCGAGC
>NC_046662.1:146767872-146807138 GCF_010883055.1 Belonocnema kinseyi
AGTGGATACTTCCACTACGTGGTAAGGCCACGCACACTCCCCAGCAGTAAAAATCGAGACGCTCACCTAAGGGAACGTGCCGGTTTCTAATCATCCCTAAAGAACCCCTGAGCTAGGCCATACAAATTAGAAAGGTGAAACTCGAAGAATTAGAAAGAAAAAAAAGCGAACAGAATCAAGTCGGTTAGAACGCGGAGAAACTCTGAAAAAAGAGAAAGAAAGAATAGACATATTCATCAACATATTCAATCGCTCGTGACAGAAATTAAACAACTTTTCGAAAAATTGATGCCACGTCTAAGTTTAGAATGACAATTGAGAAAAACGTATGAAAATTTAAGAATTGAATAAAAATTTTACATTTCATGAAATGCTTTTTCAAATATTTCAGAATTAGAAGATTTAGGGCGAGAATAATAATTCAAATTATATAAATAATCAGATACCCAGGAAATCAGAGGTTAATGCATAAGAACAGTAATTTCTAAAATCAAAATACAGCTGACCAAGCATTATTGTATGCAATGAATCAGCTGTTAGAGAACACGCAGACACGACAAATGAGTAATTCTCCGCAAATACCAGCGCTTTTATATAATGCAGAAGAGAATAATATTGAGCCAGAAGACAAAAAAGAAGTTAAAGGACAAAATAAAAATACCAAAAATTTAAAAGATGAAAATAGTAGGGTTAATAGGAATAGTGAAATAATTTCAACTGGACAGGATTATATGGATAGATTATACTGAAAAATATTTATTATTCAGACTTGTACCAAATTTAAGATCGATAGGAAAAATAGGAACCGATATGATAAAAGATTAGATTTAAAAATGGATTATGAGAAAAAGATTTAGTGGTTACAAGGATTACCAAATATTAAGTATGCGATAAAATCGAAATTAATTAAGATGCGGAAGCCGATAATGGAAGAGAATAAGAAAGAGAGTAAGAATAGGGAAAGCAAGAAAAGTAGATTGAAATTCGGAACGAACGTTAGCCTGCGAAACGACATGCGAGAAAAAGAGACAGATTTGCTACCGTGCGAAATCTTTTCTCCCGTTTTGCCATACTCCTCACCCTAGATCCCCATTACAGGTGATGCACTAGACTCAACCTCGCCAGTAACTCAGCCGGCACAGAGAGTACGGGAGCATGGTACCCTATACCCTAGATTCCACATGGCGAGCAACGCAACACTGGCAGGCGCCAGCTTGGGCTAATCAAAATATATAGAGAGAAAGGAAAACAAATAAGGATAGAAACAAAATAAACACGAATTGACAGGCGAAAAATAAAGATAGGAATTTAGATACAAAATTTAAAGGGCCACTGGAATGCGATAAAGAGAAAATTGATTCTAAATTAAATACGGTGTTAGATAAAAAGGAGGAATTAGAAAAAAAGTAAAAATCGAAAGAAAGAAAAATTTAGAATTTTGCGAGGAAATCTCTGAAGGCATAATAGAGTTGAATGAGGCACAAGAAGTGTGATTAGAAAATTCAATTTAAAGAAAAATAATAGATCAGGGAAAAGAATTAAGACCGACCCATTTGACTTGCCATAAAATAGATGTGCAAGGTCACGAACCCACTAAGCAAAGAAACTATTACGTATCACCGAAAATAAGAGAGTTTATGTACGAGGAATTAGATCGACTACTAGAAGAAAAAATTATAGAACACTCCAATAGTGATTGGTCGAATCCCATAGTCATGATAAAGAAACCTAATGGAAAATATAGATTCTGTTTAGATTTCAAAAAAGTAAATAAAATCACTATAAAAGATTTATATCCAATTCCAATAATGTCTGAAATATTAGACACACTGAGTTCAGCAACATACATGTCTAAAGTCGATCTTCGTTCAGCATACAATCAGATACCACTGAACGAAGAATCTAAACCAATTACAGCTTTTATTGGTCCGGGCAAAGGAATGTATCAAATAAAAATGATGCCATTTGGCTTGACAAATGTTCATGCTACATTTCAACGCCTTATGGACAGACATTTAAATACGAGACAGTTAAATAAAATTAAAAATACAGGTTTAACAATACGTTTGGATAAATGTGAATTTGGATGTTCCGAAATAAAATATTTAGGTTTCAAAATAAACCAAAAAGTGTTGCAGGTAGATGAAGAAAAAATCCAAGCTGTTTTAAATTTTCCAAGGCCAGAAACGGACAAAAAGAATTCAGAGATTAATAGGAATGGCTTCATGGTACAGAAAGTTTATTCCGAACTTTGCAGAAATAATAGAACCACTACAAAATCTATTAAAAAAGGAAGTGAAGTAGGAATGGACTGAAAAACCGGAACAGGCATTTACGACTATGAAACACTTACTAACAACAGCACCAATTTTTTCTTGTCCTGATTGTTGAAGTCCATTGCAACTTGAAACCGATGCTAGAGATATAGGATTAGGAACTGTTTTAACACAAACAATAAACGGCGAAAATTATGTAATAGCTTTTGCAAGTAGAGGTCTGAATGGATCAGAACGTAAATACTCTGCTTGAGAAAAAGCATGTTTAGCAGTAGTTTGGGCGATTAGGAAATGTAGACTATACTTGGAAGGTTATTCTTTGAAGGTTATCACAGATCATATTGCATTGAAATTGTTGCACAATTAAAAAAATCCAATAGGTAGATTAGCAAGATGGGCTTTAGAATTATTAGAGTACGATTACGAAATCATGTACAGAAAAGGAAGTTTACACCATGTCCCAGATGCGTTATCAAGATCCATTGAAAATGAAATTAAAGTTTCTAGTATTTTATCAAGCGTTGTAGAAAATAAAGAAAAAGATTGAAAAGAAATCGAGGATAATTGGTATAAAAGTAAAATGATACATGTTAAAGAAAGCTAGAAGAAAATCAAAATTGGAGAATACGCGATAACCAATTGTATTTTATAGACCCGACCCTTTAAAATCAAGCCTAAATTTAGATATCAACCCAAAGAAATTAACAATACCAAAGGAACTAAGGGAGCAAGTTGCAATTGAAAATCATGATAATAGACAAGCACATCACTTAGGTATGCAAAAAACATATGCCGAAATTTCCGAAAAGTATTGTTGTCCAGGAATGTATTCTGAAACTCTTTAATATGTAAAAGAATGCGCTATTTGTCAAAGAATAAAACCTAAAGTAAACAATCTGATGGGTTTGATGGGAAAGCGAATAATCGAAGAACCATGGACAGTGGTGGCACCTGATGTGATGGGTCCACTGCCAATGACAAAATCGAAAAATCAATACATTTTAGTTTTTGTTGACATGTTTACAAAGTGGGTAGAAATAATTCCAGTAAAAAACAAATTATCTTCAGCAGTTGAAAAATAATTTCATGAACGTATAATTTCGAAATGGGGAATGCCTAGAATATTATTCACAGATAACGGAAAAGAATACGTGAACAAATCAATAATTAATTTAACGAAAACATTTGGTATTAGACATTCGAAAACTCCTAAATATCATATACAAGCAAATTCAACTGAAAGGTGTAATAGGTCTTATAAAACGGCAATCAAGGCATATTTAGAAAAGGACCACTAAAGCGAAAATTTCACCAACAATTTACGAAATAAAAACAAAGAATGGGAAATCACTAGGTTACTGGAATGTAAACATGTTAATGATTTGATTTTTACACCACTGACAAAGACAAAAAAATTACACAAATACATACATTTACAAAAAATAGAAGAAACAGAAAAAAAATTTAATTTCGGAAAATGGTCTCAAGATTGATTTTGAAGTGCCGAGATTGCCACTTCCCAATTGCAAGCGAGGACTTGCTAGTTCACACATGTCAAGAAAGCAGAAATTGACACAGAGATGTATAGAGCGCTGAAAAAATCAGAGAAGAAAAGTAAATTAAGAAAAAAGAATTAGAAATGAACGTCGTTAAATTCAAAGAAAAAAGGATTAAAAAGAATCAGAGGAAATGGGAAAAGCGAATGAAAAGGAAGAAATACAAAAGACAACAGACAACAGAAAATGAAGAAAGGGTGAAGGAAGAAATCGAGGAAGAATGGAGAGATCATCGCGCGAGATTAACAGTTCGGGATCGAAAAAATAGAGACAAACTAAGAAAGGACGCGGAACAAAGAGGGACGAGGAAGTAAATGTGGAGAGAACAAAAAGAGCTAGATGAAATAAAAAAATTGGCACCAGAAGACGCCAAAATTAGAAGAGAGGAATTTTATAGGAAGAAAACAAGAAGACGGGCGATAGAAAGAGAGGTGGAGAAGTTCATGGATCAGTTTAGGTAAAAAAATAAAACAAAAATAAAATAATTTTTTAAATAAAATAAAATAGAAAAATGGGAAGAACAAAAATGAAATAGTTTGCCTCTTTTACAGACACTACAGACACTACAGAAAGTAGAATGTAGATATAACTTACATTTCAGCAGAAGAAGCAAAGATGACAGAACATTGGAAGAAGACACTAAACTGAAGGAAGAAAAAAAAATAAAAAATTTTAATTTTAGGGCTTGGAAAAAGAGTCCAAATAAAGGTTTGTACATTAGGTTCATTAAAATAAGATAAGAAGAAAAGCGTGGAAGAAGAAGCTAAATTTTAAATTCAATGAAAAATTGGAGAAATGCGAAGCAGTTAAAAAAAAATGAACCTTGTCCCAAACAGGGGGGGGGGAGGTTGTAACAAAGGTACAAGCACTTCGCTTTCGTACCACCGGGTGGGCCTAGGAGAAGGAGTGGGGAACAACACCCCATCTGGAGACACCCTGCAGCCGCTTGTTTCTCCTGACGCCACCAACCCACCAGGACGCCACTCCATCTGAAAGGATCAACTACCAGCCTTATCAACGAGAACCACCAACGCCTGCTCTGGAACCTTGGCTTTGCCGCCCGGGTTATAACAACAATCGCTTCCCCGATCTTGGCTTTGCCGCCCGAGTCGGGCTTGAAAGGTGTCGGCTCTTTAGACATAACTGTAAGTTAGTGAATAAACCCTTTTTATATATACATTCCTTTCTCATAATTGACTTCACCCGATTCTCGACTTCCAAATCCTTCCCATCCTTTAATTTGCGAGATCCCTCACACGTCGCTTATTGGACAATAGTCTAAACTAGTGAATTCTGATTCGTATGTACTTCAGTAGACATTTTGACCTGTCCCTTTTGCTCTATCTTCGAATGTGGCACTATGTCCTTTGAAGACGGAACTTACGACAATGTGTTCACGAAATGGTTGAATATTCTAAGACCGAGTAGACGTGCCGGAAGGGAATCTGAAGGACGCAAGAGAAACGTGAAATTGCAGGTATAGATATTTGCTTCCGGGTAAGCTCCATGGTCGTACGGGTTGTGATTGAATTTTGAGAATAATTGATCCTTAGTCATTGGTGATCAGGCCACGTGTTCCGACCATGGACCATGTGACCTTTGCTTCTGAAGTCAAGCTAACTTTCTATTTTTCAGGGTTAGAAAATCTAAAAATAGCAATATTGTGGGAATTTAATTAAGCGTTAATGAAAATTGTTTCGACACTATATTTTTATGCAATAGTTGAAAAGGCCAGAGCAGCCGTCTGGGTTTGCGGAGGTGCAATTGGAAAACGTTGGGGATTGAAGCCTAAGGTAATATACAGGTTATATATGGTAATCATTAGACCAATTATAACCTATGCCTCATTGATCTGGGTGCCAAGAACCAGTCTGGTAAATTCCAGGAACCAGCTGAAGAGCCTGCAAAGGGTCTTTTTCCTGGCAATTGCTTGATATATGACAACTACTCCAACAGCAGCATTGGAGACTATTCTAGGTATAACACCGCTATACCTTCTGATTAGATAGAGGGCTGCAGCCGAGGCCTACAGACTCTCACTTAAAGGGAATCATAGTAGTATCGACGACCTTAACCTGCATGATTCAATAAAAAACGTGCTGACAAGTGATGAAATCCTATGCATGCACTCTGATTAAATGCTGAAAGAATACTCATATATGAAGCCATTCCAAGTGGTATTTCCAAAAAGGCAAGATTGGCATGAGGAGCAAAAGAGAAAAAATGTATTCACTACGGGAGGGCTCGTTCGGTATACAGACGGTTCAAGAGATCCCATAGTGTCTGGAGCTGGAATATCTGGGATAAAACCTAGTGCTTAAATAACAATCGCACTGGAAAAATTCACAACCGTATTCCAGACTGAAATCTTAGCAATGAAGGCCTGTCTTGAGAAGATTCGAAAGCGGGGTTACATCAATCACCACGTTTACATACGCTCTCCCCGTTAGACTGCGTTGAGGGCCCTCCAATCAGAGGAATTTACATCCAGACTTGTCTGGAGTTGCCTCCAAGTACTTCTCGAAGTGTCTGATAAAAACTGTGTCAAGTTGATCTGGGTGCCCGGACATGAGAACACTGAGGGCAACGAAAGAGTAGATATGCTTGCAAAAAGAGACTACGAAGATCCTCAATGGACCCAAATCATACTACGGAATCTCGTATGATTCGGCCGGGCACGCTATTGAAAGCTGGCTCCTGATGGAGCATGCGGAGTATTAGGGGGTGGCTAAGTGTATGCTACACTCGAAAAAGTTTATCGAAGAACCATGTTTAGGAAAATCTAAGAAACTCCTGAACATGGAAAGAAAGCAGGTAGAACAAGTGGTAGAAATGCTTACGGGCCATTGCCACTTATTGAAGCACTGAAATAATATTAAGGTCGACAGAAACCCCGGCTGCGAAAATGTGGCTTACGGGAGGAGACAGAACATCACATCATATGTGATTGTGGTGTGCTAGTCGGCCTAAGAGTGAAGCATTTTGGTAATCACTTCTGCGAACCGAAGGATTTCGAAGATATCTCCTATTACGCGATATGCACATATATAGAGCAAACTGGCCTTCTAAGAGAGGCATAGACTTTAAAGAGTAAAGTACAATAGGCTACACTACCTGACCTCAGTGCTATTGGCTTTGATGACCCTACCTATCTAGCAGCATTGCTACTGACAGGGTTTACCATGCCAAGTAGGCTGATAGCGAAGAGGAGAGGGACCAAGTAGAACAGCAAAACCCATAAATGAAAAATGGAGAGTATATTAAAGATTTTGAACCGCTTGTCGCTTCCCGAGGACCGTCGGGGCGCCCCTGGAGCTACAGCCTGCGGGACAGTGGCGATGGTGAGCTACGAGATGGTCAGACAGATTTCACTAATCAAACAGCTAGCCAGCAAGAACATCTGCGACAAACGGTAAGCAGTCGAACAGAAACTGTGCCTGCTGAGGATGTTTTGGCTAGCGTTAGCTATTTGCAGCCAACCACGTCGACAGAAATACCGTGGGAGAGCATCAATTGGGATACCACAATGAAAGAGGAATTGGTGCGTCTCTATTACGAAACCGCGAAGTTTGAAACGAAAATGGAAGGATACAATTTAAGAACGAAATTTGCTGCAAAGTATCCTAATATACAAAAAGTCACACAAAGAGATCCTATCGTTAAGGTGCAGGACATCAGGACTAATCTACACGTGACAGAAGACCAAGCAATGGAGATTAAACAACAGGATGATTTGGCGAATAAAAATGGCGGCAAAGAATATCAGTTAGAGGAAGCGGCGTCAAACGGTCAAGCAGGAGCAATTGATGTTCTCCCTCAACCTATTGATGATCCAACACCACCACATCCTCCAGAGGTGGATTGCCATACAACCAGAGGCAGAAGCAGAGGTCCCGCAACAAAAAAGCGACGAAAATGGACATACCATACGAACATAGATGTTATGCACCTTTACCTTTTGAAAGAGAAATGTGGGAAAAGTGTGAGGAGAGAACATCATAGACTCTTCTTACTTGAATACCCAGAGCAGCCTGTAAACAAACTGCTTTCGACTGTTGAAATAGCTGCTATCAAAATCGAAGTGGAACAGCAGCTTCCTATTGATGAACTGGCCTTGCAAGATGTGGAAACGAAGACTTGATTGATGCTGAAGGCATAGTTGCTAGGGATAATGAAGATCATATACCGGACCCATTAGAACCATATTCGGATACTACTAACGTTTACTAAACGTTAGAGGTGAAAACTCTTCTATACTGTGCAGCTGTGGCAACCGTTAGAACGTTGGACCGGAAAACTAGGCCAGCAAATGCAGTTTTTCTCCTAGCAAGGGATCGAGATCCACCATGGAAGATCAGGTTGGATATGGATGTCAGCAAAGTAAGGTGTAATTTGGGTTGATTAACTCAATATAAAAAAGGAAATATAACCAGAAAGCTGATAAACCATTTTACTAAAATCATCCACCCTCGGCACATCGAGAAATTAACACCAGCAATATTGGATGAAATTTTAGACTGTCAACGACAGAGATTTGACATGCCTTGATGTTCTTACCAGTAGTTATATATAAATAACTACTGGTCAGCTGTTTGGGGAAAAATAAACAGATTAAATTTGGGCGCTGCGTGGTTCAAACTGGAGGAAGCAAGGGTAAGCAGTAGCTCTGAAATGCAACTGACAAAAATCACAGCTTTAGATGTTTCAGCGGTATTGAAGAGGGCAAGTAATTGGAAAGCTCCAGGTCCGGACATGATTCACAACTTCTGGTACAAGTACCGGACGAGTGTGCATCATGCGTTGGCAAGGTGTTTTTAGAAGATCATTGAACACCCAGATCTGATGCCAGGTTTTATATTCCAGGGTACTACGTATATGATACCAAAAAAACCAGACGCTCAAAATACATCTGACTTTCGACCGCTGGCCTGTCTTGCAACAATTTTGAAATGTCTTACTGCTATCATTGCATATAAGGCATATATATTCTCATTGCGACAAGAATGTCATTCTTACAGAAGAACAAAAAGGATGTTGTAAAAACTCGCGAGACTGTAAAAATCTAGTCACTATAGACGCTATTGTCATGACTCAAGCTCGTAAGCATCAAAGGAACTTACACATGGCATACATTGACTACAAGAAAGCGTTTCCTTCCGTACCGCATTTGCTGGAAGTCTTAAAACTTTACAAAATCTGGCCACGCATTGTTGACTTTCTATGCCATGCGATAAGGTTCTGGGGTACAAGAATCAAGTAATTTGATCATGGACAATCAAGGATACTTAGATCAATATGCTTTACGACGTGTATATTTCAAGGAGACTCCTTCAGCGCACTATAGTTAAGCTGATAGTTAAGACAACCATCTCAACTCCGCAAACAAAATCAGGGCAATCAACACATATGCCAACCCTGTCCTCACATACTCCTTCGGGCTCATAAAATGGTCTAACACCGACCCTGAAAAGTTGAACAGCATTGCTCGTGTAGAAATGACGAAGCACCGAATGCACCACAGAAATTCAGCGATTGAAAGGGCAGTTCTACCACGACATTTAGGGGGTAGGGGCGTTGTAGATGTCAAAAAACTGCGTGAGTCACAAGTGATACAGTTGCCAGACTATTTTAACAGCAAAAGAAATGTTGCGCTTTACAGTAGCATCTGTAAAGCGGATCTTGACTATACGCCCTTAGATTTTTCCTCAGGTGGGGCCTAGAATATCAGGGCAGAAACCATAGAGGATTCAGAAATACAATGGAGGCACAAAGCCATCCATGGCAAGCAACCCAAAACATTAGATCAAAATTAAGTAAATAGTAAGGCATCCAATATTAAGCTTAGAAAGGCTGTTCTGTATCTGGAGACGGAAGGAATTATCATTGCGATTCAGGACAAGGTTGTCAGCACCACGAATTATCACAAACACGTGTTCAATCAAGACGTGGTTGACCGGAGCCGATTATGTGGAGATATGAACCAGTCCATCGAGCACATTATTAATGGCTGTCGCATAATGGCTAAGAGAGAATATACGCACAGACATAATGATGTAGCGGGCATTATACATTAACAACTTACCTTAAACCTAGGACTCTTAAAAGAATGGATGCCTTTCTATAGTTACATTACAATGCCCGTTTTAGAAAGCGATGATTACATCTTATATTGGGATGTTACTATCCAAACGAATCATTCCATCCGAGCCGATCGAACTGAAATCGTCTTGCGAGAAAAATAGGGGGAAGAGTCTAAATCATCGACATTGCTTGTCCACTTAACCAAAATTTGCAGTCAATCTATATAGCCATGATCCACAAGTATAGCGATTTAAGGCTTGAAGTAAAGACCATATGGAGGAATGTGAATCATGCATCTATTCATCCAATTGTTATTTCGGCTACAGGCACTGTGCACGCAAGATGCACTGAACATTTGGAACATTTAGGAGGCAGTAGAATATTGGCAGCAGTTCAGAAGGCGGTTTTATTAAACACCTGTCGCACTGTAAGAAAGTTTCTTGACCATCGGGAAGTGAGGGGCTAAAAACCCGTCGAGTGGCAGATGGTAGCTCTAAGAAAGCATCCAGAGGTGGCTGTTGTCATATCGAACGCTCGTGGCCGCTCGTAATTGTATACCTACAACATCATCGCAGGAGGTTTCAAGCATCGTATTAAATTAGTTGAATTAACTTATAACATTCTTATCTCAGCAGTCACTTGACTTAGTCCATGGCTGTGATGTATAAACGGGTTTACCCGAGTAAAAGTTGAATAAAAACATGAAATTAAATAATAAACTAAATTTGAAGTGACCTAGTGAAGTTTAGTTTTTTTTTGTGAAAAACTACCCTTCTGAGTCTAAGAGATTTAGAACGTTACCTGAACCGAATGTGTAAAACAAAAAAAAACATTATTAGTGATTTTCTCCCTTTCGTCTATAAAAGTAAATTGGAATACGTGAAAAATTCGTTTTTAGCAAGCAGTTTTCACTCTTTTCGACCTGGATTCAACCACTTCTTAAGACAATTCTGGTTCTTGTTAATAAATGTTTGTGAAATGAGTCACTGCATCCACTTATAACTATCAGCCAAATTCTCTACCAGGGAGCTGCCGACGCTTCAAAATACTTTTACATCGGCTCGATGACCATCCACTAGAAGATTTTTCAAAGATCCTGATTTGATATCCGAAATCACAGGTGTTGACAGAGTATTGATCCTTAGATTCAGCATAATGATGCAAGCAATGGCTTCAGGAGGGGCAATTGACGAAAACAGCGCAAATGTAAGTCAATATTTACAATTGGTACCACATGCCAGGGACAGAACAAAAAATTCGGCCTCGATGGTGCATCGCAGGGTGAAAATGGTGGGAAGGAATTTTAGGTGGACAACTTTGATTGGTCAGAGAAATGGCATGATTTCGATGGCGACTGATACCATGCCAATTTACTTGCAATGACAGCAAAATTCAAGTGTTTTAAATCGGGTCGGTCACCTTCATTCTTGCAATTGTTGCGAAAATGATAGTGACAAAAATTTCTTGGTTTGCTTTTTAAGAACTGGGTAGGATTTTGCCAACAGTTTGGAATTTTGCTGAGTTGCTTTACGTTTAGAACATTCGTAATTTATTTCTTCATTTTGAATGTAATTTCGTTCTAACGAATTCCCATTCTTAAAGAAATTACGTGTCAAGTGTTTCATCTCTATTGGGAATATATTAAACTTAACCCTTTTGTCATATCTGGAATAGAGTCTGCTGTTCCCAGTTTTAGTTTAATTAAGATCGGTCTATTCCTGACGGAGTTGTGCCTTTTAAAACTCTGACAAGTATAAGGGTAGTTTGGCGCGGGATAGTTTTGACGGAACGGGACAGCATGGAGAACGAGAGAGACAGTGAACGCTTGACACTGTGATGCATCATCGAGGCGACACGGTGTGGTTGCCGCTTACTAGGGTGCGTACAATAGCTAGAGAAATACTCTTTTACTTCCATATACGTGCAGTGCAAAACAGAGTCTGTGTATATTCTTAACTTGGAGTTCAGAGTTCTGATGCTCATACCTGTACGTGTGCATTTTTACCAGAGGTCGTGTGCTGTACCATTACCATTCGTTTCCTCTCTCATCCTGTCTTACATTGAAATTTCATTTTCTCACATTCTGTCTCATTCAAGATCTGTTCTTTTAGTACTTAATATTATTTAAGCTAGACTCAAAGATTAAAACTAGGCTTACCTGAAATCATGAATTTTTTATTAAGCTGGAAATTTGAGATTTAATTTATTTTCCCAAATTTGGTTGTTGAAAGTTTTTTAAATATTCTATAATAGTAAGACTTTACTTCGAGGCACGCGAGCGAGTTGAATCGCATGTATTCTCGCCATGTCAGCAAGTTTTTGTCCTTCGAAGATAGGATTACACTTACGGCACTCACGAAAACTTCATATATTATATTATGTATAGTGTATGGGGTTTTTATAGAAAAAGTTGGTTGAACCACTTGGTAATCTTCTGGGTTGAGAATTCTATTTGGTTCAAATGTATTGTTTTGATTAAAGATGCATCATTTTAGTTAAAAGTTCATTACTTTCGTTAACAATTTGACAAATTTTGTTAAAAAATTATTTTATTTTTTTTTTAAATTAATTATTTTCTTTTACTGAAAATGCAGTTATTCCCCCTTTTTAATAGAAATATTTCTAGTAAAAAAACTCACTTATTGGTTTGAAAACATGTATTTTTTTTAGTGAAAGGGTCAATTATTTGGGTAGAAATATCAACAATTACACTTTTTGTTGTTAATTATTTTTTTAAATCAAAGATTCATTAGTTTGGTTTAAAATTTAACTATTTTTTTTTAATTTCCTTTCTCTTGGTGCAAAATTAATTATTTCAACTGAATATATCATACTAAAATTTTGCGTTGATAAATCTTAAATTATGGCAAATCAAATTGTAATTATGTGTGTGAATTTGGCAACTTTCCTTTTCTAAAGTTGTTCAAATCACTTAATCGGCATTGCGGAAAAGCGACAACAATGCTTTCGAGATTGTCGTGATACACCTATTGTTTTAGAGAAATATTTTAATATAAAATTAAATAAATATGTTTTTTTATTGGTAAAAGTAGATTTGTTTTACTGGATTTAACTTTTTATTTTGTAATTTCAACAATTTGTTTGATTTAAACATTGAGTTTTTCTTCTCTTTTTACTGAAAAACCCTTCTTAGTAGTTGAAAATTCTTGATTAAATAAATTAAAATATTTTTTTTTGGTTCAGTTATCGGATTTTACATTTTTCGTTGACAAATGCGTTCATTAGTACAGAGGAGCACTTTAATTATAATTTTGTTGTTATTATTTTTTGATATTGAGAAATAAATTTCTTCTAAAAATTTTGCTATTTCACTTGAATTTGTTAATTTTTTCAAACCCTGCTGTGAATCATGCCTGAAATTTATTTTCATCTGTTTCCGCAGTTTATGGTGATGATTTTCGACTATATTTAATATCTATTAAAATTTACATTTACACTGCTTTATCTGCTATAACAATAGTTTTGATTTTAAAATGATTTGTTACTTCTTGAGGGTTGTGTATGTATTATTTTCATTTATACATTCGTATCTTTGGAAATTTTCTTTACATAACGATATGATTCATCAAATTTTAAATGTTTTATTAGCACAATTAATTTTCAGCTTTATGCCGACGAGCCAGAAGTGCACTGGGTGGAGGTTGACCGGGGAAAATTTTATTTGTTTATGTATTATTACTTTTTTTCATCACGAGATCATTCCTCTTTCGAATGACGCTGACAATACCAACCTTTTGTTTTTTTTTGTTTTTCTTTGTTTCAATGATATTTACAATGTCTGCAATGTTTGCGTGGGCAGCGTGACCTGCGCATTTGACATACATAAGATGCTTTGGATTTGTCTAGGCGTGGTGGAAGGAGTTGGGTTACTCATACTCCTTGGTGGCTGTTGTTCTTCCTCTAGGTGTTCGATGTCTTCGTTGGCATGATCATCATCCTGATTCCTTAGACGTGGATATTTGCGTAAGCCAGTACTAATGGCCAGTTTCATCACTCTGATGTTTACATAGGAGCGAACGAGGAATAAAGCGAATCCACTCATGAGGATGCGGAAAACAGCATAAGTTCCGTGATTCAGCCTAGTTTGATTAGTCCTCAATTGATGTAGAAGGCTTAGAGAGTATAGCTGCTGCTCAAGTTCGTCTAGAGTTTTGGCGTTAGTGTCGAACAGCTCCTTTTTAACAGCGTCTTCCTTCGAGAAATCTGGTGCATGCTCAAGTGATTGAATTAATTGATGATTTTCAGCTATGATTGTTGAGATCATTTCAAGGTCCAATAAGGAATCTGGCTCGTAGACGGCCTCGGTGGTCCCCCGGACTCTACTAAGGCTGGTAGAGTTGCATCTTTGGTTCTCATCTCACGTCCAGGGGCTAGTAGAATTATTCCTATGCCTAGGAGTTTTAAATTTACATCCAGTTTGGATAAGCATTTGATTTTTACAGGTGTTTCTACCATCTTGGAGTAGAGCCATCCACCCAGAGTATCTAATTTAGTCCAAGATGGTTGAGGCTGGTAAGTAAACTGGATGTCACAAGTTCGTTGAATTTCAACTATTAGTTTGTGTATCAGTTGCGTTTCGTAGGAGTGAAGCTGGGATGCTTCAAGCAACGGTAAGCTAAGTTTGCAAATCCATTTTTCTGAAATTCTTTAACATGTTTTCAAATCTTCTTCATTCGCTAACATATATGTTCTTTATGACTCTTCTATAATAATATAGGTGACTCTTGGCAATACGTATTCTCTCCCTGTGGCATTTTTCAATCTTGGTTAAATTACTGGTATAGGAAGTATTTTATACTTAGTGTAGTCTGTTTTCTCTGTTAATGGAATGTCCAGAATAACTTTCAAGTATCCTTTTTCGCAGGAAATCATGATTGTCGCCACCTGTGGTTATTCTGTCAAGCTAGGTTCCGGTCTTTGAATTGGGAAGCTTAGTTTTGGAAAATGGTCGCGAATGTCCCGGTATACCGGTTTTAGCTGTCTGCTGCTCAATAAGGCTGGGTGGAGTTGTCCTCTTCGAGCTTGGTGGATTACCTCAAGAAGTTTGACAGCAGAACGGATGTAGTTGTCCAGTCCAGCTTCTATGGCTGTGAGGATTCGATTTAAAACATGTGTAATGTTTTGTTCCGATAAACGAGATTTCAGTTCTTTGAATCTCTTCATCACCTGGGTAAGGTCGTAGTTATATTTTGTCATTTTATCTTCATGTTCTCGCGCCTGATTATGTATTTCTTCCAGCTGTGCTCGAATGATGTGCTTTTGCTGTCCCTCTATATGTGAAATCTCCGCCTGAGCTTGGTTAAGGTTGTTGATTTTGGAGTTGATCATCTCGCCATCTTCATACGTCAGGAGACCTGCTACGGGTCCAATCATCTCACCGAAAAAACCTAATAGCAGAGTAGTCATACTTTCTCGTATTTTGAAGGACAGTTTATGTGAATCATTCTTCAGTGCACTTCGCATGACTGAAGATAGTTGTTGAGCTTATTTAGATCCAGAAAGGTGGTCAGTCTTCAGGTACTGGAGACTCTTTTCAGCGTTCCTTGATACTCATAGTAGAGCCCGTTATTAGTTCTCAGTGGGGTAACGCGGTAGGTCGATCTATTTGTTTGCCCTCCAGCTTCCTTCTGGTAGGATAGAATAGTGAGCATTAGGCAAGTCCAACGGAATTCCCTCATGTTTTCCTAATAAGAAACAATTGTTAGTTTGGATACTGGATAATTAAGTCGAACATGTGTCAACAGGGTCAAAAATAGTTTTGTTTGCTTACATTACTTGAATATTTTTAGTTTTAGAGCTTAATTTTGTTTTCTTTGACCTTGATAGCATACATTCAACTTATCCCTTTCGCGCGAGGGGCGATACTCATGTTTCAACAGTGTGAAATTAGGAGTTTGTGGGCTTGTTTCGTGAAACAATCTCCGTTATCATTTTCTAGGACAACTTTGTGGTTTTCAATGAACCCAACGATTGTAAAAGGACCTATCCCTCTACTATCGAACTTTCCACTTTTAACATCCTTGATTATGAATACTTGATCGCCGATTTTGCAATTCAGTGGCCTTGACTTTTTTTCATAGTATTCCTTGGAGCGAATTTTTGCCTTGATTAAATTGTCTGCAGAGAGCTTTTCAATTTCTTTTAGTTCGACAATCAGATCGCGGGAATACGGTCCGTAAGTTCCTAGTTCCTCGCCTTGGGCGAAAGAGGATGGCGTTTGAGCCATACGACCAAATACGAGCTCGTACGGGGTGAAATCCGTCGCCTCATGAACTGACGTATTGTGCGCAAACATGGCAAAAGGAAGCAGCCTGTCCCAATCGTCATAATCTTTTGCGTAGTGTTTGATATAGTCAGTTAACACAATGTGGCTTCTTTCCAGTGAGCCATTAGTTTGAGGTCTATAACACGAGGTGGTCAATTGTTTAACATGGAATAGTTTTTCCAGTTTCCTCATCATATTTTCGATGAAACTCCATCCTCTGTCTGTCAAGATACCTCTTGGTGCGCCATATTGAGAAAACAGAGTCGTGGCGACTGCATGGGCAATTGTGTTGGAGTATAAGTTTGGTATGGCCACCGCAATGCAATATTTGCTAGAATTATCTTGCATTGTTAGAATGTGACAATTTCCATTAAGGGTTGTTGGCAACGTCCCCACTGTATCCAATGACACTTTGTCGAACGGTTCTGCTGGTGTGTCGGTAATAAACATGGGTTCGCGAGTGCGAGCTCTGATTAGTTTTTGTTCAAAGCAGCTTTTACAGCCTCGAATAAACTGAGTAACTTCGTCTCGCAACCTTGGCCATGTGTACCGTTCTCTAATTCGTCGATAGGTTTTGGTGATGCCTTTGTGGCCTCCGATCAAGCTACAGTGATATTCTTTGATTATTTTAGGTCGAAGTTCTGGCTGAGGAATTTCGAATCTTCCGTGGCAATGAGTGATAATAATTTCGCCACCCCGGAATATTTCTGAGACGAGTTCTGTCATTTTATTCTGAGGTAACGAACCCAAAAGATCTCCTGAATTGGTCATTCGGCACTGAGTCTGAACATCTCGTTTTAAAGTAAGACAGAGATTCTTTAGTCCTTGAACAACCATTTTTCAGTCAGTTTTGTCAAAATGACGTCTCGTGACTACGATTGAGTAGGTTTTATGTTGACCTTGAGGAGTACTCAGGATTTGTCCAAGAGTTGGCCGTAGCTCCCAAAGATCTTGATGATCAAAACTTTCTGTAACTACTAGGAGTCTCAAGATGGGGTTGCCTAGTTCGCAATCCTCCGAAATGAAATGCGCGTAGTTGTCTCGTCTGTAGGTCAGCGGTTCTTTCCATTCATGGATAAAATTAGCTTTTTCGATGCAGGTAGATATTGGTTTTTTTTACCTCCAGTTCTGGATAATTTATCGGGGGAAAAGGTGGGTCAATGTATGATATTTTAACGTTTATTGTAGAAGTTGATTAAAAAGTAGAATTAACCGGAACCACTTTAGACTTTTCTGGAGGCTGAAGGCGTCATGGTGGGAGTTCAAAAATACTGCGAACTAGACTTTCCTTCTATTGGAAATTCTGTTTTGCTTCTGTCATTGATAACGGTGTTGACCTTGCCTCTGGAGTGATCCCTACTCCTAGTGTTGAAAATAAGGACCTCCTTGATGGCTGTGTACCAAAAATGGGTGGTTCGGGTCCTGTACGAAGGCCCTTAAAACGGACCGTACTTCGTTGTGCTACCCCGGAATTTTAATCCGAAATTTCAAGTGAGCTTTCGCATGTCTCCTTTGTTTTTTTCTTGGGCGGTTGTAGAACGTGTGACCAGTAGAACTTTGAATTATTTTGAGCGATTATCGATGGCTAATATTTGCAATTGTTTTGAGATGGGCTCACTTCTCGTGAAGACCGTGTTCCTATCAAATTTGATAGGGGATGATCAATCCGAAAAGGATTCATCTGATTCCTCGGAGTCGGAAGATTCCAGTAATTGCTGTTCATCTACGGGATTTCATGATAGGGCTTCAACTCCTCTATTTAACTTTCCTTTCTTGTATTCAAACTTATATTGATACTCATTTAGCCGCAACAGTTAACGAATTAATCTAGAGCCGTGATTATTTACATAATCTATCCCATGCACAGGCTCGCAATCAGAAGACAAAGTAAATTCTCGTCCGTATAAGTAGAGGCGGAAATTCTCTACCGCATACACAACTGCCAGATATTTCTTTTCAGGTTCATGATATACCTGTTCGTAATGGTTCATAACTTTAGAATAAGAGGCAATAGGCATGTCCATGCCGTCCTTTTCCTGAGTTATTACAGCACTCACTGCGTACTCGGAAGAATCGGTTGTTAACTTGAAGGGTTTTTCGAAGTCAGGATATTGTAAAATCGGTTTATTGCATAAATGTCTGCGAATTTTTCTAAAACTACGTTTTTGTATTGGTTCCGACTCTCACTTTGTCTCCTTTTTTAACAGGTCGGTCAGGGGTTTTGCTAATTTAGCGTAACCCTTAATAAATTTTCGATAATAACCTGAAAGTCCCAAGAATTGTCTGACTGCTTTCACGGTGTTAGGGCGTAGGAAGTTTTTAATCGCTTTTATTTTATTGGCATTGGGCTTCACTCTGTTCTGCCCAATTATGTGGCCCACTTGCGCTACTTCAGTTTTGAGGAAGTCGCATTTTTCAGGCTGTAACTTAAGGTTCGCTGCTCGCAGGCGATCGAATAGCCGTCTTCTTTTGACTTCATGTTCTTCTATGGTACTTGAATAAACAATTATATCATCTAGGTAAACAAATGCCTATGTTCCATGCATACCTTTTAGCACGGTATCCATGAGACGCTGAAATGTCGCGGTGGAATTTTTGATCCCCATAGGCATACGCACGTATTTAAAATGTCCTCTTTGGGGTTGAGAAGGCCGTCTTAGCACAATCCTCAGGGTGCGTTTCTATTTGGTGATAACCGCTAACCAAATCGAAAACATTGAGATATTGGGCGTTGCCCAATTGGTCAAAAATGTCTGTATCACTGTCTTATTCAGAGTTCGATAATCAGCTACGATTCGAAATGTTCTCTTCCCTGAGGCATCCATCTTCTTTGGAATTATCAATAAAAGTACACTGAAAGGAGATTTAGATAAGTCTGCCGATAATTTTATCTGGTGAAATTGGGAAATCATCTTCCACTATGTGAAATTCCACGGGAACGCTGAATAACGAGATTTTAGCGGTTTCAATCGGTTTCACAGGATGTTGCGTTTGCCTGTCAAGAATACCGCATTTTGAGCTTCGCAGGCGAGATCCCGTCGTAAGGCTTGGCTTTTAATCAAGTTTATATCAGAACCCGGATCTACAAGGAAACTGGATCGTTGATTTTGGAATTCTGGTGCGGATAGTCGAATACAGGGGAATCTCCTACTTTGGATCCTGTTTGTAGGACCCGATAGTATTATCCGGGAACTGTACGTGTCTGCTGGGAGTTTAAATTTGTCAGGGGTTTTGGCCATGCTGGCCAAGGTGGAGTTACACTTCCGGTTACTTTTCCTTCCCCTCTCCAGGACATGTTTTGTACCTGTTGTGAGGAGGTTATTGTGAGTTATATGGAGGATAGGCATATGGAAATTTTAGATAAGGAGGGTATTGGTAAGCATAATTAGGAGGATATTGAGGTGGGTAAGGATAGGGTGGAAATCCTGTCTGTTGATTCAGATATTGAGGTTGAAGAGCGTATTGAGCGTTTTGAAAAAGAGCTTGTAGACCGTGTAATCTCCGGAGTCTTTTCCTTAGTTTGAGAAATGTGGTATAATGCTGCTGTTACATTCTCCATAGTTAAGATTTTAGTCGATTTTTTAAATCATTCCTCGCAATGTTTAGCGTGGTCGTATGCTTCCTTGAAAACTGCTCAAAAACTGCTCAAAAACCCTGTTAGTCTACCGTTGTAATCGCTTACTGTCTCGCGTTGTTTCATTTTAAAATTAACTATGGACTCGATGTACCACTCGCATTCTCTAGTGGGCCTTAAAAAATCCCGGCTCTGTAGCACTGGTGATATAAACAGCACCATTTGCAACGTGCTGAATGAATTCCTTTAGAGGTGGTTCCTTACCATTGAGCACTGGTATGTCGTAAGTGCTCTGTTAAAGGGTCATACATTCCAGGACAGATGCCATTGCAGTGTTTGCATCTAGATTAAACAGGGTACCCCTATTTTGAATTTTGGGTAGATTCCCTGATACAATGACCTCGGAGCTATTAAGACCCGGATCAGGTGTAGTATGACCCGGGTTAGACATTTTTATAAAGTTTTGCAAAGCCTATTAATTAACAAACTTACTACGAAATCTTCGCCGTCGGACGAGTACTATTCCCAGGAATAGTCAAAGTGATTTTCTTAAATTTTAACAAGCTAATTAATTAGTGACGGCTGAGCAAGCCGTAACGCAATTGTCAAGAATTTTCATTTGCTTCGATTTGACTTTGATTTAATGTCCTGAATCAGATTCGAACATTTCAGTTTCTGCGTGAGAAATGTCACTGGCAGGAATTTCTATTATTTGTGGGTTTTCTCCCGTGATTGGGATATTCCTATCTTGTGTGTGATTTTCTTCCCTAAACGCCTTCTGTCGTTCCTCCAGAGCGATTTCAAATTCCAAGTCTATTAGTTCTACTTAGGCTTGAGCTAATACTGGCAAAGGCTCTTGTACTGGTGATTCACGTCTTTTTGTAGGTTGGACCACACATGTGGGAACGATCCTTGTTACAGGGAAAACTAAATTTCGAAAGATTTCCGCAAAACTAAGTACAATAGAAATTTTACAGTGTTTCCTTCTGGAACGTTTTTTCTTTTTACAAGACTGTTTTATTACAATAGAATTTTCTTGTTCGGACATTAGACAAAAAGTAATTCAAACACTTAAACGAACCGAAAAACTAAATTCTCTAAGGTTCAGAGTGAATGAATTGTAAGCAAATTTAAATTGAAAATATTGCAGTTTAAAATTTTCTCTTTTTGTACTATGTTAAAAAAAATAATAATTATTCAATCTGTCGACGTAGACACACAGAGTCGAAAACTTAATGTATTTCCACATAGTGAAAGAATTGACAAAATTTTCATTAGAAATTTTTATTCAAATGGAAATTATGCAAATTATTCTCTCTTATTGCGATTACTCGAAGCAAGAATTCACTTTTCAATCTTTTATCTCCACCTTCTCTTACATTGAAAGATTAATTAGTGTTTAACACTGTTGAAATTGAAGTGGGACGATGGTCGTGGGGGCTAAAGCGTAGGCTTTGGACCCACTCCTTCGGTTTGCGGGTTCGATTCCCGCCTCGCACTCTGGAAGAGTCTCGGTGGCCCATGCGGTGAACACTAGCCTAGCAAGGGAGTAGTTCATCTCCGGAGAGTCGTGGGACCGGTACCTCTAGAGAAAAAGGTTTTCTCTAAGTACTTGAGGCTGTTGCTCTTGGTGGTTCGGAACCCACCTTAAACTGTAGGTCCCCCTTCCACCACCAAGTAAGTGTGTGGAGGGTTTGTAAAGGAATAGAGAAAGTGTAAGAAAAATGTAAACCCTTAGGGGACACATTAGAAGCTTCCACTACACTGTTGAAATTTCTAGTCGACCTTCTGTTCAATTTCAGAGTTGATAGATTTTAAGATACATTAGATTTTCTTTTATTCAATTTCCAAAATTAATAGTTTCATTTCTTATATAATTCGAAAATTAAAAATTTTATTAAATCGGTCTACGTCGATATCGACCGGCTCTGATAAGCGAAATTCTTAACTTTCGCCTGTTTTAGTTTGGCGTGAGAAAACATTAGAATTGGTAACGGTTAATCCAACCAATCTAATTCGAATCAAAGAAATTCACCCAGTGAACTGTGACTACATGAAGCTGACAAAAATCTTGACACTTTAGGAAGCTGTCATTTTTAGATTTTTGAGAAAAGTAATATCAAATTTGGTGATTTTAGTTGCGTTACTTTTAATTAGTAACTAGTAACGTGGCGGTAGCAACAGTGTGGAAACTATCTCACCGCTGCCAACATCAGTCTGTTACGAACCAAGTATTCTGTTGACCTTAAGAACTTTTCATTTTAATAATCAGAAATATGTCTTGAATATAAGGGTAGGGAATTATAGTTTCACATTGAATATTTGGATAGAAGGCTACCAAACTGCAGAGTAGCGGTTAAGTACTCCTTTTTATTTATATGATCGTTTTTCACTTTTTCGTATTGGAAAATGTTGTACCTTATCAGGAAAAGAATTGGAAATTACTGGTAGAGATCACGGTTCATTTTAATATTTAAACTCCGGAACTTTTAATTTAGATAAAATATTTGTTCCACGACAATAGGAACGCTCTGATCAATTAAGCCAAGTACACGTTGGTCTTACCCATTCACGCTTGCTCAGCACACACACTTTTACATGGAACAGGTGTCGTAATTAAAATTTATTCGATAGATTTTTAACCTTACCTTGCAGATGTAATCCTAATCCTACTCCTACCAATTAGGAAGAGCAGAGGTTCGTAGAAACAATTTTTTAATTAATTTTTTGCCCTTCTTAATAGGGCTAAATTTGATGTGTACCGTTGCTTGATGGAGCAACTCGAGTCTATTTCTTCACAACACTTGTGTATTGTGTAAGAACTCACAACACCGTATTTTTCCGGAATTATCACACTGAGATACGATGACGAACTGCCTCTAACCAAAAGGGGAGGAGTGCGTTTAAATTCTACCCCTTCATTCGTTGCTATATTCCAGTGAGGTAATTCAGTTGTACAGAACTAGCTTTCCCAATCGTTTTGAGATTCGATTTTGAAAAATAATTCTTCTCCGCTTCTCCCCTGGCCTCGTTTTAAATATACATATATCCATATATATATATAGGTATATTTAAATCTTTAAATTGACCTTGCACGAATAGAACGAAGAGGAAGCGGAAGTATGCTTAAATTTTCCGTCTACGTTTTTCCGATTCGATTTACCCCGTCTGAGAGGAATTTATTTAAGTCCGCCTCATTGATCTTATCAAGCTTCCACGACAAGATCTCTTTACACTTCCCCAGGACAAGCTAGTAGTTCTTAGGCTACGCTTAAAACTCTAAATTCTTACTTCTTGTTTGATTCCGAGACTTCGACTTGAAGTATTGCGCGTAAGTAACAAATGTTCCGAACCGCGGACGGGCGAGTAGAAATCTGCCTGCGAGGAAGGTAAAAATTCCCGGACTTAATCCAGTTAAGATCCCGGTTAAACTGCCTAATTTATTTCCAGTCGATGAGCTTCGATGGTACATCGCAGGGTGAAAATGGTGGGAAGGAATTTTACGTGGACATCTTTGATTGGTCAAAGAAATGGGTTGATTTCGATGGCGACTGCTACCATGCCAATTTACTTGCAATGACAGCAAAGTTCCAGTGGTCTAAATCGGGTCAGTCACCTTCATTCTTGTTATTGTTGCGAAAATGATGGTGACAAAAATTTCTGGGTTTGCTTTTTCAGAATTGGGCAGGATGTTGCCAATAGTTTGGAATTTCGCTGAGTTGCTTTAGGTTTAGAACATTCGTAATTTATTTCTTCATTTTGAATGTAATTTCGTTTTAACGAATTTCCATTCTTAAATAAATTACATGTCAAGTGCTTCATCCCTATTGAGAATATATTAAACTTAACCCTTTTGTCATGTCTGGAATTTAGTCTGCTGTTCCCAATTTAGTTTAATTAAATTCGGCCTATTCCTGACGGAGTTGTGCCTTTTAAAACTCTGCCAAGTATAAGGGTAGTTTGACGCGGGGTTATTTTGACGGAAGGGTACAGCATGGAGAACGGGAGAGATGGTGAACGTTTAACACTGATGCATCATCAAGGCGACACGGCGGGGTTTCCGCTTACTAGTGTGCGTACAATAGCTAGAGAAATACTCTTTTACTTCCATATACGTGCAGTGAAAAACAGAGCCTGTGTAAATTCTTAACTTGGAGTTCAGAGTTCTGATGCTCATACCTGTACGTGTGCATTTTTATCAAAGGTCGTTTGTTGTACCATTACTATTCGTTTTCTCTCTCATTCTGTCTTACATTCAAATTTCATTCTCTCTCATGAAATCATGAATTTTTTATTAAGCTGTCAGTATGAGACTTAATATATTTTCCCAAATTTGGTTGTTATGCCCGGTATTGGATAATCTTCCAGTAATGTTGCACTATCAAACTGAGCTAATTGCAAAACTTTTGACTCTTTTTCCAAGAAGCTAGAGGACTAAACTAAAAAAACTGTTATTTTTTCCCGATATATTTGTTTGTTTTTAAAAAACTAAAGACCTCTTTCAAAAATTGGCCTGTCTCAACAACTATTTCCTTAATTTTATCAGCTTTTAAAAATAAAAGCATCTAAATCGAATCACAGTTTCAATCGGAATCATATTTTTAGCCAATATATACACTTTTCCCCCACTGTGCGTCAGTCTCTAACCGCTCGTCCGGTAGTTGAATTATTTGTAGGATCAGTGCTAGTGCTTTCGCCTTCTTACTCTGGGACTGATCCTAAGGAAAGATCGTCATCTATTCGACGTTCGTTGTTGATAGACCCCTCGCCATTGCTGTCAAAGTTTGAACCCATCGTCAATATCCAGACACGACCTGATGATTCGCAGCATTATTGTAAGTGGAGATATACCAATTTTACCTTATTTAACTATCTAGTTATTGATTAACACCTTTTCCGGCTCTCTACTTCCTTTTTTCGCTCCCTGGTGGGCATTACCGTGATAACTGGTGCCCTGACCAAAAACTCACCTTTTATCCTAAAAATTAAAAACCTACTGAGAAAAAAGGAAACAAAAAGTTCAATCTCAGACTCTTGACTCTTATTGTCAAACTTGGGTTATATTTCGCATACATGCTACTGATTTGATAGCCTTGCCAAATTGATAAATGTCTTTCGATCTATGTGTATCAGTGACCCTATATATACACGCAAATAATTAATATGTGCAAGGATTTATGTGACCTGTGAAATAAAACTGAGATCAGGCAAAATTCAAATGATAATATCAACCTTAAGCCTACGAAAAGCAACCACAATAGCTTGGATTTGGAAAGTGATGTTTCCCTTTCAATCCAAAACAATTATTTAAATAATATCATGACGAGGCCAACTATCAGAAATACACGGTCTCAACCACACCTCAAAATATACAAGCGGTCACAGAAATAATTAATAAATCTGTAGATCGAAGTAGAGGTTTGATAAGAAAAATCCCGAAAACCCAGAGTCCAGCAATATAGCTGACAGAGACCAAATTACTGAAGAAGTACCGTCCGAATCAACCTAAACTGTAAACAATAACGACATCACCGAAATTCCAAACAGAAACTTTGAACCGATAGATAATACATTAATTTGGTATCATGAAGATTCATCCATACTTGTTGCATCGGCCAAAATAAGTAACCTGAAAGAGGAACAAACAAAACGGTTGATATAAAAAATAGAACGTAATATAAGTGGGGGAGTCTCGCCGAAGCAGAAATAAGCGTCTTCTTCAACAGATGTGTTCTTCAAACCTGTCCGCTTTGAACAAGGTACCTGCGACTAACATGTTCACCGTCCTAGTTTTACTCTACTCGTTTAGGGTAGTTCACTGAATGAAGGACGAGGCTGTGGACCTTGATATCACCACCCATAACATCATGCATATGCATAAGAGATTGCATATCAATTTGTCTGTTCAGCGAGTGTACATTTTAGGTTGTCAAGGTGTACGTGGACTTTTGAATCTCCAATGTCTTCATCACCGAATTGTTCTTAGTACATCTAGCATTTTCGCAAATATCTCAGACCTTTTCTTTAAAATAGTCTGAAAACACGAGATGATTGGAAAAGGAGTGTTCCGTTATAAAGCCGCGGATCAACATCAGAAGTGAAGAAAGTACACTACTCAATCTAGATATATCACTTTAAAAAGCCGAAGTGAAGACACCAGGGATTAGAGAATTCTGCCCAAAAATATTTCACAAGAAAATGCACTGAAATTTTCACAGAAATTCAGAATATCAGTCCTTGTCGAAGAAGCAGACTTTTGCTTTCTTTACATCATGAAGACATAAATCAAGTACTGAGGGATTCAATTGTTGTATGCCTGGAGGGTATCATTTCTTCCATAACACCGTGACGGAATTTTACGTCAAGAAGTTCTTAGTGCTAGGTACAGAGAGTATGGTGCACACATAGAAGAGAGGGCTAAGTTGTGAGACAGGCTTAGTTGTGAGACAGTCGATTTTCTCTGCCATGCAATATCTCTTGTCCTGAGCCAGCGTTTGTGCCCACACCGAACTGGATAGACGCATTATTGCATCAGTTGCGAATATCGTGTACAAAAATAGAGTGAAAAAACTATTTTTGAGTTTTTGCAAAGTTTCATTTTTTCGAGTGAACTAATTGAAAAATGTAAGTGGAATGCAGTAGCAGTTAGTGTTTTCCTCGTATTTTGTGATGCAATATTACATTATACCAATACATGGTTGGACTTTTTTTTGTCATTCTCATTGTGCCGTCATGGTTTGGTTGTGAGACATAGTACTGGCTTAGTTGTGAGACACTTTGCTTTTCTCAGTATATACAATTGAAAGCATATACCACGGTCAAATATCGTCATTTTTGTCCGCATAAAGTGTTTATTTACCAATTAACTGGTGTTTTTATCCAATTATTTTTATTTTTAGCATTGTCAACTCCAAAAAGGGCATTTCGCTATTCAATCCCGATATCTTCAATGATGCGGATTTTTTCCAAGTCGTTGAGCAGAATGCTACAGCAGTTACGGTTGCTGTTTTGAAGGAGAAAGCAGCAGCAAAGAAAGAAGCAGCAGCGAAGAAACTAGCACCGAGGCAGCTAACACCAAAGAAGGCAAAACCACCAGCCAAGCTTTCCAAAGCAAAACCATCACCACCATCAGATGAATATGCAGACTTTTGCACCATTTGCTTAAAGTTTTTGCCGGCTACATTGACCGCTTTTAATTCTATCAAATGCATTCGTGCGAGCGGCCGGTTCGTTTGAAATGTGCAAATATGCGTGCAAGTTTCCACACTTGCAAACATTGTGATAGCGATTTTGATTGAGAAAACAACAATGAACAATGAAAAGTGCTAGTTATAAAAATAATTATTGTCTACTGAAGGCCTTCAGAATGAATAAAAATTTATATTTGCAAATATTTATCTAGGTTTTACTTGATATTTTTCTATTTTTAATGAATTTTTCTAGGTGTCTCTCAACTTAGCCACTTTTTTCTGAAAAAATCATGTCTCACAACTAAACCCTCTCCCCTACTATTCAATTGTCCCATTCACGCGGGAACGACGTATATCTACAGACATTATGTGTTTCGTTGCTGGTTAGCTTTTTCATATTTTCTTTTTTGTTAAGCCCATACTTATTAAAGAAGATTATGTGTTAATTCGAAAAAGAGCCTGACTACTGGAAAAAAAATGTTTTTTTATTTAGTTGTTTTTTTAATAATGTGTAGAGTGACCTTTTTCAGCACAGTGTGCGAAGTACTTACTTTACACAGCTTAGGCCATTATAGCATATGTGGATTTAAAAAGGCAAGTTTTCTGTTGTGGGTTACAGCTTTGTTAAGTGTATTTAAATGACTGACTGAGAAGTGAATGAAGCACTGGTTAAACAACCTTAACAAATCAAATTAATTCGTAGTTTCGTTTGACAATGAAATCCACACTGCGTCTAAACGTTAGACAGATGCCGGCCTCTCAATTTGGCTTCTCAACGGCGCTGCACATGCTTTGTACCATCAGCTTCATTAACTGTTGATTGCGCGCTTATTTTCAATGATTAAATATGCAAATCAATATTTTAAAATATATAATAATCATAAAGAACAAAAAAATATTATGAATGATTTAAAATTTATATTGGTGGAAAAGGTATTCCTTTATTCAAAGGAGTGTTTTGTGAGTTTAAAATTGTTATCATTTCCTCAATGATGATTTTTCTAAAAAAAAAAACGTATTTACATATGTGATTGCTATAAAGAAGCGCGCGAATTACAGCCAATGCGACTGCCAATGCAACGCATGCACAGTGCATTTAGGGAGCCAAATTGGGAACACTGAAGGGCGTGCCATAGAAAACAAAAACCTGTATAACCAACGAGATACCTTCTATGAATCAACTCGTCGTTCCCACTATAAGAGCTTTATAGGCTCCTGCATCCATAGAACCATGGAGTAGATGGAACCATCTAGCGAATCAGTTTTCTTTCCATTTTCAAGGTGATACTGGCCAGGTGCACTTGTAGCTATTTAATACGAGTTTCCAACGTTTGACTTTTTTGGTTAGTTGTTGCAAAAACTATAGTGTTTGGTACGCGCCATTTTACCAAATAATTATTTTATTACTTATAGTGTGATTGCAGGACCTGCTTGCGGCTCATTGTGCTCATTACATATTCACCGGTTTTACGTACTTGTAACACAAATAACTATTTCGGATCCATAATTACTTCTCATTGTAATTTCTCATTGCTACACACTTTTAAAAATAATAGTAAGGGTAATCTAGCGGTTTCGACTAACTCACACTTCGCTTACACGTAAGCGTGCGCTGATAGACACGATAGAGATGATAGACATGATAGACATGATAGACACGAATCGGTCAGATGTACAGCATAGTCGACTCACACATTCCTCACTTTTCTCTCGTATCAGCAAATTACTATAAAATGAACGCGACCCGTAAATAAACTGTGAGATATGAAAAGAAGGTATTTTGATCCAAGGACGTATCGTTTTTGTCGTCATCAAATTTATCATCTTTATATATATATAATCTCATGTAACATTCATTAGACGACGAGCTTCAATATCTTTCAGATTGGTTTATATCAAAGCTTTCATATTTATTTTTCTTCATAGAAGTCGTACAATACAGTTCTAGTGGTAATTATAATTTTGTGTTTAGTTTATAAGTAGTTGATTAATGATTACGTTTGCTGATAATTTCAGAACCAGATGGCAAGCTATTCTTTATTGTGGTAACAGATACAAAAGCAGTTATGATTTACGAAGGATCATCTTTAATATGGTCCGCTGAATTACCTTTTGTACCTATAGCTGTTACCGTGACACGCTGGCAGGTACGTAAGCGACAGTACTATTTATTCTCTACTAACCAACGAGCATGCTTTTAAAGCTTGCTAGATATTGCTAGGGATCTACTGTAGCTGCAAAATATTTGGTAATAGTGTCTATTGTCTATCTTTTGGCTATATTTTGGAATAAGGTAAGAAGACTAATGTGTATATCACGATCGCGTCGCGAATTTCACTCAGAGAATCGGGGGGGGGGGGGGGGGGGGTTAGTACGATAAATAAATGAGCTAACTTAAAAAAAAATTCTTTCTCAATATATTTTTGTGCAGTTTTTTCCTGAAAAATTAAATTTGCGTAAAGAAATACTTAGAAACTAGATAATGATAAACTTTTACGGTGGACTTTCTTAAACACGATCTATTGTGTAGAACTTTTTTTGTCTTTATCAGTTAGAGAAAGAAAAGGTTATACTGGAAGATTCTTTTGTGTTACTTGAATGTCAATTTAAGGATATTAATTACTTATACCTCTACTTGAGTCTTGTCGCAACTTAGTACACACATTCTCAACAATGTGAATACCTGAAGTGGATATCGAGTCATCAAAAACCTCTAGTTAGTTTTATACTGAGTATATATAAAATAGAGGCACTAGCGTCACGGCAATCCGTAGATTAAAACTCCCTTGTCCTACTAGTGTTTACTGCAAGCACAAGAAGCTTTTTTCGTATAATCTTTTGGTCGCCCTACAAAGGGACGTTCTTTTTGCGTCCTTTGGTTTGCAAGAATAACTTGTAAGGCTTATTTTCTTCCATGACTCATAGAGTCTTATTATAGTTATTGGCTCTGGAAGAACTTCTAGAGGATGAAGTTCCTCTCCTTTGGGACTCTGAAAACTGCCCGTCCGTCCAAGTGACTCAAGTAATTTAATCGGAGTTTTCTACGAGCTATATCGTGAAAAAAGTCGTTTGGACAAACTTCATGCGTACCAAAACTTTGCAGTGTACCAGCGAATCAGACAAACACGCAACGAAAGTGCTTGGTTCCCTAACAGAAAGCCACTACCTCCGGTTGTTTGATGTAGATCTTTACCTCCTCCAGTGGTTCACTAACTGACAGATTTAGGAATGTGCTGGGGATTCCAGAGAATTACCGGATCGGTATGAAGCATTAAAACAGTAGCTCGGTTCTGCTTTGCGGTGAGCGGAATGTGTGTCTTTCAGGCCAGCGTTTCATTGGGCCCAAATCTTCCAGTTTCATCGTAGAGCCTATCTTGGGCTGATGTCTTACCGTGGTGGAGGTTTGAAACGGCTGATAGGCGACAAAGGTATCGCTGGTTGTGCCCCCTTCTGGTTGAAATTATTGAAATTGTTCGCTGGTTCTCGCCATCTACTGTGGATGGATTTCGTTATCTCCTGTCGACTACCCTCAACAGTTAGGAAGGGAGAATGTCGGCCCATGTCAACAGTCGTTGATGGCTTCGATTGGAAACTGCCGTTTACCGAAGAAATTGTTGTGTGTTACCCGTTTGAGAATTATTACACAATCTGAGGGAAATTTGATATGAGTGGTAGATAAAGTGAAGTTTGTTATGTGTGGGAAAAAATCCCGCGAGCGGTAAAAACCCACAAAATATAATTACTTATTTTATGAGAGAAAAGCAGAGAAGAAGAGTGGTAAGAGGGGGAAGAGGGGTCGAAAATAAAAGTTAAAAATATAATCTGTTCTTAAGAGAAGGTCGCCTGATGAATATCTATAATTATAAATATTTAATTAACAAAATAAATGTGTAGTTTCGAATATAATTTGATTTTAAAAAAGCTCGCCTTATAAATATGTAGTTAGAAATATCTAATAATGAAAAATGCAATTTTTGTATTATTTTTAGAGTTTCTTAACAGAAAGGAAACTTTTTTTAACGAAAACTACCAAGGGATAAATTTTATTTATATTGAAAGTGTAGTTTTGTCGTAGCGAAAATAAGTTCAACACTATAGAGGTCGCAAGTAGAAGCTCATAAGCTCGCACAGAGCTGCGAGACTCTCTCACTCTGTTCCGACATTTTGAAGAATCACTACGCTGAAAGTAAACCTCACTTCTGTTTTGCATGTCCGTGTCTTTTATTAGTGGAAATATTGAACCGTTAAAATTTCAGAAGCGGGATCAGTAGCGCGATTCGTCATCCAGAAACTTTTTAAATAATCCGAAGCCACGGTCACAAAATTTCCTTGATAAACTTTGTGTGAACAAAGGGGCGCCATTTGGTTTGTGAGACGTGCTTAGACGTAAAGGGTTTCGGTCAAAGAAGTGCTTTAGGATCAAGCGAAAAGGACTGTGTGTCCCGAGCTGTGTGCTCTTTGATATAAATCTTAGTACTGACTCAATTGCAAACAGCAAGATCATCTTTCAAATTGTTGAAATTTGGATTCTACGATAAAATTTTTATTAGATACTCACGGAGTAATCGTAATACTTTTTCTTGCAGTTTTAAAAACTAAAAGAAAATAAAATACCTATCATTTATATGGGTCTAAAGCGGCTTCAAGTGCATCTTCTTTTAGTAGCAGTTAATAAGCAGTCCCCCGGTAACTTTAGGAATTGTGTCTGGATGCTAGCGTCACGCAGTGGAAATTTCAGACAATAACGCTGTGATGCGATTTTCTTTCAAAGAAAATCAAACGCCGACGTATTTTTAATGAAAGAAAATGGCAGCGGAGTGAGCCATTTAGTAAGTACTACTACAAGAAATTGATTCTAAAAAATCAAGTCCCCGTGGAAGAAGACGAGATAGCGGATTACACGACCGACGGAATTACATATGTGCAGCTGTAGAATTGGACTCAAATCAGAAAATTCGACCCTTCGTTGGAGTTGCTAGAGACCTTTAACAAATTCATGTTGCCACCCGACCCGCTAAGAGGACATCCCAAGTGTGAAGTAAAAACAGCCGATTTCACGGCCACTGGAAAATCTGCTACGAAGGAGGAGGGTAAAAAACTTCTCAGATGCTGCAACTGCCGAATGGCGGAACACACATCCAATCAGTGCAGACAGCCGAAGATACACGTTTGCTATAAATGCATTGAACCTGAACACATTGCAAACGAGTGTACAGCCAAGGTAGCAGCAACCAACTTTGTCAGTGAGGTCCCTCTGGAAGAGGAAAAATTCTTCAGAAAAGTTATCGTAATTCCAGTAGGTGGTGAGCGTATTGATTCCTATTGTGTACTTGATTCAGGTAGCCCGATTAGTTAAAAAAAAAGTGTATAAGCAATCAGAATGTAGAAACTGCTCCTGATCTTTATAGGAAATACGCGAGTATGAATAACTCTAATTTGACAGTTTTATGTCAAGTTTATGCAATTACTATACTTGATAGTGAAATCCGGAATGATATCAAGTTGCTCCTAGTACCGGATGATACGATGAAACCATCACTAGTACTAGGTCGAGATGTTTTAGGCAAACTTTTTGGTTTAATTCTTGCGAAGATAAGTACAGATGTGGAAGTTGTCACTTTCGGAAAGAGCGTCAATGAGTTAAACAACATCGATGTTTATTTGATGAATGAAATACAACTACCTGAATTAAATATCAACCCTGAAATTTCTTACAAAGCAAAATTGAAATTTATCGATCAGTTTGGAAAATATTTAGAAAGCAAAAACCCAGAGGTACCTGCGATAAAAAAGGAACTAAAGTTAAATTTGACCGATTCACGACCTTTTTTGTTGCACCTAAAATATTATCATACGGTGAGAAATCTAAGTTGAAAAAAATTATGAGTGATGTAGTTCATCGGGAAATGATCCGCCCTAGTAAATCTGATTACGCGTCTCCTATAGTATTGATTAAAAAGAAAAGCGGTGATTTGCGCGTTTGTATGTATTTCTGAATGCTAAATGAAATAACGCTTTCGATTACGGACTGAGCACCGTTCTGACACTCATATGGAGCATGTTGATGCATTAAGCTGCTCGTTTAACAATTTTATTATTAAAGAAGCAACCTGGAGAGTCGCGTACTTTTCAAATACCATGACCAGATGGACCACTTGGGTCTCGCGAAAACTAAAGAAGTTATTTCCAGGACACATTGGTTTCCAAAATTAGGTGAAAAGTTAGAAAATCATATTAGAAACTGTCTAAAGTGCATTTCATTTTCTCTTTCTTTAGCAAAAGCTGAAGGCTTTATACATATTGTTCCTAAAGACGATGTTCCGTTTGCAACCTTGCATATTGAACATTTTGGTCCCATCTACAGAGCCAATATACGAATAGTTAAAAAATATGTATTCTTAATTGTAGATGCGTTTAGGAAATTCGTAAAATTATATGCAACGAAAACCTTATCGAGCCAGGAAGCGATAAAGTGCCTCAAGCAGTACTTTTAGAATTACAGCAAACTGAACACTATAATCTCCGATCGAGGTAGGGCGTTTAACTTTATCAAGTACCTGACCAACGGTCAGGTAGAAAGAGTAAACATTGTCATGGCCTCGAAAATGGCCAAATCGACCGATGAAAAGAAAAGAGAGTACTGGCCAAAGATTTTAAAGAACGTAAAATATTTTCTCAACAATACTGTGAATCGGTCCACGAAATGAACCCCAGTCATCTGTTGTTTGGCGTAGATAAGAGAGGCGAATCGATTGATAATGTAAGAGAATTTGTTGAAAATCATGTTCAGGAAAAACCTATGGATCTAGGTATAATCAAAGTGACTGCTAGGGAGAATATCGAGCGAGCTCAGGAATATAAGAAAAATTATTCTGACAAAAAGAGGAAAAAAACTCATGATCATTCTAAAGGCGATCTCGTAATGATTCCTAACTGCGGTGTATAAATTAATAAAAAATCATTTCTATTTTATTTATATTGAAAGCGTAGTTTTGAGTGTAATTTATTTATAACAGAAGCCCGTTTTATAAATATTTTTAATAATAAATATTTTATAAACAAAATTACAATTTTTGTAATGTTTTTCGATTTTTTGGCAGAAAGAAAACCTTTTTTACCGAAACCTACCAAGGGATAAATTGTTCAGTATAATCACTTCCATATTTTTATATTATAAGCGTAGTTTCGAATATAATTTGATTTCGAAAGAAGTGCTCTTTTTGCATTATTTTTCGTGTTTCTTAACAGAAGGTGAACTTTTTTTACTGAAACCTACCAAATGATAAATTGGTCAATAAATCACTTCCATTTTATTTAACTGCTCAATATATCCACTTCTCTTTAATTATATTAAAATTGTAGTTTTTAATATAATTTGATCTGCAGAGAAACCCGCCTTATAACAATGTATACTCATATACATTTAATTAACAAAAGTGCTATTTTTGACATATTTTTTGAGTTTCCGGGCAGCAAGAAAACATTTCTTAACGAAACCTAGCACTGGATAAATTGAACAATAATAACTTCCGTTTTATTTATATTGAACCCGTACTTTTGAGTACAATTTATCTATAACTGAAGCTCGCCTTATAAATATGTATAATAATAAAAATTTAATGTATAATAGTGCAATTTTTGCTTTATTTATCGAATTTTTAGGCAGAATGGAAACTTATTCTCACCGAAACCTACCAAAGAATAAATTGCTCAATATACCCACGTCTCTTTATTTATATTAAATGTGTAGTTTCGAATAAAATTTTGTTTAAAGAGAAGCTCGCCTTATAAATATGTGTTATAAAAAATATTTAATAAATAAAATTGCAATGCTTGCATTAGTTTGGGTGTTTTTTGGCAGAAAGAAAACTCTTTTTTACCGAAACCTACCGAGGGATAAATTGGTCACTAATCACTTCAATTTATTTACTTTAAAGTGTAGTTTAGAATATAATTTGATTTCAAAAGAAGCTCCACTTATAAATATGTGTAGTTATAAATATTGAATTAAAAAGAGTGCAGTTTTTGCATTATTTTTCGCTTTTTCTGACAGAATGAAAACTTTTGTACCGAAACCTACCAAGGGATAAATTGGTCAGTATAATCACCCATATTTTATTACTGTAAAAGTGTAGTGTAGTGGCTATACATTGGGATTAACAAAGATAATGAGTTTTTAAAATTTTCGTATTTTTCATTCGTTGATTATAAATGACCTTATCAACTGTCTATCGTTGTTTATGCATAACAATTGTTGTACCGATTCCGTGTTGATTGAGATGCTATTCACTACGTAAGGTTTTAAAAATCTACTTCTGATAGGATTATATATTGGGCAATACAAAAGCAAGTGATTTAATATTTTTGAAGCGTTGAGATTACAAATGATGCAATTTACGTTTTTGTCAATTGCAAAAGTTTTTCCTCCGTTAGTATTTTTTATTCTGGAGTGATAAGCTAATCCTAATTGGCTAATCACTCTTATTTTGTTAAGTTATAATTTAAATTTTAAGTGTGACTCTGTTGTTGTCTGTCTGTGACTGAGGTGTCTGTGAATTTTACTATATCCTGAGTTCTTAGCTTTGCCCATAATATAGGTTTTTAAATTGTTTTGCCACGTATTTCGGTCATTTTCGCACCTTTTGCTGATCTCTCTGTTGTACAAAGTACTTTGTTGCGAGCATACAGTGCAGTCTCCTCTTACTTCGATAATATCTTTAATTTGAGATGCCCAATTATAACATGGCTTTCTATTATTTTGTTTATCAAAATCAATAAGGCTATTATAACAAATTTTTGGAAACCTATTTTCTGGCATTTTTAGAATTTTACAGCACCAGCTTATAGCTCGTTTTATTACACTTAATTTTAATGTTTCTATACCTGTTTCTTAAAATATAAAATGATTCAGTGTGTTTTTTGGCCACGTATAAAGTTATTTAAAATATTGTATTTGCACTCGTTCAATTTGGTCTATACACCGTAGAGCCCATGTTACGGAGCCGTATAAAGTTTCAGCATTTACAATAGAGTTCAATAGTTTAATGTGGGCGTCCCATGACTGACTGTTACAAGTATATAGAATTTTTTTATCTTTAACACCGCTGTTAATCTTCTTCGCTTGAAAAATGCTGCCGTTTTGCAAAACTTTCATGAACAAAAAACGTGCAATCCAAGGTAAACAAAAGAATCCTGGGATTCAGATTTCTTATTTCCTCAAAATATTGGTTTAAAATTTTTGCGCTCTCCAGTTTTCCTCATGAGAACGATTTTTGTTTTTGATATGTTTGAGTTTAAACCAGTTACGAGACAGTAAGATTCTAACGTATTAAGTTTATTTTGCCCATCGTGCCAAGATCTTGTAAGAATTACAAGATCCTCGTTGAAGAAAAGCATTAGGATCTCTTTCGCAGAGGACACGGGAATTCCCTCCATGCCATTCTTTCGAAAAAACGTGACAATATCGTATAAAAATAAAATAAAAAAAAGCGGACTTAGACTATCGCCCTGCAGAACCCCCTCCGTGACGTCTATTGGTTTTAACTATTTGCCTTCAGTCTTTAAAATCAATCTTGCTTTCTCGTATAGATGACGGAGGATTTTTATTCTTTTTCCACTTGTGCCTAAAGTGTAGAGCTTATCCCAGAGCAAGTGGTGGTTGATTGTGTACAAAGCGCGTTTAAAATCTACAAAGATCATAAATGGGCACTTTTTACTAGAACCTGTGTGAATGTTATATATTGACGCTATGGTGAAAAGGTGGTCTATTGTGCCTTTTCTCCTTCTGAAACCGGCTTGCTTCTCCGGGATAATACCGTTTTCCTTGGCCCAGTTCGTAATTCGATTTGCAAAATAACCATTTCTCCTAGCGGCCAACTTTCGGGAACAATTTCTGTGTTTAGAACTACAATGAATAGTTTGAGAAAATAGTGTTCCCAGGTTGGGAATAAGTTGTTTAGAATTTCGCTGTTAATTTTGTCTCCGCCATTGAATTTGTTATTTTTACAGTTCTTTAAGCAACTGTGTAGTTTATTGTAGGTAAAATCTGTATAAAGATACGGGTTTGTCACAGAAAAAAAAACAGATTACAGTGTTATAATGGGAAAAACTCTTTCTTATAATCGCTCCCATGCTGCTACGTCGAGTCCGTTTATATACGGGTTTTTGCTTTCAAATTTTTTTACTGTCTTCCAGAACTCCCGAATATTATTTACATTAGGCAGATATATTATTATTGATTTGCGGTGCTCATTCTCAGCCAGTTTAATAGTTAAATTATAATTGTCGTGGCTATACAAATACTTATAAAATAAAAACTGGTTATTATTATTACATTGCCTGTAAATCCTATATGACTTCCTGATTTCAATTTTTAAATTCTTGCATTTTTCGTTGAACCATGCTTTTTTGGGCGCACACACCTGACCCCCCTATGTTGTACAAATCATTACTATTATTAATATTGAAATACAGATTTGTTTTTAAAGTGAGATGTCTATAAAATTCATATAATTTATTTTCGTTTCACTTGAGCTATTCAACGTACCTAAACTCCCAGGGGGTTATTTTGTTTTGTTTTTGACTGTTCTTCAGCTTTTATTGCGAGTGTGACCATCATATGATCATATGTTTTCAGGTGTGTCTGAGCGTGTACGCCCATTACATGGTATAAAATTAGTTTCTTCCATGCTTTCCGTGAGCATTCTGCCTCTTTTCGTAGTTAATCCATCCAGAGACAATCTTTCGTTACACATACTAGTTGAGTAAACCAAATGTTTTTCAAGAGAATTTAGATTATTTAATCTCGCATTAAAATCCCCTGCTACTATGAAATATTATTTTCAGAATAAGCTTTAGTCAGAGTAGGTAAACTTTCTCATTTAGATATTCCACCAAGAATTCCGTGCTTGCTGTCGGAAACCGGTAAAAATTACCGACTATAAATGTTTTCTCAGGAAGTTCTAGCTCAACCAATATTTAAAGGTTGGGGATATCTATAATTGTAGCTGATAAGAAACTATGCTTCTTAATAAATGTTAATAGCTCTCCGCTCCCTCTCCTTTTGCTAAATTCTTTCGTCGCGCAACTTGAAAATATTTAATAACCGGCGAGAAAGTTTGGGAGCCTAAAAGATTATGTCATTAGCCACGTTTCCGCTAAGCATGTTATCACGTTACTAGTTATACATTTTAATTTTTTTATTATCTAAAGCTTAAACGCTACCGAACCCGCCGATATTCCAGACGTAGACGCTATAGAGATGGCGACTTTTAGGAAGCGTTAGATGAGCATTTATCCCGCAGGCATCTTGTTTAATTTCTGTGAATTCCCTTTTGGAAGTACGATTATCATATTGGTAGTTATTTCTTCCAGGATTTCTTGGGCTGTTAGTGGTAATCTAATTGCGTTTGAGGTATTGAACTTCGTCGAGTGATGCATTTTCGATTTCTCGAGCTTCATAATCATCTTGAGAGCTTTCATCTTGCTTTGATTGATCACTCTTTTTTAGGTAGATATCCATAGAACCATGCTCTCGCTTTCTAAATTTGGATAGATGTCCTTACTAGGACGGCCCCGCTATCTGTGATTTCATGGCTGTTGTTGACTGTGATTGGGTTCCTTGTGGCATATAAAGTGACTGTGATAGGCGTCAGAAGGTCCTATAGTTTCAATGATTTAATTTCTGCGAGCATATAAGATTTTTTGTTAATCCAGATTACACCGTTTCTCATTTGAAACCGAATGCCTGCCTTCTTTAATTGAGTTATACTTAGACGGCATTTACTGTAGAGTACTAGACTCTCTTTGTCTATGTCATTATTAATATAGATATTCGTAACTTTTAGTTTTGAGCGATTTTCCATGATGACACTTTTTAAATGCCCCCTGTGAATCCGAGTAGTACTGGTCTACGAGGGTAGTTCAATAAGTCCCTAGAATGAAGTATAAAAACAATTTTTTTTGGGTAAATTTTTTTTTTATTTTTCAACATAATCTCCTTGGAGCTCTATACACTTGGTCAATCGCTTTTCAAATTTTTTTAATCCTTCACAAAAGTGCGTTTTCAGAAGTTCCTCAAAATAAGCACTTATAGAGGCAATGACGTCTTCGTTGTCTGGAAATCTCTGTCCACCGAGCCATTTTTTCAAGTTTGGAAATAAGAAAAAGTCACTGGGGGCTAAATCTGGTGACTACGTTGGTTGTTCGACCAATTCGAATTTTAGTTCTGCAATTTTAGCCATTGAAACGAAGCATGTGTGAACTCGGGCGTTGTCGTGATGAAAGAGAATTTTTTTCTCGCCA
>NC_046662.1:146807238-146810230 GCF_010883055.1 Belonocnema kinseyi
TTGGTTATAAAAACACGTAAACTCAGAAGATGTGGACTGTGACTGCACCATATATCTAGACGGGAGTGGTGCTGACTGAAAACAGATGATTTGGAGCGATTCACGCGCCATCTGTTGGTCATTCTAAGGACTTATTGAACTACCCTCGTATTATGATATACACTTGGCCTGACCAGGCTTCTCAGCTGGTCGACGATGTTCATATCTATTGTGATTCCAAGTTTCCCTTTTAATATTACGGCATTGTTTCTTCGTCTAATGTAATCAAAGTTTCTGTCCTGTCTCAAAGCCTGGTCACTCAGTGTATCACAAGTGACTTTCATTTTATTTATGTTCTTGGTTTTTTTTCTGCTGAGTGCTGGCCTATTAATTAGTCAACCACGCTTTCAGCGTCGCTTTTAATATTAGCTAGAAGAACTTCCAGGCGTTTTGTAAGGGTATTCTCAGATATGTATTTATCCATGCTCACTTTTTCTATTACTATTGAGTGTACGTTTCAGTGTATTAGTGCGTTTCGAATGGGCATACCCATGTTATGCCGACTCTATATCTTGACAATTATAAATACCGATAGTACACAACACAGCGAAGCTCGAAATAATATAACTTACTTGACTTCCGAACTGTGCATGTTCAAAAGTTATCTGCTAATAAATTGGTTTTCACTCTGAAAATTTTACGGCACTTTATATAATTCCTACAAGCACAAAAAACTGCACACACGAGTATAGGTTTTGCAACACAATCTCTGCACAGACTTCAGCAATTCGAGAAATTTACGGAGCTTCCAGAAACACGTGAACCGGCGTCAAACATTCTTGTAAGACTCCAAATATGTATATTAATAAACATACAATCAATACAAGTTTAATTTTTGCATTATTTTTGGAGTTTTTTTTTGGAGAAAGGAAACATTTGCTCACCGAAACCTACCACGGGATAAATTGATTAATAATCACTTCCATTTTATTTATATTGAAAGAGTCGTTTTGAGTATAATTTATTTATAACAGAAGCCCGCCTTATAAATATGTACAATTATAAACATTAATTAAACAAATGTGCAATTATTGCATTATTTTTCGGGTATTTTAGCGGAAAGAAAACTTCTTTTATCGAAACCTACCAAGGGATAAATTGATCAAAAGTGACTTCCATTTGATTTATATTAAAAGTTTAGTTTAGAATATAATCATACCTCAAGAGCAGCCCACCTCATAAATATGTACATTAATAAACATTTAAGAAACAAAAGTGCAATTTTTGTATTACTTTTCATGTTTTTGGCAAAAAAAAACTTTTTTTACCGTAGGCTACCAAAGGGATGAATTGATCAATAATAACTTCTATTTTATTTATATTAGAAGTGTAGTTTCAAATATAATGTAATCTAAAGAGAAGCTCAAATTATAAATATGTATAGTTATAAACATTTAATAAATAAGATTACATTTTTTGCATTATTTTAGATTTTTTTGGTAGAAAGGAAAGTTTTTTCATGAAACCTGTCAAGAGATAAATTGGTCAGTATAATCGCTTCCATTTTATTTACAATAAAAGCGTAGGTTCGAATATAATTTGATTTCAAGAGAAGCCCGCCTTATAAATATGTATAATAATAAACATTAAATGAACAAAAGTGCAATTTTTGCATTATTTTTGATTTTTTTGACAGAAAGGAAACGTTTTTTACCGAAACCTACGAAGGGATCAATTTTTCAATATAATTACTTTCCTTTTATTTATATTTAAAGTGCAGTTAAAAACATAATCTGTTTTCAAGAGAAGCTCGCCTTATGAATATGTATAATTATCAATATTCATTAAGCAAATTTTTAATTTTTACATGCTTTTTTGAGTTTTTTGACACAAATAAAATTTTTTACCGAATTCTACCCAGGGGTAAATTCATGAGTAATCACTTCAATTATATTTACATCAAAGTGTAGTTTAGAATATAATTTGACTCCAAAAGAAGCTCGCCTTATAAATATGTGTAGTTATAATTATTCAATAAACAAAGGTGCAATTATTGCATTATTTTCCGAGTTTGTTGTCTGAAAGAAAACTTTTTTTTACCGAAACCTACAACGGGATAAATTAGTCAATATAATCACAACCATTTTATTTATATTAAAAGTGTAGTTTCGAATAAAATTTTATTTTAAAAGAAGATCTCCTCATAAATATCCACAGTCATAATCATTTAATGATCAGAAGTGCAATTTTCGCATTATTTTTTGTTTTTTTTTGTCAAAAAGTGAACTTCTTCTTATTCAAACCTACCATAGGATAAATTGATCACAAATCAGTTCCATGTTATTCATATTGAAAGCGTAGTTTTGAGTATAATTTAATTATAACAGAACTTTGTCTTATAAAATGTACAATAATAAATATTTAATAAGCAAAAGTGCAATTTTTGCATTTTTTTGTGTGTCTTTTGGCAGATAGGAATCTTTTATTCACTGAAACCTGCCAAGGAATAAATAGCTCAATATACCCTCTTCCCTTTAATTATATTAAAATTGAAGTTTCGAATATAATTTGATTTGAAGAGAAACCCACCTTATAAATAAGTGTAGTTATAAAAATTTTATTAACAAAAGTCCAATCTTCGCATTATATTTTGTTTCTTTGGACAGAGAAAACTTTTTCTTACCGAAACCTACCACGGGATAAATTGATCAATCATCACTTCCACTTTATTTATATTGAATGCGTAGTTTTAAGTATGATTAATTGAGGGTCCGGATACAATAAGCGGACAAGCGCTCGAAACCGCGAGAAGGTATTGTCCAAACGTCTTGTCATATCCAAATTTTAAAGTTCAAAAAATTAAATAAAAAAAATATAGGCTTGTAGATAATGATAAGACGGAACTTTTTTTTATTTGAAGTTTTTCTTTCCGATGTATATTTTTAATAATAAAATTGAAAAAGTTATGAAAAAATTTCGCCAAATTCAATTATGTTTTAAAACATAAATCGTC
>NC_046662.1:146810330-146839963 GCF_010883055.1 Belonocnema kinseyi
TTTATCATTTTATCACAGGAAAATTAATATTGTATACACCTTTTATTATTGCTAAATCTTTTTTATGCTACATCACAAATATTATCACTTTTTTCGTTAACAATTTATCTATAATAAATTTCACTTCTTTGTGAAATATATATACATATATACTTTGGTGTAGTTCTTTGGCTGAAAAAGCTAAGCAATCTAAGTTTTAATCATTACTCACATTTTTGCTTTTTCTTAGCTTGTTTTATCAGTGTATTTTTCATCAAGTTATCGTAAAATGGTCGAGATCTTGGACTTAGATAACTCAATAGTTTCTCGACGTCTTTTAATTTTTTTTTTAGTTATTCCAACACCTCCAACCGACGGAGCACTTTCCAGGGAATCGAAGCAATTAATGTTTGTTGCTGAAAATGTGACAGGTTTCTCATCATACACGTAATAAACGTCTATTTTACCATTGGAGAAGTAATCAATTTTAACGGCTTGACTGTTTTTGATATTTTTCAGGTCTTTGTTCATTTCCAGGTGTTTCTCAAAATCCTTAAGCTCTTTTTCTGAAACATCAACCATCGTGAAGGGATTATTTCTAGAATTTTTTATTAATTCGACGTACTCTTCAACCGTTTCGATTCTTTTCTTCATTTTCTTTTTTTTGCCGTACAATCCGAAATTGGCGTCACATTTGCAATAAGAATGTCCACGCACTGGATAGAGGTGTTGAGTTTCCGTTTGATATTTTATTGCTAAAAGTGATATAAAAGAAACCATCAAATAATTTCTATTTTGTCCTCCCGCGGCGTCAGAGAACAAGAAAATTTTTTCATAATGATCCAGCCCTAGTTCTTCATGTATGGCATTGCGGACTAAATTACAAACTGTTTTTGCGCCTTTTTTTAACGTGCCTTCTAAGAAATAAAACATATAGCTATTTGAATTGCCATGTACGTGTACGTTGAATACATGAAGCCACAAAAGGCGGCAAAAAACTGCACATTCACGGGAATTTTTGGGAGCGGAAGATTCTGAGCAAAATCGAATTCGAGATGCAAGACGTTGTTGGTTTGTAACATTATTATTTTTAATTTCTTATATTCTTCTACCTGCTTTTTATGATCTAAAAAATCTTGGATCTTGATTTCGTTTGTATCATATGCAGAGCAAACATTGCAAACGTCTGTTCGCGGCAATTTAAATGAGAAGTTGACGTGATGGTTAAAATATTTGGAATATGTAGACTCGTCTATTGGAACTTCCAAATTTCCTGTGATTGCCACATAATAATCCAAAAACAAGTGGTATAACTCATGAAGAGTTAAATCTGAGGACTCAAAATAATTTAGTTTTGAATCTTCACGAGTGTAGTGTGATTCTGTGTGAGGTAAGCTTTCACAATGTCTGTGAATTAATGTTTTTAGATCATCAGTTATTTTCACTGCGTGATTACATGCTTTCCTCGATTATCTGCAAGAGTCTCATTGCTTAAATTTTTTTGTACGGTTTCTAATCTTCGTTTATTTATTCCGAGAACTTGAAAAAAAAACGTTTACAAACAATGTTGACCCTTGTACTTGCAAAATAATAGGTCCATTTTACAATGCTACTATTTTTATTGCTATTACTCGCACAACTTTTTATAGAATAATTAATTTAATAGAATTAATTAATTTACAGAATAATTCAACATTTCAATATGTCAACAGTTGTATTAATTGAAATACTCTAAATATAATTAAGATATCATTCTTCCATTACCTTGTTCCTGCAATCTTTTGTCACATTTCTCTTCCACTTGCTTTCGTCGCGAAGCCTTTTACGGCCTGCTTGAAGTTCTGACATAATTCAAAAACTTAAAAATAACTAGAAACTTCAAATTATATTGTTTTATAGTAACAGAGCAAAAAATATAACATTAAATTTGATCTTATTAGATCACAGAGCGATCTGCACAGTCCGCAACAATTTGGGACACTGAACCCATTTCACAGTGAAAATTTCAAAACAAAGACACTAGACGGTTTGTTTACATTCTTTATTATCAAAAAGAAGGAAACAAAATAAATGGTGGAACAACTTGCGAAGCACTACTTCTCTTATTTTCAGTTATTTGCTAATTCCCTGAAAACAACGAAATGTCCAATAATATAAAGCAGTCGATTTTGTATAAATTGAGGGAAAGTGCAGGCTTTTTTAATGTTCAATTTTTGAAAAGACGAGTCCTTTATGGGAGAGTGTGCAGGCGAGTGTACTGACGTTGGGGAGCGCTTGAATCTGCTAACAATGCAATCGTAGACGGCGTCGCGTGCTTTCTTACAAAATGGATATTTTCGCAACTTTTCAATGAATCGATCTGAAAATCTCCAGAAATCTTCCTTCAATAGTAAGGAACAAATCTCTCTCTGGAAGTTGTCTCAACTTTAAAGTTCACTCGATACTTTTCTTTGCCGAAGCTAAAAAAACGTGCTCACCGTCAGGTCTCCATTTGCAATTAATTATTATTAAACAATTAAAATTTTTAACTTTTTTCTTCACTTAGTAGGCATCCCTAGTGTATAGTACGTATGTATACCAAATTTCAAATAGTTTCAATAATATTTGTCTGAGTGGAGACGATTTATGTTTTAAAACACAATTGAATTCGGCGAAATTTTTTCATACCTTTTTCAATTTTTTATTAAAAATATACATCGGAAAGAAAAACTTCAAATAAAAAAAAGTTCCGTCTTGTCATTCTCTACAAGCCCATATTTATTTTTATTTAATTTTTCGAACTTTAAAATTTGGATATCACAAGACGTTTGGACAATACTTTTTCGCGGTTTCGAGCGCTCGTCCCCTTATTGTATCCGGTCCCTCAATTAATACCTGAAGCGACCCATAAATATGTATAATAATAACCATTCAATAAACAAAAGTGGAATTTAGGCATTATTTTTCGAATTTTTAGGCAGAAAGGAAATTTTTTTACCGAAGCCTACAAAGGGATAAATTGGTCAATATATCTACTTCCATTTTATTTATATTGAAATTGTAGTTTTGTAATATAATTTTATATAAAGAGAAACCCACATTATAAATATACATAGTAATAAACATTTAATAAACAAAATTGCAATCAGTGCATTATTTTTTAAGTTTCTTGGAAGAAATTAATCTGTTTTTACCGAAACCTGCCAAGGGATAAATTGATCAATAATCACTTCCATTTTATAAAAATGACAAGCGTAGTTTCGCAAATAATTTAATTCAAAGAGAAGCCTGCCTTATGAGTATGTATAATAATAAGCATTTAATAAACAAAATTGCAATTTTTGCATTAGTGTTCGAGTTTTTTGGCAGAAAGAAACATTTTTTTTAAAAGAAATCTACCACGGGATGAATCAAGCATTCATCACTTCTATTTTATGTATACTAAAAGTGGGGTTTCGAATATAATTTGATTAAAAAAGAAGCCAAATGAAGGTGCTAAGCAAGCCAAATCAGCTTTCCTCTGCAATATTCTCAAGCACATGTAGTAGTCAAAGAAAATTAGCCTGCGTCAAAAAAGGAAATTTTAGGTTTGCCAATAGCCTATACGTCTCTAAATGATAAGTTCACTACCCGGGCGGACCGGATCGCGCACAAGGTAGCTTAGCACGTCTTCTACAAGAAAAATTTTAAAAAATTCAGATTGTTTCAACAGCCAAAATAACTAAAGATTGTGAGTCGAAGATCAGGACACACCGGATCGAGTACCAGTAGTTTAATACGTTTTCTACGAGAACTTTAAAAAATTAAAGTTTTTTGTATAACGAAAAGAATTCCAAATGGTGACTCGACGATCCGCGTGCACCGCCGTGCGCACCAAGTAGCTTAGCACGTATTCTACGAGATGTTTGAAGCGATGAAATTATGCAAACTGCCAAAAGAAATACCAGTGATGAGCCGACGATCCAGGTGCACCGGATCGCGCACCAGGCAGCTTAACACGTATTCTACAAGATCTTTTTCATAATTGAAGTTGTCCCAATAGCCAAAATAACCAAAAATCGTGAGTCGACAATCCGGGTGCACCAGATCAAGCACCAGGTTGCTTAATATGCATTCTACTAGAACTTTATAAAAATTTAAATTTTGTGAATAATAAAAACAATTTCAAATGATGATTCGACGACTCGGGTGCACCGGGGTGCGCACTCGGTAGTTGAGCACGTATTCTATGAGAATTTGTTAAGAATTTAAATTGTGCCAGCTGCCAAAATAACTAAAAATTCTGATTCCGAAATCCGGGTGCAACAAATCGAGCACCACGGTGTTTAATGTGTATTCTAGTGGAAATTTGAAAAAATTAAAATTTTTTGAACAACGAAAAAAATTGCAAATAGTGAGTCGACGACCTTGGTGCACCGAAGTGTGCACTGGGTAGTTTAGCACGTATTCTATAGAACATTTTAAGAATTTAAATTGTACCTACTGCTAAAATAACTACCAATGATATGTCCAGGCACCAGGTACTTTAATACGTATTGTAAGAAAACCATTTAAAAATTTAAATTCTGTGAATAACGAAAACAATTCCATATTGTGAATCAACGACCCGGGGAACTGGATCGCGCAGCATGTAGTTTAGTACGTATTCTACGAGAACTTTTTGAGAATTTTAATTTTTCTAACACAAAAAATAACTAACAATGGTGATTTGATGACCCATGTACCGTGGGTCGTGCATCAGGTAGCTTAGCACGTATTCTAAAAGAACTTTTTAAACATTTAAATTCTTCCAACAACCAAAATAACTTCTAATAATAAGCAGACAGTCCGCGTGGACCGAGTCGCACAACAGGTAGCTTAGCACGTATACTACAAGAAAATTTTCAAAACTTAGATTGTTACATCAGATAAAATAACTATTAGACGATAGTCTAACGACTGCACGATCCAATGCACCCTGGGGTTTGAATCACAATTTGAAATTAGTTGGGCTATTGGCAAAATTATTTTTTTTTTTTAATTTTCGTAGAAAACTTACTAAAGTAACTGATGCTCAATACGGTACACCCCAATCATCGACTTCCTATTAGGAATTGTTTTGGTTATTGACCAAATATAAATTTTAAAAAAGTTCTCATAATCACGCTCTGAATGACCTGGTGCAACAATCACGATTGGTATTCATTTAGAATAGGTGATAAAGTATCTGATGTATTTGGCTATGTTTCCTTTCTTTGTTTTTTTTTGTCCCTGAAATCGCTATGAGAGCTTCCGAATTTTGCGGTCTTGAGTGGTGAACCTTGAAGATCTCCACCACCTCACATTGCGCCATCGACTAGGGTTTTTCGTCACCTCCACCTTAGCGAGGCTTCTTCTGTTTTGTGCCCTCCAGCATATTCTTCTTCTATCTTTACTTCCTGGATTATCGTGTCCGCTCTCTCTTTCTTTGGTCTTCTGAGATCCATGACATGTCTCTGTTGATAATTGAGCAAGGCGATATCCAGCTTAATTATGGATAAACTAGGTAATTTTGCCACCTCGTATATTTTATTTTATTTCTGACTGTTGATGCCGTCTCTCTTATCTATTCTTTGGGAGACATGGAGTCCAAAATCACATCTGCCGTTCGAAGCAAGGACTTCTGTTTTCCAATTCTCGCTCAGGAATGCATTTAGCAACCCCGTCTAGTTTGTGAACTCAAGGAGCGAATCACGTACTCCTCGACAACCCACTGATTAACTATTGTAATAAGGTAGTACCTTTTTCCTTTTCTTTTAGGTTTGGCCAAGAAATCAAGTCCTGATATATTGATTATATTGATTATTTAAAATAATTTTACTCCTTGGCAAAATCATACTAATTATTTTATGATTTTGCTTTGTGCTTTGAATATTATGAGTTGCTGAATAATTTCTAACGAAGTGCTGAGTCGAAAATGTGACGCAATGTATTTCCCTGAAATTGTACTAGCAGAGATCAGTTTTCTTTTCCCCTATCGGTAATCGGGACAAGAAAAGTTATGCACATGAACAAAAGCATGCATCTTAAGTCTTTTGTTCCGCGACTGTACATCGCATGCCGTCAAGGTAGTCGCGGAGTATTAAATCTTGAATGTCTTCACAACAGGATTATTCTGGGTACAGTACATAGAATCGCAAATGGAAGAGACCCTCTTCTTAAAATGGTTAGGAATCATGAAGAAGTGGGCAAAAGAGCGTTTCTGTACAAAGCAGCGTGCGTGGCTGCTGAAACACTTGGACTTAACTTCAGTATTAGGGGTGAGCAAAATCCATCAAATTTTATGTATCTGGAACACTCACTCCTGAAAGCCTAATGAGATCAATAGAGGACAGTCTCCTGAGGTGTTGACTACCTTTTTTTAGTTTTTAACCGTATGTCTAAACGCGTGGGCGGAAATATATATATATATATATATATATAAAGCTATGTTTATTAGGTCGTCAAATTGAAAGCATCAAAATGACATGTAAAACAAAATGTAGAGCAATGAAACTTATTTAACATGAATAACACAAGAACTCCAATCAAATGCACGTTTTCAAAAGTCAAAAAAAAAATAAACCAGTCTTTTTTTGGGATGAGTTTTATACAGATTTAACGGTGTTTATTGGGTCAGATTCAGACATTAAAGGGTGTTTATTGGGCGGCGAGAAAATACGATTTTGTCTAATGAGATCAATAGAGGACAGTCTCCTGTTACTAAGTGAGTACTTTTGTGTATGGATAGGTTACAGTTACCGACGGACGAGTGGGAGGTTGGCAACAAGAGTACTGGTAGTGCTGGTAGTGCTGGTAGTGAAGTAGACGGTAAGGAGATTTCCGTCAGAAAGGGGAAAAAATCGGAGCGAAAGAAGCGATCAGGCAAGGGAGAGAGCGTCCAGTGCAAGTGAGGGGGAGGATCTTTTAAAGAGGAAAAGGGAAAGCAAAGAGAGTCCAAAGAAAAGCGCGCTAGAGAGCCCCTTTAACAAAAGCGTACGAACCCGTAGGTCACCCCCCTCCCAAATGGAGGGGCAGACGGAGGAGGAGGCTATCGAGGTGATAATAGGCGAGATCAGAGGGTTAAGGGAGGACGTAAGGGGCGCTATGGAGCAGATGGAAAGTATAAGGGAGGACTTGTCGGGAAGGAAGAAAAAAGAGGATAAAATAAAGGAGATGGAAGAAGATATTAGGATGTGGAATGAAAGGGCGGAAAAAAGACTGGAGAAGGTGGAGGGCTGGTCGGGAATGGAAGCAGTGGACAGGGGGGAGGGTGAGATGAAAGGTATTTGGGAGAAAGTGGAGATCATGATAGAACAGAAAGTGGGAGAGAGTAGCAATGAAAAGGAGGAGAGAGCAGGTAGGGACAGGATAAGGGCAATGGTGTTAAGAATGGAGAGAAAAGAGAAGACAAATAGGAGAAATGAAATAGTGATAAGAAGATTGAAGCTCAAGAGCGGGAAAGAAAGGGACGGGGTGGAAACGCTGCTACAGAGCATAGGGTGGGTTAAAGGCAAGGTAGAAAAAGTTAGGGAAATAAATATAGATGAGAAAATGTGGGTATGGGACGAGGAGAAGGAGGTGTTGACAGAAGTGCAGGGGGAATTGGTTTGGGAGAGGTAGGGGGGTGGAAATAAAGCAGGGTGGAGAAATGTTAAAGGTGTTGTACTGGAATGTAGGAGGGGTAAAGAAGAAAGATAAGGATTTATGGAGGTATATTCAGGAATTTGATGTGATTGGACTGGTAGAGACGTGGGTAGAGAGAAAGGAATGGGATAAAGTAGAGCGAAAGTTGCCAAGTGGGTATAGGTGAAGGCTACAGAAGGCGGTCAAAGTAAAAAGGAAAGAAAGGGCTAGTAGGCAATTATAATAGGGCTTAAGGATGGATTAGAGGAAGAAGTTCATGGAGGGGAGAGGGGTAGGGCGTGCAAATGAGGGCTGTAAAGATAGGAGGGGTCATGTATAAATTTCTGACTGTGTACAATAAGGATGAAATGTAAAGGATTAAAGAAAGGGTAGAAAACTTACTAGGAGAGAGAGATGAGGGTATGGTGGTAATGGGGGGAGACTTTAATGCGAGAATTGTGCGGGAAGAGTGCCTCTACCAGGAAGGGGAGAGCTTTGAAAGAAAATCGAATGATAAAATAGTAAAGAGGGGGAGATTCTAAGGGACTGGATGGTGGATTGAGTGTGGGCGGTGGCGAATGGTATGGTAAAAGGAAACGAAGAGGAAGAATTCACGTGTGTGAGTAAGAGGAGTGTATCGGTGATAGACAACGTGATTATGAATATGCAAGGGTTTGAGGAGATAGAGAAATTCACAGTGGAAGGAAGGTTGGAATCAGACCAATAGCAATTGAGTTTGCGTATACAGGGGCTGGCTGGCGAAAGACAGGGTGGGGAAGAAGGGTCGTTAGGAGAGAGGGTGTCATGGATGAGAAAGGCAATAGAGAAGTATCAGGAGGAGTTAAGCAACGTAAGCTTTAAGGGAGAGCCCGTGGACGAATTATGGGAGGATCTACAAGAGAAAGTGAAAGGTTGTGTGCAAAAGATGGTATTTATGTAAAAGAAGAAAGGAATGTTAAAGCCGTGGTGGGATAGGGAATGTAAAATGATGAAGAGGAAGGTGAAAAAGAAGTACAGGAAGTGAAAGGAAGGAACCGCGCAAAGGGAGGAGTACTTAGAAATCAGGAAAGAGTTTAGAGCGATGTGTAAGAAGAAACAGCAGGAAAAAGAAAAACAGCTGGAAGAGGTGTTGAGAGGTGTTAAGACAGAAGGCGACAAGTGGAAGATAATTAATAGGTTTAGGAAACATAGGGTGGGGATAAGTGAATATAAGGAGCGACGAATGGAGGAAATTTTTTAAGGATTCATTCAAGGGGTCAGATACTCGAAAGAGTATAACGAAAACTATGTGTGGATTATGCCAAGGGGGAGAGCGCAATATTTGTGTAAGAAAGGAGAGCAGGTGAAAAGGAGGGGGATAAGCATGGAGGTATTGTTGCATGAAAGGGGTGACAAAAGGGCAGTAGCATGGGTAAAGGGGGTGTTGTGTACGATAGAGAAGAAGAGAAGGAAGGAGGAAGAGGAATAAAGAAGAAAAGATTGTGAATGGGAGAGGAAGTAGATGTGAGAGAAATGTAAATATTGTAAATAGCAGTTTGGCCGCGGAGATAGAGGCTGGTAATGCGAGGCATAGCGAGAAAAGAGCGAAATGCTTGCAAGGCGAGGCGAGGCGCAGCAAGTAAGGTTTGGCTATAAGAGCGAGCGGATTAGTTATAAGGTATATACGCCGAAAGGTGGAGAAGGAGTAGAGAAACGTTCAAATAGTTTTCTAGAATGTGTCAGGTGTAAAGGACAAGTGTAAAGGATTCTGGGGGGAGATGAAAAAGTGGGATGAGATTAAGATGAGTCAAACTTAGACAGATTACAAGGACTGGAAAGGGATGAAAAAGATGTTATCGAAAGGTTAAGTGTGAACGATGCAAGAAGCAAGGAAGGAACGAGTTAAAGGGAGAGGGATGGGCGGAATGGTCTCAGATGTGAGAAAAGAATTGGCAGTAAAAGAAAGAAAAGAAGGGAATAGGAAAGAAAAAGATGATGAAAAGATGATGTTTTGATAGGAGGTGATTTGAATGCACGGCCTGGCGAACAAGGGGGATCAAATTTGTAGGAAAAGGGAGAGACAGTGATAGAGTACATCCTGGCGGAAGAAAGAATAAGGAATTTGATCAGTTGTATGAAAGTTGGAGAAAGGAAAGATGGGGAGAAAGGAACAAGAAAATGGGAGCCTGGGAAGTAGATAAACTGTAAGAGTTAAAAGAAAAAAAAAGAAAAGGAAAATATTAGGTTTATAGAGGAGGAGGGAGTAGACTCGTTAATTGAAAGATGGAAAGGGTCGATTGAGAAGGTAAAGGATAAGATAGGTACAAAATAGAAAGAGAAGGGGAAAAGAGAGGCTTGTGGGACGAGGAATGTAAGGAGAGTAAAGAGAGAATGAAAAAGTGTTTAAGGAAATAGAGAATAGGGAAAATGGAGAAGGGTAAGTACAATGGGAGAAAAAGTGAACATTAGAGAATGCTAAAAAGGAAAAAGCAAAGGGCTACAGGAAAGTACAAGGAAGAAAAGAAACAGATCAAAGAAGGTAGTATTTGAGATGTGATAAATAAGGAAAGAGAAGGAAAAAGGGTGCGAATGAAGAAATAGAATTGGATGAGTGGACAGACTATTTCAAGGATATGTTAGGGGGAGAACAAAGTAGGATGATATGGGAAAACAGAAAGTTAGTACCAGGAGAAATGGAGGCAAGGAATAGAATAAGAAGAGAAGAAGTATATGCGGCAGTAAATAGATTAAAAAGTAACAAGGCTACAGGAGAAGACGGTTTGGAGAACGAAGCGTTTAAGTATGGAGGAGAAGGGGTCACGGAAGGCCTGTGGGAGATCTGCAGCAAGGTATGGTATAGAGAAGGGTAGCCAGAAGAGTGGTTATGAAAGTATCCCACACAATGAGGCGGGTTTTAGAAAAGGAATGGAAACCACGGACAACATTTACGTACTGAACTACTTGATTAACAGAAATCTAGGGAGGAAAAGAGGGAAATTAATCGCGTTCTTCGTGGACTTTAAAGCAGCTTTTGATTCAGTAAACAGAAAAGTGTTATGGCAGGCAATGAATGAGAGGGGAATAAAAGGAAGGCTGTCGAGAGGATAAAGAAAATTTTTACTGAAACAAGCATTAGGGTGAAGAAGGGAAAGAAAAAAGGAGAAGTGTTCTGGATAGAAAGAGGTCTATGGCAAGGGTGCCCTTAGAGTCCGCTATTGTTTAACATAATGTTGGCAGATCAAGAGGAGAAGCTCAAGAAGAAAGAAAAGGGGGGAACGATATTGGGTAACAGTAGAATATACTCTCTAGCTTATGCTGACGATGTCGTTTTGTTAGCGGACAACGAGAAGGGGTTGAACCTGATGATGAGAATTCTTGAAGAGTATGTGGGAGCAAAGTATCTGACAGTAAACGTAGGGAAGACCAAGGTGATGTGTTTCAGAAGTAGAAACACCGTTATAGATTACGTTTGGATAATGAACGGGCAAACAGTCAAAAGGGTGGAGGAGTTCTGTTACTTAGGGTTTTGGTTTGAGGCAGGGGGGGAGTTGATTTGGGCGGTGTTGTATGATGAAGTGGAGATTTGGGGATGGAAGGAACATAGGAAAGTAGAGAGTAGTAGAGGTGGGTAATGTGGGTTGGGTGGAGTTGCCCAGGATGTATGTTAAGAGAAGAGTTAGTAAGGGAAAGAATGGTTACTAGACAAATTAAGAGAGCCAGGAGGTTTGAATCGAAGCTAAAAGGGAGAGAAGGAAGAAGAATAACTCAAGCATATTTGGGCAAAATTCGGAACAATAAGGCAAGAGGAAATTTGCGAAATTCAAAATGGAAGGAAGAAACGATAAAAATGAGAAAGGGTTTGTAAGATACGAGAAGGAGTTATGGAGCGGCAGGACATAGAGCTAGAGCTATTTGTTAAACAAGGAGAGGAGAGATAAACAAAGATTCTAGATTCTATGTAAAATAGATGGTATATAATGGTCAAAGGGTTGGCGGAACCAGAATATCTGCAAAAAATAAAAAAGGAAGACAAATGGAGTAGGGTGATACGATTTAGAATAAGAGAAGAAGTGAGAGCTTGTAGATATTGGTTAGATGAAAAGGAAAATCTATGTAGAGTACATGGATATGAATTGGAGTCATGGGCACATGTTTTAGAGACGTTCACAGGAGAGCTAGATGGGCAGTTGAGTGTGGATGAGTGTGTAAGATGGATCTTGAATAGTAATGGACAGGGAGTGATGTGGATAAAGAAATTGGAAGAACTAAGGGAAAGCAAGGGAATAGGCAAGAGCTTAACTGTTGATCCTGGAAACGGAAATTAAAAAAGCTAAAGTTAAATTAAAAATCGTGGAAAATGTTTATTTTGTATGGTAAGAGGAAACGGAAGCCCTGGAAGATCGCTTATTACTAGAATTATTAGTATTATTTTTTGTTATTATTATTTTATTTTATTTTTAAGACAGGCGGAACATTAGAAGATAAGCAGCTGATAACTTACATTAAGGATCGAATATAAATTTTATGTACAGGGGGCGCAGACCCACAAACTCGTAAAAGGGAGAGATTAAATATACATACATTTACAGAAATTAGGGATATTTGTTTTTTAATTGACAGTAATTAGCTTTATAGATAAAACCTAGAAATTTCACTTCTAGAATCTGTGGATTTAACACTATTTAACGAATTTAAAACACACAGATGGTTTCTTTGAATAGATATGGTAAAGAACTTATTGAGAAATCAAAAAAAAAATATTAATGGACTTTACAAAAATATTACCAGTATCAAAATAAACCCTTTAACCCAAAACGGATAATTAATTTATCAAATGAAGTGAGCCCCGATGATGTAGCGTACTATTTATGTCTCTATCATAAATTTAGTTGAATACCTATTAATAAAAGCAATATTATAGAGAAGTCTCTTACAAATATCGAAAATAAGATGTACAGGGTAGATGCAGAATATGAGAATGATACCATATAAGACCTAAGATACGGACAACATTTCAGATCTATTATTTGAATTTTTTACTTGTTCGACACTCACTAACGTCAACTAAATACATTCATTACTGTAGAACCTCGCTTATCCGAGCTATTGTAGACCTGCCCCAACTTGGATAATAGGGAAACTCGGATAAAAACGGAATTTTAAATTTAAAAAATGTCTCAGTGTAATGAGCTAAAGTAAACTTAAATAAATACTCAATTTATACAACTTGATTTTTTTTTAAATCTTGAAATATTTTCAAACTTATATATACATATATTTTAATATTTTTTAAATTAGTTTACAAGGTAATTAATAGATTAAATGTATAAAAATGTTGCTTCAAGTTTAAAGGAGAATATAATGTAAACAATATTTGAATGCATCAATGAAAATAATTGTTTAATGCTTCTTATTTTGTGAACTGATTAAATTATTATCAACTGATTTTACTAAAACTCAATTTTTCTGAAATTAGTTTAAAAGATTTGAATATTGAATATAATGTGCATGATAAAAGTTAATTAATATTTCAAGTACCACGATTTCAATTAAATAATTGTTCAAATGCTTCTAATGCTGTGAAATGACGATTTGCATTCAATTTTTCTAAACATGTTTTAATCTTTTCTCGGGTAGGTATCAAAAGTTGCTGAACAATCAAATTTTCAGAAGTGAAAGTGAAAATGAAGAAAAGGGAGAGGGCAGATTATTTTAATTTTTGAATGAAAATTATAGTTTAATTCTTTTTATGTTATGAACAGATTAATTTATTATTATTTTATTAATGCTCTTCATAATGTTAAATTACATAAAGACTAAATTTAAAATTTAAGTTTACAAATTGATTATTATTACTTGAATGTTATATAATTGAACATCGGCTATCATTTATGTAACATTTTGTTAATGAGTAGAATAGGTCCATTATGGGAAATTTGGAGTGGGGGTTCCGCCATGACAGATATTATTGGAAATTTGGAGTGGGGGAAATCCGCGATGTCAGATATTATGGGAAATTTGGAGTGATGGAAATCCGCCACGACATGTACTATGGGAAATTTGGAGTGGGGTGAGACTTAGAAAATAAGTAGAGCGTCTTATATTTAATCTAATGTTTTAAAGTAAGAAATCTTAATTATAAAAATTGTTTTTTCAAGAAATTCTTTAATATAACTTTTAAAAATAAATAGTTAAATGACAGGTGAATTAATGAAACCATTATCTTCTGGGTAACATATTATTTTTATTGATATTTTCTAAAAAAAATTATCACCTTTACAATATATATATATATATATATATATATATGTAATATTTACAAAAGGTTCAAAGTAGCGAGTTTCGACGAGCATGATTGTATACACTAATTAAAGCGATTTTTATTTCGCAGTGAGAAAACACATCTACGGTCTTGTTTAGAATTCTGAGCTCTAACATTTTTGAGTTTATACTTGTCTAAAAGTGTTTTGTAAAAGTTGACCACAATGCGATCATTATTCAATAGATTGTCCGTAAAAATAGAGGTACTCTGTAGTTGTTTGGTGTTCCATCTGTTGAGGCTGGAGTTTCTACGTAGATGATGAAGATGTTGAGGAATAAAAGGCGGTATCCCGTAACTGTTAAAGCAGATTCCTCTTCCGGTTCCGTCGATATGGATTCCGATCCAGTGTGAACCAGGCTGAGTGTGGTCATCAGTGTTAACCATTATTGCAGCCGGTCTTGTCCAGGTTTTTGGAATTTGATCGGTCGGGCAGTTTTATAGCATTGTTGAGAGCCCATCTAAATATTTCCTCCTATCTAACTCCATGGAGAAAACAGAAATCTCGTCTGTCGTCGACTCTTTTGAAGGCTGGGCAGTTTACTTAATCCAAATTGATGATTTGTCTGCTGGTGATTTTCTGTAAAAGCGAGGCTTTTTCCCGACCACGTGTGTAAATCTGTGATGCAGTTTTGGCAACTTCTCGAGGATTTGAATATAAAAACTTTATTGGGATATCTCCATCGAACTATTCAATTCCATGATAGTGACAGGTTCTCTGACGTACCGAAGGAACCGAATGGATCCTCTACAAAGTACCCGTAAAGACCCCATTGGGTCCCCATTCGGTTCCTTTTTAAAAACTCGAAAAAACAACAAAATCAACTTTTATATTGTGGAAATTCGGATTCTACTTTAAAATTCCCTATGAAAGTTCACGGAATAATCGCAATAGTTTTTTTTGCAACGGTAAAAGGTTAAAAAAAATAAGATGTATAATGCCTGTTGACTGCTACACTTTAAATGCATCGTCTCTAAGTAGCATTCAACAGGCGTGATACGTCTTATATTTCTTTAAACTTTTTACCGTAGCAAAAAAAAACTATTGCGATTATTCCGTGACCTTATATAGGGAGTTTTAACGTAGAATCCGAATTTCATCAGTTTAAAAGTTGATCTTTCTGTTTTTTTTAGCTTTTTAAACAGGAACCAAATGGGGACCCAATGGGATCTTTGCGGGTACTTTGTAGAGACTCCATTCGGTTCCTTCACTCCGCCAGGGTTAGCCAGTTGTTTTGTGATTTTGAACATGCAGGAAGTTCAGCAAAGAAATATAGCGGCGCAACAATCTAATGGGCTATGTATTTATGATCAACAATAACAACCGCCACTTCCTTTAGTATAAACTGGTCATCTATATCTCGAAAGCCTTGTATGTCGATTATATAGCCCATCATTTTATATTCAAGAGAAGAGGTGAGGATAAAGATACCTTTACGAGAGACTACAACCAACTGATCTGAGCGTCTTATATCCTCGGGTACACATTCGTCGTATTCCGCCTCCATGTTCAACAGATGTTGAAAAGCGGATCTGTTAAACAGGTTTATGCAGGTGTGTGCAGGTTTCAACCACTGTGATCTTCTATAACCTGCCTAGACGCGTCAATTTCCAAGACATTGTCGTATTCTGCTTAGACTATACAATTAATAGTTTGTTGTAGTGTTTCTTCTACACAAAGCTCAATACGAAAGCTGCCATGTTTAACGAGATTCCAGTGAATGACAATTTGCAGAAAGATCAGGAGTAAGATCAAATGCAAAGATGCAGTATCTATTTGCGTAATCAAAACGATCAATATTATTTCGCTCATTCATAAAATGAACTGCCGTTCCGGAAAATAGAGGATGATAAGCATCAATCTACAGCTTTCCTTTTGAGAAATCTAGTTGAAAAGGATTTGACGGGATTTGCATACCATCCACGTAGAGAGAGAAATGATTGATATTAAAGTGTCTAAAGTTAAAGGGGCTTTTGCTACGATGACCGTTTAATGTGTCATTTTCAAAAATCCAATGATGATCCTTTTAGGTAGTTGGTCGAGTAAAACATTATCGGGAGTTTCACTTCGAATACCAGAATGAATTGAGAGTATTTTAACCTCGACTCTGGTGAATAGGTACTTGGCCGTACTTTGAGAAAGAGCTTTTGCTGCGCAAGCAGAATTCCAGGTCTCATTTTTGCATGCAGAATAAGAAGAGATACTTCTTCAATGTGGAGTTAAGCCCGATTAGTAAGATCCATAAGACAAAAAGCATCCTTAGAACGCACCTGTCAAACTCTAAGTTCAACACCATTTAAGAGAAATTTATCCTGATTAAAAACGTCACTTTGCAAATGACCAATCAGATACATTTTTCCTCTTTCACACAGTATAAGTCGTCGATCGACGAGACCCTGGCTTTGCGTTGTGAGGTCATCCATTTTACCTGCTGTATCATCAAGCCATAATGCTAATGTGAGATGACTTTTTTCGCTGCTGGCCCATAGTTGAGCAGATATTCAATGTACGCTCTATATGCATATGCGTTATTTGGTGGCGAGACAGGCTTCTGATTAAAGTAAACATCCAGTTGGTTAAACACAGATCTGAGAGGGATGAAACTGACTTACAGTGTACCTATTGAGATCCCCCTCTATGGATGTTTGTGTTGCAGGAAGAGATAAGAGATCTTATTCCGATTTCATGCACTCGCACGAGTGTGAGTATGAAAACATTTTTATTTGTTTCCAAAAATGTCAATTACCGATCTTTTTGTAATTTTTGGCCGTGCTCTACTTTTAGATCTTTCACTCTCGATCCGTCCATCAGACTTTCCACTTTTTCCATTGCTCGTTACTTCAATTCCTTTCCAGCCTCATTGAGTCGTGTTTTCACAGCCTTTTTCAATGGTATGTTAAGTTCCACATCATCAAGAACATTTATTTCATGGTGCAGTGCTTCTTTTCCAACTACTCTTGCCCCACGTGTGAGAAATGGTGAAGCTCGTCGAAACAGGCCACCGAGAAAACTACCTGTACCATGTCCTCTCTGATACGGAGAGCCAATGTAAATTTTGGAAATGCCTCCACCTCCGACTTGAGATGTATAGTAATCTGTGTAATGGCTCATGTTTATGCAATCCGTTTGAAATTAAGTATTATGGTTGACGTGCGAAGCTCTAATGGTACAGCAATTCCTAAGAGGTCCCTTATATCTGTTTCGATGGTACGAAATGAAATATTAATAATAGGAATATAATGAGTGGTACGGGGTTCGCATAGATAACAATACACAAAAAGTTTATTTAATAGACCATTTGATAAACTTGGTGGATGGTGTACCATATATGCATCGATAGGTAAAAGTGTATAAGGTGTAAAACCTAGAATTTGAGATATCTTCTCACTGATTAAAAGAAAGTGACGACCCATAATCTTATAATCCTTTATCCATATCTTCTCCAGTGTTATATAATGATTGTTTCTCTTTTCTTGTTTAACAACTATATGCTTATTTATTTCGGGAGTATTATTTATAGCATGTATGAAATTATTCATTTGTGAGTAAGCTCCCGGTGGGAGGAATGATTTAATAAGGCGTTTCAACTTTCCTTTAAACAGTTCCAGTTTAAAACCTTCATCAGCTGAAATGGTATTATTGTCGCGCGGTTTGTCAGAATTTTCAGATATGGCTAAGTCCACACTATCAGATTCGTTTAGTCGAACTCTTTCAATTTTAGATTTTTCAATGAGACCTATTTCCTCTACAATTGATTTTGGTACAATTGAGAGACGATTTTCCATGCTGGATTCACCTCTCACATGTAGAAATGATCGTGGAAACTGAATCTCTGTGAGTCCCACCACCCAGCAGCCATGAAGTCGAGTTTCATGTCGAAGAAGTGTGGTAAAGTGGGTGATTGTATTCTGTGAAAAATACTTTACACTACTATCACTTGGTAAAATGAGATCAAACTGATCTTCGTAATTCAGTATAGAGTGTTTAGCTCTGTCGCTGGTATCCACGAGTTGAATTTGACAGGGTACCCAACCCACTTTATAAGAAGCTGTTTCTTAGCTCCGCGACCCTTTGTTTGAATCACCTTTTGAACAATGAATTCTTCGTTTTCTACTTCCTTATTTTTAATATCAGCCAATTCTTGTTCGTATAATATTCCATTAATATCCTAACCAGCTAAATCTCTCAATTGATAAGATATGCGCATGTGTTCTCCAGGTGATAACCTTTCTAATAACAAACAGCTCCTCTGTCCAGTCAGCTTCATATCCTTTGGAAAGATGTATCTAGCACGACTGACGCGTACAACATCATCCACACTGTATTTAGGTACTTTTTTGACGCCGTCTTCTCTTACAAAACGTCGCTGTATATTTGCACAAGCTACAGCAGCATTTTGGAGATTTACTGTAGATGGCGCCATACTTATGCTTTACTTATGCTATACGTATGGTTCCAACTAGACAAACACACTGTAATGTTGTCTAGCAAATTTACGTCTAATAGGTCGATCGAGATTGTATGAATCTTGGCTCTTTAATCAGTCAATTACTTGTTTACGTGGTATATTGTTCTGTGTAGACTTGGCAATCTTTTCTACACCTGCGTAAGAAGCCTCATGCGAAGGGTCATAATATATGTCTACTAATTGTTTCATTTAAAAAATTTAAAATTCAGCCAGGTGCGTCGTTTTGTATTACTTTTAATAGTACCATCATCGTCATCTTCAGCTTCCAAATCGCTGGTACTTCCCCAGTTCTCGTCATAACTCAAAAGAGAGACTGATATTCTATAGTTTTATCCGCATCCTCTTCATTAAGTTTTCTAGATTTCTTCAGTGTGAAGCCTTCACGCGAATTCTTTAATAACATTGCTACAGATGTATGTGATTTTGGTCTCCAGTAATCACGATTTCCCACAATTTCTTTTGGTGTCTTGATCCCTTCAAGAAACTTTGCAAACTGACGTCTTCCTGGCACAACAACTAATTTCCTATACCAAATAGCATCGTTCACTAAATCTGAAATAGTTGATTTCTCGACACAATCTCCGTCAATAAATACAAAACCCTGTTTATCCCATTTTATTCTATTTTTAACCTCTAGTGCTTGTAATCTTTTAAGCAAATATTCAGTAAAATCATCGTCGCCTTCATTCGGACTCGTCATTTCATTTTGAGCACTGATTAATTTGTCTTCAAGAGCATCCTTCATCTTCTTCTTCTTTCTAATAAAATTTTTCGCTTAATCGGTAAAGAACAAAGATCTTTGTAAAACTTGCTGATATAATTTTCACCTTTCATGTCCATCAGTGTATAATGGAGAGTATACAATTTTACTCATCTCATTGCCGAGTCTGGGAATTGCATTACCGGGTGTTCTTGAGGTAACAAAATTGGTGAATAATTGTTGTTGTTGTGGCTACGTCTGGAGCTTAATTTGCTCGATAAAATCACTTGGTACAAGCAACGTTTTCGTAGCATGTTCCATTTAAGTAAATATGAAAAATAATAATAAAGATGAAAACATGTTGGAAAAGAGGGTGCCAAGGGCTGGTGCTAATAAAAGTGATAAAATTCCCTCTCTTTTTTGCGCAATAAAGCGTTTTTTACTGTTCCACGAACCGCGTGGTGACACTGGTTTTCTTAATGATTATCTGTATTTTTTTAATTTTCGCTTCCCGGTTTGTTTTAGAGAAACATTTCCATGTAAAGTATTCAATGCACATTCACAGGTACTTTTAATGAGTTGTGGGTTAGGTTTTTTAAAACAGCGCGTGGCCGATCTGTGTCCAGATGATAGAGAGCGTGTAACTTTTTAAGATTCTTCTTTCCGATGGATTTTCGTGCATGAGTCATAATGACAAACGTACAACTGGTATTAGGGTGCTTGATGAGCCTGCTTTTATATCCCTTGCTGGTACGTAAACGTATTTATATGAATATGAGGGAAATATACAAGTTCTAAATTTACAGTTGTCAGGAGTGGATTGTTTTAAACCTATAAGGAGGTAGCCGTGGAGTCTAGAGGTTGCGTCATAATAAGCTTCCTGTAGAAATAATTTATTTTCAGGGTATATCTGTCTAGTGAGATGCTGAATTTGCGTTCGGTCTCTTGGGTTTTTAAATACTACAATATAATTTGCGTTTAAGGAAATATCTCGTTGTCCATGCCTCTAGTAAAAAATATTTTGTGATAAAAAGTTTACACTATAATTTTTGTGATGACTTTCCTTGGTGAAAAATCGACGACTGTGTTATTTGAGGATTCATGCATAAGATCGTCTATAATTACAAGTTTGCCTCGAGGATCATTGCTTTAGTCTGATGCTTACGGTGAACCATCATGAAATTCAACTCCCTCTCCGCACTCTTTATAGGATTACTGCCATTCTGAATAATCTAAAATTATGCGAGAAAATACAACATCGCACGTTAAATTAATATTTTTCAAGAAATTTTTTCACAAAAACAGTTTAACCACAGCCCGTTGGATCAGAAACTACAGACGTAAGTGGATGTTTCCACCTTGGATCCATGTTGATGAATAAAGAAATTACACAGTGTAATCCCCTTTTATCTGATTTTTTACTGTCTTAAAGATAATAGTAAAGTGTGATGTCAACATTAAATCAATATTTACATTAATGAGCTTATACTTTTCCCCGCGCGCATAGCACCCAGGCGAATAAGCTTATAGGCCTGGCTGCAACGGCCAGTGTAATGATCTTCTGTCGCAGAACATGTTAGAATAAATGTAACACGTGCAGAGGGAAGTATAGTGGCCACAAGCCGAACAGCTACGTGGCAAATAGGTTGCCCATACAGATCCCAGTTAACTGAAATATGAAAAAGTGTTAATTATACAATTTTGTGTTTTAACAACTGATTATACAAATATACATACATGTTCTTCCAGCCAAAGTAATTAAACCATCTTCTTATTACACATGCAGGTTGAGAGAGAGATTTTATACATAGTTTTAAAGGTAATTTTCTACCGAAAAACAAACAAACTAATTAAGTCAAACTACTCTGAATTTTCTCTATTTTGGCCCTCTTGGATATAAACATATGGTAAAGACTCGTAATTCTCGAGGAATCTTCTTTTACTGTTCACCGGCTTACATGTTTTTTTCGCCGTCCTAGTTACCACAACGTGAAATTTGTAATTTAGAGTAATTCCCTTAATTTTACAAACTTGGTGAGATTTTCCATCTGGAGAGGTTACGTTGTACGTGTAAAATTTGAGACCACCAGATACGAAAGTATCAATATAGCTCCCCTTACCGTAAACTTCCAACTCATCCGTCATCTGTCCCAGTAATCGACCCATCGGCGGATTGTCCTCTCATACATTTTCATGACATATGTAAATGCATGAGTCTGTATTGTAGTACAAAACGCGTGAATCTAATCGATACAGGTACTCAAACAGCTTTAGCCTAGCTTGAACCGAATTCACGACACCTTGCTGCGTGTTGCATTTCCACCCCACTTTCTCGGTCTACCCATAACAACCATTCAATGGCGTTTACAGGCTGCTAATTAACTCGTCTGTATCCACCCTTCGGTATAATACCAATGGCTTCAAGGAAAAGGAAATTCTTGCGGTAGATTCTTAAACAAGCAGAAGCGATGGTAGTGCATTCAGCAAAAGGACACACATTACCACATTAAAAAAACTGTTTTATGTGCGAGACAGTCGTTTTTACATGCATTGTACCACTCGTAAAATTCTTTACAAGTCTCAATACTCATGGTATCTGCAGAGTAACCCTCAACCTGTGGCGAAGGACCTACATAAAAATCATTCTCTGGTCTATAAAAAAATGGGAATGTGTCTTTCTTTGCTCACCTGTGAGACCGAATGCTTTGGAAAGAGTACTCAAAGGCATATGGATATAGTTCAAGCTATTTCCGAATTTACAATCTTCGATCTGCATGAGCATGAATTTAGTACTATTTAATATTACTTTCGGACGGATTCTGGTACCTTTAACCTCTACTAGATATTTAGGAATAAATTGTTGGTCAAACCCTTTTGCATTGTGTGCAATGTAAATTGTTTGACTAAACTGTTTCCCCTCGTGTGTTGCATTCTCCATAAAATACTGTATAATTTCATCCCCTGTGAATACTAACTGTCGGAAACCACAATATTCACAAGAATCATTCATATTTCCATTCAGTAAACAGTCAGAGCAGACTTTCTGAACTATGCAGAGTTACGGTTCATGTATGTTTACCGAATTATCCCCGGGAATCGTTTTCGTTTGATGTGTTTCTAAATCATAAAATACAAATCTGATTCGCTTCGGGAAATTAGAGAGACACTCCTTAATCGGGGGTATGTAACATTCGTGGTTATAATCATGCATGCATTTACAATTTTTAAAGTAAAATGTACCGCATTGATGGTCTTCAGTTTTATAAAAATGGCATAAATTGCATTTAATTTCATGTTTATGTATTGCCCTTTACAATTTCTTCCACAGATTTGCAAGGGAGTAATGACAAACATGAGCTACATTTATTTGTACATTGATGAGTGGCTGGATTGGCATAACTCGAATTGCATGGGATGCAAAATTCTCGGTTACCCACGGCTGCTTTTAAGCATAAAATTGGCTCAAAGTGATTCTTATTCGGATAGAACATTATATACACTATATTGTACCGTTTTCCCTATATCTGTAATCAACGTAGTCGCGTCATATAGTGATGGAGCCTTACCCACGCCAAAATAACTAAAATCAAAAATAACTAACGCGATTCTCTCACGCAGAAGATAATTTTGAATAATCTTCAGCTCAAATATTCCGCAACCGGATTCATGGATCGTCACACCCGATTTATGAACTAGCTCAGTAGCTAGTTCACGCTGTAAGTTTCCCTTCGGTACCCTCAAACTTTCCCATTTTGAATATAACGATCCGCAGCGAATTGTACCCCGCTCTTTGTGTACACATACAGTCACAATAGAACGCGGAAGACATAAATTATTACTGTTTTGGATTTTCAAAATTGAACTTTTTTTAATACCCTCGTGTGTCAGTGCCTTTCGATCAGCAAGACGTATACCTTTCACAGTATTTAAAGTAGTGATAAAGGAATTATCTAGTTTGAACTCTTTATTACTTTGAATCATTTTAAAAATAAAATCCCAAAGTGCATCGAAACTTAAATCACGTGCTGGACGAAAGGACAAACCACCAGCTCCTTTAGTAAAAAAGTCCTAGTTAATTTTTATGCAAACATAATCATCAGAACTGTCGATAAAATCTATCAAGTATTTAAAAATAGTGGTAAAAGCTTTTTTTAAATAATCGATAACATTTTCAGCCTCTGAAGGCTCCACTACCTAAATCGAAATTTCACGACCATTCGGAAGGAATTTACAAAATAGCGAGACCTTTCCTATTTAATATAAAAAAAGCTCTCTCTCCTACCTGTTTGTACACCGCCAGTTTGTATATGTTGATCTAACGACACTGGATACGAAAATTGCTGCTGATGAAACTCATTGAAAACCTGGTCTTCGATTAATTGTCTCTGTTGTAGCTGATTATCCAATAAATTCTGCATCTGCATCTGCTGATGCAGTCGCAGCTGTGAGTGGTAAATCTTGTTCATGGTTGTACTCCTCTCATTCATCTCTATCTTGTTATCCTCGCAAGCGGCAGCTTAAATCTGTTCCGCATCCTCGTCCTCACAAGTCTCAACATCAATATCTTCCTCATACGCGTCCTCGTCATCTTCATTCAACTCTTCCTCTGTTTCTTCTTCCATTTCGTTTTCAACAAAAAATTTTGAAAAATGGAAAGAATAATTTTCATAGCTGTAAGAACATCGTTTTAAAAACAAGGACGAATTGATAAGTCACAATTACCTTCTTCACTGTCCTCCGCTTCCATTTTAATTTCAACATGATCAGGTGTATTTTTCGCCTGCACACTTTGGTTCTTTATTATAATGAAATACCAAAACATATGTATTCACTCATAAATCAATCTTTACTGATTAAAAATGTTACTATGTAATTAAATATTTAATTTTGATTATAACTGCTGAATATTGCATGTATTTGTAAACGTGATATAATAAAAATCATTTTTAAATTTAAACAAAATACAATTATGATAACGAAAATAGTGACATCACATAAACCATTTTTCTTAATAAAAAGCAGAAAATAGACTTTAGACATTTAATTATATTAAAATTAAAGTTTAAAAATGAATGGGGTTGTTGGATGAATTTCAGATAATATGTTTTCTAAATACTGCATACAATTCTGTAAATTTGAGTGCATTCAAAAATTCGATTGAATACGTCATTTTTTTTAGAAAAAATATTTTAAAATAACTGAGGAACTCCCGCAAAAGTGTCTTACCAAACTGATTTCCCCCTTCCCACAAAAACTCAAAAAGGATTGTGAATGGTTGAACCGCGATACGTCAATTGTTGAAAAAATTCGAACTAGAAAAAATAGATTATATTTCAAAGATGTGATTTAATTTACGCATAAAAGTGTTTTAACGAATTTTTTTGAGTAAAATTTAAAGTTTCTATCGGATACTAAAAGTAAGTCTTCATCATAATAAAAGGCTTTTAGATATAATTTACGTCTTATACAGTGAAAACACATATTTTCCATAGAAATATTTGCTATTTGAAATATGTGCTATTCAAATAGATGATCTAAAAGTTAGGTTAGAATTCGTATTTCACTTCCAATCACCTACCATTTATACTTCTTGCATAAACTGTCTAAAATTTATCACAACATACATTATTTAAAGTTGTTTTAAGCTCACAATGCATCGAAAATTATATTTTTTTGAAGAAAGTTGCTTTTTTACTGTATAAGATGGAACTTCTATCTAAAACGCTTTGTTTTTGATGAATATTTCTTTCTTGTATTTTTCATACTTTACAAAACAACCGTAAAAACACTTTTATACGAACATTAAAATACATCTTGCAAATTGTACCTATTCTTTCTAGTTCCAGTTTTCAGCACCAGGCGAAGAAATGACCGGCCACCATTCCCAATACTTTTTAAACTTTGAAAAAATATTCAGACTTTAATGCAAATAGTTTTCCTTTCACAATTACAATTTTATTTTTTAGTCTGCTTCAATTTAAATAGGTGAAAAACATATATAAAATATACAACAACCCATTCTCGTCTTTTTAAAACTTTTGTCAAAATCACTAAACAGAAATTTGTCTTTTAATAATATTAATAATAATAATAAACTGAGGAATAAGTGCAGCATTTAAAAAAAGATTGTAAACCTTCTCAAACTTACCATTCACCTCCAGGTGATCTTCCCTCATATGTGTCTCTCCACTCATTTGGCAGCCTTCCTCATCGTAATCGTATTTCACATATTCATTTGCGTTCTTGTCATCATTATGATCGCCATCCATCACATCGGCCTCACCGACATGTCTGCTATTCAAATCAGGTGAATATTCCCCGTCAGTGACTTGACTCTTCTCTTTAATTTGAGCAGTGCTCGCCTCTGAATCGGCATCTGATTCACTGGATTCCGATGATGAAGATGTTAGGACGTGATCGCTCCCGTCCATGGAATCGTCAGATAAAATCGGATCGTATTTATCGATGCGATTATCCCTGTTAACATTTCTGGCTACACAATACAAAACAATTACGTATACAAATAAAAAAATACACTGCAATTCACTTTAACAAAAATATTTTGTTATGAATAGATTCACACCATTTATTTTTGCAAGGATTCTCGCATCTACCTGCGTACATTTTTTTCCAATGCATTCCTGCACTATGCGCAGAGAGTCCCTATTCTCCATAAACAACGCACACTTTGACACTTTACTAACACTGCATTTTTTAAATATATCATGAAACAATACTGACCATCTACGCGACGATCACTAGTATTTATGGAAAAAGAAAATACATCCTTACACCATTAACCAACCCCCATTCTTCTTGAAAATTCCAAACCCCTTGACATGAGTAGAAATTCTAGCAAATTGTGAAAAAAACTTGTGAAAATCGTAAACCTGTGAAAATCGTCGCAACTTTGACAGTCGATTACCCTGATGGGGTTCAAAGTGGTTCGTCGCCAAGTTTTGATAAGGACACGCTGATTTTCACTTTACAATTCATTGGGTTATTCTGTATCTAAACAAAGAAACAATTTTACGACCAAGTATAAAAAATTTCCGGTAACTTTAAAACTCAAACCTCGCTTTACAAAGAATTCAGAAACCGTTTTAAAATTTTTAGGTTTTCCTGGAATAAATAAACTTCAAAGAGCACTTTATTCCTTTTACGACTTTTGTGACAAGTATTTAAAATTTGCCCACGATAATTCTTTCGACCAGTGGGAGAAACCGGTTTATCCGGTATGCGTCATCGTCACATATGGTGGGGAGAAACAAAGGTCCAAGTATGTATAAAAGCGGGTGAGAGCTCTACTCAGCATTCAGTCTAGTTTCAATTCTGAGACCATACACGATAACATGTCTCCGAAAAAACACATAATGCTGCTACTGCCGATATTCACGTCACTGCAGCCATGGATTCATATACAGTTTCAATAGACACAGCAGGTGTATGGTCTGCCGTGGAAGCCGTTTACCTGGAGTACCTGCTGGCGAGGTCGCACGCAAGCCTGTTAATCACTTACTACAGTGGTGCGCAAAAGTTTTGGGCCACATTGTTTTTCTGATCTATTCCTTCGAAGGCGAACTCGAGTAAAAATCCATTGATGCGGGGATTATGTATACTATTTGTACCAAACATTAAGGTAGGTAACAAGTTTAAAAAAAAATTCTATTGTTTTTTTTCGATTATATTCCATATTGACGTGTGCAAAAGTATTGGGCCACTATGTTCAGATGTCTCTAGAAGCGATGCTATGGTAACAACTTCGATTCCTCGCGTTTGTCGATTGTTTAACCTATCAGATCAAGTCATTCTGAAGTCAAAATGCCGAGACATACGACCCATGAGATTCGAGAAGCTGTGTTAAATCTTTCTGAACAAGGGAAGACTTCTCGTGAAATTGCTGCCTCATTGAAAATTGGTGAGAGTACTGTAAATAGATTAATTGAGAAATTCAGTACTACCCAGAGTTTACTGGACCTCCCACGATCTGATAGACCACGGAAAACGACAATTCGTGTTGACAAGATCATCAAACGCAAATCAACAATTGATGTCAAGAAGACAGCATCTGAAATTGCCAATGAACTCCGCGATAAAAACCTTGCCAACGTAAGTAGGAGCACTGTGGCTCGTCGTTTGAACGATATGGGACTGTTCGGACGCGTTGCTGTTAAGAAACCCTTGATCAGCAAGAACAATCAGAAGGCCCTATTGGATTTTGCGAAGAAATACCAACACTGGACTCCGGAGCAGTGGCTAAAGTACTTTTTTCTGACGAATCGAAGTTAAATCTATTTGGAAGTGATGGTAAGAAGTATGTTCGACGTCCGAAAAATACGAGATACGATTCTCGGTATCAAATTCCAACAGTTAAACACGGCGGTGGATCAGTCATGGGTTTGGGCGCTATGTCTTCGCACGGAGTAGGTTCACTGCACAAGATTGACGGCATCATGGACAAAGTTATGTATCGAGATATTATAGCAGAAAAACTGTTACCGTATTCTAGAAGAAAAATGCCCAAAAATTGGATTTTCCAGCAAGATAACAATCCGAAACATAAGTCGAAGCTGGTTCAGGAATGTTTGAAAGGGCGAAAAGTGAAGCTTCTGGATCATCCAGCTCAATCTCCAGACCTAAATCCGATTGAAAATTTGTGGGACACACTCGGAAGACATGTTGGAACGAAGAAACATTCGAACAAGGATGACTTATGGCGAACTCTTCAAGAAGAATGGGAAAAAATGCCGAATGACTACGTTAAACGCTTAGTTGATTCAATTCCTCGACGATGTGCTGCTGTAATTGCTGTTAAGGGTATGGCTACAAAGTATTAGTCAATAATCAACGGAATAATAACTTTCTTGTTTATTTTATGAACTTTAACTATTTTATGAACCTGTGGGATAAGTGTGGCCCATTATTTTTGAACACTATCGTTACAAACAATTTGAATGGAATTGTCAACAAACTTCATTATAAAAATGCAAATGTTGTAGTTTTGTAGTTCAATAAAATACTGAAATTTTGTATATATTGACTTTTTCTCAACTGCTTTTATTCACCAGATATAGTCAAAAATGTGTTTAGCCCAAAACTTTTGCGCACCACTGTAAATGCTTCACTATACTCGTAGAATAACTCTTGTACAAAGCAACTTTTCACGGGACTTGATTTGCAACCGAATGGGAACCACGAACGTGTCATAAAACTGGCCAACTCGACTTTGAATGGCATTTCTCTCGACTCGGCATCTTGGGCATACTTTTTAAATAACATGGACTATGTATCAGACTTCTTCGAGACAGGTTACGGTTACATGAAACCTGTAGAATTGGGGAAATTCAACATTGTTTTCACCACTTCCAATTGGTGCAGTCCAATCGTCTTTGACATTCCTGGAGATAAGGAGGAACCCACCACGGGGGATAGTGAAAAAAATGACCAAGGAATACAGACCGACTATAGTGATGCAGAAAACTTCTTTTGATGAACTAAAGCAGATTGTTACTTGTGTCGATGAATGTTTCCGACGAATACAAAGGCATGTTGCTGATATCGGAAAGTGTTTAAATCTCCTAATAGATGAGGCACATAAGTACAATTTGACAGAAAGCATTCAATCTCCTAGTGAAATGCTTATTCGTGAGATTATTGCTGTTGGATTCGAATATTTCAGCGAGAAAATTAAACAACAATTGCCAACATAATTTGTTGATTTATACTTTCATTTAGTGTTTTTGGAAATAACTAGTATATGTACATCCCATGTCGCAGCAGCAGTAAAATACTTGATATCAGAGTAATTACATTTTCTGTTAGTACATATATTTATATCGCTAGAATTAAGAACCTAGATGTAGCTGTTCAGCAAAAATAAAATAAAAACAAATGTAATCAGGGAAAATATGTTTTAATTAAATCGCCTGTCCTTTTAACTTTAACTATTTTTAAAAATTTCTTTTGAAAAGTTGGGTTAGAAAATTTTAGATCGATAAAATTATGAAAATTAGTAAAGTTCATAAAGTTTTTAAAAATTAGTTAAATTTTGAAAGTTTGAAAATTCGAAAAAATTCAAAAATTCGTACAATTTTTGAAATTCGCAAAAAATTTAAAAATATGGTATTTACGTAGGGTACAGACAAACTCTCAGTCCGAATACCCCTACACTAAATTTCCCATAATATCTGTCATGGCGGACTTTCCCCCACTTCAAATTTCTCATAATATCTGTCATGGCGGATTTCCCCCCACTTCAAATTTCCTATAATATCTGTCATGGCGGATTTCTCCCCACTCCAAATTTCCCATAGTGGTCCTATTCTACTTTTATGTTTAAAATACATATTTTTTAATTTTATTCTTTATGTGAATTTTTGTTATGTTCTGAAATGAGTATTGGAATTCTGATTTCTACACTGAAACGACATTCGAGGAGCAGCGCCCTCTAAGCTGTAGGACTGTTCCTCGATAAATATTGAGGAACAGCGCCACGTAATGAAGTAGCAGTAACTCTCACTGCGAGTTGCAGAAACACGAAATTAGATAGAGAGCAGCTCCCCGCTTCTGTCGAGTGGTGGTCCCT
>NC_046662.1:146840063-146864618 GCF_010883055.1 Belonocnema kinseyi
AGTTACTGCTACTTCATTACGTGGCGCTGCTCCTCAATATTTATCGAGGAACAGTCCTACAGCTTAGAGGGCGCTGCTCCTCGAATGTCGTTTCAGTGTAAATGATCTGAATAAATATTTTACTTTTTTTCTGAATATTTTAAAATTTCATCAATAATACAAATTTTCAAAAAAAGAACTACATAAAAATTATTTGAATAATTCATTATAAAACTAATTCTTTAATGCTTTGTATATTATGAACAAATTAATTACTTATTATTAGCTGCTTGATTTTTTGTACGAAATTTGATCACATGAAAATTGAATTCATTTATATTCATTTATAATAAAAACTTATTTATATTTAACCTATTTCTATTAAGATTATATAGTTTTTCGAATGGTTGATGATGTTTTAAATGATTATCTGTATTAAATTTTCAAAATCATATGTACGTATGTCTTATTTTTTTACAAAAACAAGTGTTGAAGGTTATTGATAACTACAATTTGCAGGAATTAAGTTGAAAATATATATAAAGTAAAGATAAATTTATTATTACAGTGAAAAAAATTATTTGAAGTTTTTTATGTTGTGAAACGTTTAAGTCATTACTAGCTGATAGTTTTCTTCAAACTTTCTTCATAATTGTTTGAATAACTTACAAAGGTTATTACTAAATTAGACGTATAGAAATGCTGTTTCAAAATTTAAAGGAGAATATACGAATAATGTAAACATTATTTGAAATCTTTGATAAAAATAATTGTTTCCTGCTTTTTATTTCGTGAACTGATTAATTAATTATCAACTGATTCTACTAAAACTGATATTTTCTGGAATTAGTTTAAAAGTTTGAGATTAAATAAAATTTTCAAAAATAAAAGATCAAATTGAAAAAAAAATAAAGTTGAAGTTATTTGAATGGTTTATAACAGAATTATATTTTAATGGTTTTTCTTTTGTAAAATGGTCAATTGATTATTAGATGGTTAACGTTTCCTGATTATTAAAGTGAATAACGATTAAAACTTAGTTCTTTAAATTTAATAAACATAATTTAATTATTAAATTAAAGGTTATATAATGGAATATTAAATATATAATTTGAATATTGAAAGTTAATTTATATTTGCAATTATATTCTTTCAATTAGATAGTTTTTCAAATGATTCTGATGTACTGAAATTTGTATTTGCATTCGATTATTTCAAATCATATGTAAATATGTTTTATTTATTAATTTTTTTTTAAAATTAATATTAAAAGTGAGCAATAAAACAAATTTTCGAAAATGAATGTGAAATTTAAAAAAAAAGTAGAGTACAAATTACTTCTACGTTTGAATGCAAATTATTGGTTAATGCTTTTTATGTTATAATTTATGAAAAGATAAATTAATTGTTAGCTAACTAATTTTTTCACAACATCGAAGTTAACGGATGATGCTATCATCCTCCCCACCCTATCTGCTAGCTATAAAAGAGAGCTCCCATCCATGCTCTCCAGTCATAATTCTGTAACCTCTTGCAAAAATAAAGATTGTCATACCAAGCAATTCGGTGCGGCTCATTTTTAAAAATCCACTTACGTTTATTTCGGCATAACATTTTGGCGATCCTATCAGGATTGCTTCAAACGATTAAGGAATCAAAAGGAAGCAATCTCGATTAGCGGACCAACAGTTTTTATGGAAACAAACCCAATTCTACGAAATTTAAAAGAATAAAGAATTCAACAGGATCCACGGACTTTTGTTAACAGAAAAGTAACGAATAATTGTTAAAATTAGCGGTTAAATTGAGTAGATCCTATCCTACGTAAAACAATAATTTCGTGAAATTCTCCAGAAAATTCAAGTTCCAGATAGCCGTCCCCGCAGCTCTACAGACTTCGACACGACTATTGTACGAACAAAATCACTGTGCGTTTTGTTAGGAAATAATGCTAGGTACAAATCGTAAAGCGAATCTCAAGTAGGTGTAAAGCCTCTCAGCTGTCTGAGGAAGGGGACAAACGAGAAACGATTACAAGTTTACCGTTTGGTGAGGTAGAATTCTTGTGATTCGGGTGAAGCATACTCCGCGTGCTCGCGAGCCCTACGACTCCTTAACAAATTAAAAATTTTACTTTGTAATAAAGAGATTGTTGTAGAACGATCTGTTGCATTATAATGTACTAAAACGTACAAAACTCACGAGTTTTGGAAAGCAGACATAAACTGGACAAAAGCTAGTATAGGGATTATAGAAACTCGAAAAATTGTTTTTATACTGATTCAAGTAGCGAATATTCCGATTGTAATAGAAGGGCCGACGCAAAACCTATTACCTTGAAATCCTCCGATCTAAAGCTAATCCTCTCCGAACTCCAAACCCTCTCGCTACTGAAAGAAAACCTTAGGAGCCCTGGCGGACCGAAGGAACTGAATGGAGCGTCTACAAAGTACCCGTAAAGATCCCATTGGGTCCCCATCCGGTTCCTTTTTAAAAAACTTAAATATTAAACGGTCAAAATGATATAGGCGTTGAAGATTTTATAAAGCAGGTTCGAAAGGCAACAGCACAATGTACGCAACCCGGTATACGGAAACCATACAAAACTTTTCGGCTCGATTTAGGCAAATTATGAACGAAATAAACTACGCGGCCCAAGCACAATATACAAAATCATCAGAACGAAAGATGAAAATAAAAATGGAAGACCAAGAAGAAACAAATAAGTACCTGTTAAACCTAAAACGTGAAATCAGTCTACAAGTTAGACCGTTAAAACCAAAAACGATAGAAGGAGCTCAAAGTTATGCAGCAGTGACGGAAATGTGGTTACGAGAATCACAACCAACCAGACCTCTGTTACCTCATAGACCTACGCCAAGGACAATGATGCGACCAAGCCCTCCACTAAGACCATTTGAAAATACTACGGGATTCAAACAAATTCCAAAAGCGATCTCCACAAGTTCACCAAGTTCGAAATTATTTGTCATCCGAGGACGAAGATGTGGACGGAAATACAAACTACTATTAGAAACCAGAGCCGCGATAAACTTAATAAAAGAAGATCTAGTTCCCGATGTTCCCAAATTTTAATTTAATAAAAAATGTTTGATGGGTTATGACGAACATCAATCAATGGACCACGATGTTTGGATCGAAAATCACGAAGCATTCCCAGATGGACTTTATGCTATTAGAAATGAAGGGATAAAATTTCCATATCTTAATTACCAATCCAAACCAGTCAAATTTCCAGACACAATCAACTATCATAAGATAATGACCTCACGCTCGCGTCCGATCAATTCGAAAACAAATGATTCACCATATGACGCAAATGAAAAATACTTCCTTTTACGAACTTAGCAGAACATGAGATCATATTAAACTCTAGCAAAATAATAAATGTACTCTCACACAAACTCCCGGAAAAGCATCGAGAATTCTCCCTCGAAGAAACACAGAAACTTTTAGACAAACAAATAATTAGACCCTCCCAATCCCCATTAAATTCACCATTGTGGGTTGTGCCCAAAAAAGGAAACAGGTTACGCATGGTTATCGACTACTGCCAGGTTAACAAAGACACAGATCAACATGCGTATCCTTTGCCAATGATCGATGATATCTTCGATCAGTTGGGAAGAGCTAGATTTTTCTCAGCATTCGACATGAGTGGTGGCTTTCACCAAATATCCATGAAAGAAGAGAGCAAAAAATTTACTGCATTCTCAACCACGCAAGGACACTTCGAATATAACCGAATGCCCTTTGGTCTCAAGAATGCTGCCGCTACTTTCCAACGACTCATGGATCACGCTTTTAGAGGTTTAATTGGGAAACGTTGTTTCGCGTATATAGATGACATCGTCATTTTCGGAAATACGATTCAACAACACAATAAAAATTTAAAGCTCGTTTTACAAAGAGTGAAAGAATTAGGCCTACGCCTCGAACTAACAAAATCTGAATATTTGAAACCTGAGACTGAATATTTAGGACATTTGATTACATCAGGAGTCAAACCAAACCCAGCCAAAATCGAAGCGATCAAAAACTTTGAAACATTAAAATCAGAAAGTTTATTAAAAACTTCAAGCGTATCTCTCGACCACTCACTCGACTAACACAAAAAGAAACCATCTTCGATTGGATCACAGATTGCGAAAAAGCATTATATGATTCAAGATATGCCCTGATGACAGCGCCAGTTTTGAAGTTTCCGAATTTTGAAGAGCAATTAACCCTAACCACTGATGCCTCAAATCATGTTTTAGGTGCAGTTCTCTCACAAAATGGTCACCCATGTCTATTCATATTACGCACTTTAAACAAAGCCGAAGAGAATTATACAACGTCAGAAAAAGAACTTGTAGCAATAGTCTTGTCAATCAAACGATTAAGACAATACCTCCTTGGACATGTGTTTTAAATACAAACAAACCACAAAGCACTCATTTGGCTCCACAATGTTAAAGATCCGAGTTCCAGACTGTTACGTTGGCGTTTACGTATGGAAGAATACAAATATAAAGTCGAGTATGTCAAAGGTAAAGAAACTAAAGTCGCGGATTGTTTATCACGATTATTCCCAATAAACTTAAAGGAATGCATAGAAAACGCAGGTATAGCGGATAAACAGCTACTGGAAGACGGACTCTCCGTAATAGAAATATCTGATATTCCCGTCCAAACGCCGTCAGAACAACCAACTACTCCCGACACATCCGACGATGACTCAACTACGGAGGAAGAATTTGTCAAATACAAAAAATGGGAAAAGAACCCCGAAGGATCAGGAAGAATCAAAATCAAGTCAAATTGCTACGGAAAATTATGGAAAGAGGTAAATAAAAAGGAATTAGGAAAATACGACGAAAAAGAATGGCTTTTCCATTTCGTAACAATGACAGAATCCTCTACAGAACAGGGATACACAATCGTACGAATAGCATCAAACGATCCTTTGATAACCCCCTTAGAAAAAGAATGTATAAAGGAAATGATTGAATATATTTTCACGCTCTAACCGGAACACAACTTCCACCTCTGTTTTTTGGACAAAAGAGAACTAACAAAAGAAGAAAGAAAAAAAATAATGGAAGAATCACATAAGGAACACCTAGGTGAACATAAAACGTTAGATAAAGCTCGAAAACTAAGACATTGGACAGGGATCGATAAAGATTATACTGAAAACGTTAGAAAGTGCCCTGTATGTCAGCTCGAAAAAACCACCCGCATTAAAAACCAAGCCGAAAGCATCCTCCCCGAAATCCCATTAGAACCAAATGATAAAATTGCACTAGATGTTTATGGCCCCTTACTTACCACGGAATCAGGAAACAAGTTTGTACTCAGTCTCCATGATCGACTAACGAGATATACGATATTTATGCCAATGAAGGAAACAGATTCAGGAACTATAATATAAAATTTAATTGAGCATTACATGTATATCTTTGGCGCTCCCAAAACAACATTAACGGACCAAGGCTCTAATTTTATTTCCGATATGATGCAGGAATTTGAAGATGCATTAAATATTAAACATATAAATCTTCCATCAACCATCCCCAATGTTCCAAATTTAACAATGAAAGACTTGATTCGAAAATGAAAAAGGAAACATGTTAGCAACATTCAAAAAGCAAGACAGAGGATAGAAGTCGAAATAGAAAAACAAAAAAGAGACTCGACAGTAGTATGAAGAAACGACATCCTATATACTTAAAGGGATAACAAGTTAATGTTTTAAACAACAGCAAAAGAAACAAACTCGATCCTAGCTGGAAAGGTCCATATGAAATCCTAGACGTTCTAGAAAATAATAGTTTTAAAATAAAGATAGGCGAAAAAACCGTTAGAATACATATAGATAATGCAATGCCGTATGTTTCAAATAAAACTATTGATACCGCTTTTTGCTCTACTGGTCAGGACTGAAGCAAACTTTACCCTCACAACTATACAAGGCAACGTATACATAGAAGAAACTTCCAAGGTTCATCTTTATCACGAAAAATGGAAGTTAATAATCGGAATAAATATGACATTAACCGAGGAACGAGTTAATGCCATTAGTAAAACAATTAGTCTCCTAAATCTAGCATGCAGCAGAACTTGCACTCCTCAAAACGAAATAAAACTCTTGGAAAATAGATTTGTACGACTATTAAAAAAAGAAAGCATTCTGAAAAAACTACTAGGAAAACAAAGATACAAAAGAGGAGTAGTAAACTTCGTAGGCGATATTTCTAAAACTCTGTTCGGCACACTCTCAAACTCAGACCTCACAGAGATAACTAATGAATTTGACAAAATATACAATGATAATCGCCAGTTAGCAAAGATCATGTCAAATCACACTAAAATTATCAAGATGATTCTCGACTCATCATCCACAAACCTTAAAATAAATGCAGCACAAGTAAACGAAGAAAAAGAACTTGCACAAAACATCAGTATAAATATTAACAAAATAACTAAAGACAGCTATATAAACTCCAAGCTCTTCATGGCAGCAATTATGATAGACGAGACAACATAAGATATGGATACCGCAATCAACGCGATAGCTGACGGAAAACATGGCACACCCCACCCACTGATACGGACACCAGCAATATTGAAACAAACGATTCGAAATTACGAATACTCTCACAGAACGCGATACCACTTTGATTACAACGATGAGAATTATCAACATGTCCTTGATATTAGTGAAATTAAAGTCGCAATAATAAAAGAATTATTCACATATGTGATATTGATCCCAGTTCTCGAGAAAGACGAGGGTGCCCGCCAACATATAATGCCTATTCCCTAAAAAATCCATACTGTCCATATATCTATTATCCCGAACTACAATTATATAATAAAATATAGAGACTCTTACGTACCCATCGATCTTGTAATAATACAAAAATGTAAACAAATCGACGATTACAAAGTATTTATAAGAAACGAGCCAAATTTCGAGCCAAAAGACACGGACACCTGTGAATCTAATCTACTAAAAGGTACTCAGAAAATAAATGTTACGAATCTCCATATTTATTACACACCGAAACCTTTATACCCATCAATAATGGATATATTATAATCCCAGTAAATAAAATAACACTTGACGTAATATGCAGAGAAAACATTAGGACAATAACATTAGACTACGTAGCAATAATAACAGGGGATAATTGTCAAATACTCAATGACCACGACATTTTAGAATTAAATACCGAAATAAAATATACAGCTCACGACTGGATGAATGTGACATACAAAATTGATATTGATTCAACAGATGTAGATAAATTAAGAATGAAATTATTGCAATCACCAAAACATATTGATAATAAAGAATTAAAACAGGCAAGACTAAGTTTAAATGACACCGAAAACATATTAACTGATATTTTAAAAGATAGGCGCCTCAAAAATTGGAAAGAAACAAGTCTAGAATGGTTCCAATACATTAGTTACTTCGCTTTAGCTCTAGGCACAATTTATACTTTACGTAAAATAGGCCTCTTTGAATGTTTAAAGAATTGTCTTCCTTCGAAAGTTTATCTTATATGTTTCTAAACTAAGATCGAAACTCCTACCCACGTTGTTAGTTACCACGTTGCATCGGATGCTATAGAGCCTTCAGCTCCTATAATTGAAAATCGACGAGTTAAATTTTAAGGGACTAAAACAGTCCAAACAGGAGGTTGTTATGGATGACACTATCATCCTCCCCACCCTATATGCTAGCTATGAAAGAGAGCTCTCATCCATGCTCTCCAATCATAATTCTGTAATCTCTTGCTGAACTAAAGATTGTCGTAACGAGCGTAACAAAGTAGATAAACATTTTATTTTAACTTTTTTCTAAATGAAGTATTTTATGTTGTGAAATAATTTTGTTCCTAACATTTTGCTACTATACTATAATTCTTGAATTTTAAAAAGGATGATGACTGGGTAATGTTTTTTTTTACATTTTCAAAGAAATCAGTAAAAAGAGAATTTTCAAGGTTTAATCAAAATATAGGTAAACTCAGTTTTGTAGAGCGTCAAGAGAGACTATTTATGTATGTTTGTATATTTAATCTCTCTTTTTTACGGGGTTGAGGGCCTCCACTCTCAGTACATAAAATTTACATTCCATTAAAAAATATTACAAAACGTTTCAAATTTTTTCATAAAATAAAAAAAAGAGTGTGAAAGATTTTAAAGCAACATCTTGTCATATAATTTGAGAACAAATTTTAGTCAATTTCAGAGATATTTAGAAGTTTTAAAGCAATTTAAAAACAATGAAAGCTTATAAGATGTTTTAGGACTTTTGTAAAAATTCAGGGTAATGAACAACATTCTTTAGGTTCCTTGAACAATTCTTTTCGCTTTTTTAATTTGAAAAATGAACTTTAGGAGAAAATTTAGAAAGATTTCAAATCATCAAATATTCCCTTAAATTATGAAAAACAGTAGAAGATTTTGTAGAAAAATATTTCAATTTGGTAACATTGAAAAGTAAAAAAACAAATCAGACAATCAAATTCTATAAATATTGCAAAGATTTTATGAGAATAAGCAAGATTTTTAAACTGCAGAAGATTGAAAAGAATGCACATTTATGTGAAAGTTTTTAAACAAAAAGAAACCCGGATGTAAAAAACGAAAAGGTCTGGATACTAATGTTTTTTTGATAAATTAAAAATTGTGGACAAAAAGTATGGAGAACTGAATACTCATATGGTAAAGTATCACATGCCTTTAATTAAAATAACTTTGAAAGGTCTCAAGTGAATAAATACATTTTATTCAAGTTCCTGGGAAAATTGGGGATATTTTGAGACAGTGTTTTACATTTTAAATAACTTTTCAATATTTTAAGAAAAATTCCAGTCAGATAAAAATAATTTCAAGAATTTGAGAGGTATTGTATAGATTAAAAATAAATAATTAATTTCAAGCATTTCCGGACATTCATCAAATATATTTTAATTCTGCCAAAATTGTAGAATTCATAAATATATTTTAGAAGGGCTTGAATCTTCCTATTATTTTGTAAAATCCCGTAGAATAATTTTTTTTAATCTAGATTTTTTGTTGGCGAATCTGAAATATTCAAAAATCTTTTGAAATTTTCTAAAATTTGTAGGAAACTTTTGAAGATTTTGACGTCAATTGTTTATACTTTAAACTATTTTTCAAAATTTCAAGAAAAGTATCGAATATTTACATATTATTTCTTTCGAAATTCCAAAAGTCCCGAATATGTTTTGAAAAGGCTTGAATTTCCCTAAAATGTTGTAAAATCCTGCAGAATAAAATATATATTTTGAAAATTTTCACATTCTTTTTTTGACACATCTGAAATATTTAAAAATCTTTTCTAATTGTCTCATAAAAATTATAAAATTTATATTTATATGGTTCTGAAAAACTACTGATACTTCTTTCCTCGAAAGTAATTTGAAAATTTGTGTGACTGAAAAAATATCAAAAAGCAATGTAGCGTTACGTCAAAATGTTGTTTTATTCAATTCTATACCGCGCTTCATCTTAAAAAATTATTTTTATTTACAAAACGTCTATTAAGGTTTTTAAACAAATTCAAAAGAAATGTGATGTAACTGCAGTTAATGTGTGGGAAGATAAAAGGGTCCAAAATAACGTTACGTAAAATGTGAATGCTCCATAATATTAGTACTCGTAAACTTACGCAGCATTGATTCACTGAATTCATTCTTTCAGAATCTAATTTCAACAAGAATGTAAGTACACAGAAAATTTCAACTAATAAATCGTTATTACAAAATTGAGTTAATGATAAAAACTAGTATAAAAGTGAGCGCGCGCATATAATAGTCCAACCATACAAATTTATTAAAAAATTTGACTTGTAAAACCCAGTAAAATAATGCATGTATTTCATAAAAAGGATTCTGCTTTCGGACCCTCAAGTACTTTAAGGGAAAAGTAACTGACTGGCAGTCGGTAGTTTTGGGGTTCTATTCCCAGCGGGGCGAAGGAGATCTTTTTTCTAAACAAAATTTTATTTTCTAAATGTTTACTTCATACCTCCATTGAGGTTGAAAAGATGTTAAGAATTTCTGGTAATAAATTTCGCAAAATAATGCGCGTATTAAAAAAAATGTATTCTTCTTTCGATTTTATTAGTAGTAGCATAAGGAAAAAGCAGCCGGATGGAAGTCGGAAGTTCTGTGACTCGATTTCAAGTGGCGCTAAGGAGAAAATCTTTTTTTCAAAGAAATTTTATATAAGAAATGTTTAATTCAAAGCTCCATGTAGTCTCAAACCACGTTTCGAATCTCTGTTATTCGGTGATAATAAGGATTCCTTGAAAAATTTGTCTCGTAAACCTGTTAATATAATGCGTGCATTTCTTGAAAGGGATTATGCTTTCGATCTCTCTAGTATCTTAATGTTTAAGGAAAGATGTTATAAGTCTAGATGCGGCACGTGTATAGTTCGAAGAACTAATTGTAGATGGCACTTCCGACGAAAATTGCCCGATCCCCCCATGTCTGTCAACCCGAAAATCGCGCCGAACCAACCACTTTGCCCCTGCAATCTTCACCCATCGAACAACCCATCCTACAAGTCTTCTTTTAGATTTGTTACGTATCTCGCGTCTTTTCACGTAATATTGGGCAATGATAATACTTTCTCCATCATAAATAGCAAGAACGTAATAAATGAATACAAATTTGTATCACTTTTTTGGACGAATAACTTCTTCTATCAATCTATTTTTGTACCTTTTTTTGTTTTTCCACAACATTTTTCACTTTTATTTTTAATGCCATTTTTATGGTTAAAACCAAAAGTGCGTGTCCTATTAAAAAGTAATTCATAACGAATTTGTAGCTCTTTTTCGGGTAAACAATTTTTGTTAAATAATTTTTTTTTCGTAACTTGTATCATTTTTTCACAAAGTCTTTTTTAGATTTTCAATGTTATTTTTCGCGAATAAAACAAAAAGTACGCGTCCTATCAAGAAGTGATTATTAAAGAATTTCTAGATCTTTTTTGAGATCACAATTTCTGTTTATTCATCTTCTTTCGTATCCTGCATAGTTTGAACACAAAATAAGATTTTTCATTTCTCATTATTTTTTGTGCAATAAAAATTAGAATTTTCGATTTTACGAGAAAATCCAAAAAGTTTTTATGATAATCTTGTAGCGCTTTTGAAAAGCAATGCTTTTCTTTACTTTTTTCATATTGTACGTTGTTTGGCGTAAATTTTTGATTTTCGGACTTTTCGGATATTTCTTTTCTTATACATTCTCAATCGTAAATGATGAGAATGAAAAAAATCGGAGGCCCTTTCATTTTTTTTATTAATTTCAGCTTTTAAATCATTTGAATTCTTTAGAGTAAAACGCTGTTACTTTTCTCTGTAACATTGATATTTTATTCAATATAAATAAAATTGAAAATAAAGTTTCTTAAGTATAGTCTCAATATACTTGTTCTCTGTCATTCTTTTCATTGTTGTAATTTCGTTCTCTGAGTCCTCTCGATTTTTCGTTGTGTATTTTTATGCTAAACAATTTTAAAACTATACATTTGAAGAATAATTTGATAAAATACAAAAAACGAAACTTTAAGGGGCCGTCAGTGAACGGCATTAACAATTGCATGGGGAGGGGGGGTCATGCTAAAAACTATGGTTCGAACAGGAGTTGTGGGTCAGTGAAAGAAAAGTTACGATTTAGATAACATTTAGTATGTTTCCTTATTATTAACTTTTGAAGAATTGTCCTTTTTTCTATAGTTTTAAGAAACCCCTTTTTCTCGTTTTTTCGCTTGAATGCTTTTTGGTAGAAAGTCTACTATTATATTTGTGGTTCGGAATTCAACTCGTTTGGTGAAAAATTCTGGTATTTAGTTGGAAATGTTATAATTCTGTAAAAATGCAACTATTTTGTTAAAAAGTCATCTTGTTTCATTAGGAATTCAGAACCTTAATTTAAAGTAGAACTACTTTGTAAAAAAATTATTCTTTTGGTTTTCGATTCACCTCTTTGGTCGAAAATTTAACTATTCTATTTTTAGAAAATTAATCTTCTGCGGATAAAAGTCATTTTTAGGCTGCACTCTTTTGTTACAAATGTAACTATTTTGTTGAAAATTAGTTTTTTTTTTTAATAAGAATTAATTTTTTTTTAACTAACAAAGTAAATGTTTCATCTTTGATTTAAATTGATATTTTTATTAAAAATTAACGGAGTCTAGGAGGTGAGTACGGTTGTGAGGGGTACACCGGGAAGATAGAAATTAATTTACATTGTAGTTGCGGGTCGGGATTTGGCTAAATAGGAAAAGTGAGATTAGGTTTGCAAGGGAGAAGGGTAGTTTTATGTTTAGGTTTTTGGGCCTACATGGCGGGCAAGGGTGATTCTTCTAGTACGGACAGTTGTGCGTGGCCCGGTGTCAAGTGACGCGTCAGGGAGGGGGAAGAGTCGTAGTGGAAGAATCGATCAGGCAAGGGAAAGAGCTATCAGTGCAAGTGAGGGGGAGGATCTCTTGAAGAGGAAAAGGGAAAGCAAAGTGTCCGGAGAAAAGCGCACTAAAGAGTTCCTTTAAAACAACCGTACGAAAACGTAGGTCACCCCCCTCCCAAATGGAGGGGCAGGCGGAGGAGGAGGCTATCGAGGTGATAATAGGCGAGATCAGAGGGTTAAGGCAGGACGTAAGGGGGGCTATGGAGCAGATGGAAAGTATAAGGGAGGACTTGAGGGTAAGAGATGAGAGATGGGGAAAGGAAGTAAAAGAGCTGAGGGGAGAAGTAGAAGGATTACAGAGGGAGTTGGTGTCGGTAAGGAAGAAAAAAGAGGATAAAATAAAGGAGATGGAAGAAGATATTAGGATGAGGTACGAAAGGGCGGAAAAAAGGCTGGAGAAGGTGGAGGGCAGGTCGGGAATGGAAGCAGTGGACAGGGGGGAGAGTGAGATTCAAAGTATTTGGGAGAAAGTGGAGATCATGATAGAAGAGAAAGTGGGAGAGCGTAGCAATGAAAAGGACGAGAGAGCGGATAGGGACAGGATAAGGGCAATGGAGTTGAGAATGGAGAGAAAAGAGAAGGCAGGTAGGAGAAATAAAATAGGGATAAGAGGATTGAAGCTCAAGAGCAGGAAAGAAAGGGACGGGATGGAAACGCTGCTACAGAGCATAGGGTGGGTTATAGGCAAGGTAGGGAAACTTAAGATGGAGGGGAGAAAGGAGTATGAAGTGGCGGTAGTGGAATTGGAGAGCTGAGAAGAAAAATTGGGGCTAATGAGTAACAAAAATAGGATAAAGGACAATAAGGTTTTCATCGATTAAGATTTGACGAGGAAGGGAAGGGATGTTCAGAGAATGCTAAATGACAGGGCTAGGAAGAAGAGGAGTGAAGGGAGAGCAGTGAAGGTAGGGCGTTGGAAAATAAAAATAGACGAGAAAATGTGGGTATGGGACGAGAAGAACGAGGTGTTGAAGGAAGTGCAGGATAATTGGTTTCGGGGGAAGTAAGGGGGTGGGAGTAAAGCAGGGTGGAGGAATGTTAACGGTTTTTTACTGGAACGTAGCAGGGTTAGAGAAGAAAGATGAGGATTTCTGGAAGTATATACAGGAATTTGATGTAATTGGACTAGTAGAGACGTGGATAGTGAGAAAGGAATGGTATAGAGTAGAGCGAAAGTTGCTAAGGGGGTATAGGTGGAGGCTACAGGAGGCGGTCAAAGTAAAAAAGGAAAGGAAGGGCTAGTGAGGGAATTATAACAGGGGTTAGGAATGGATTAGAGGAAGAAGTTCATGGAGAGGGAGAGGGGAGAGCGTGAAAATGAGGGCTGTAAAGATACAAGGGATGATGTATAAGTTTGTGATTGTGTACAATAAGGATGGAATGGAACGGATTAAAGAAAGGGTAGAAAACTTACCAGGAGAGAGAGATGAGGGTATGGTGGTAATGGGGGGAGACTTTAATGCGAGAATTGGGCGGGAAGGGGGCCTGTACCAGGAAGGGGAGAGCTTTGAAAGAAAATCGAAGGATAAAATAGTAAATAAAGAGGGGGAGATTCTAAGAGACTGGATGGAGGATAGAGGGTAGGTGGTGGAGAATGGTATGGTAAAAGGGGAAGAAGAGGGAGAATACACGTATGTGAGTAAGAGAGGTGTATCGGTGATAAACTACGTGATTATGAATATGCAAGTGTTTGAGGAGATAGAGAAATTCGCAGTGGAAGGAAGGGTGGAATCAGACCATCAGCCATTGAGTTTGTGGATATGAGGGGAGGCGGGCGAAAGGCACGATGGGGAAGAAGAGTCGTTAGGGGAGAGGGTATCATGAACGAGAGAGGCGATAGAGAAGTATCAGGAGCAGTTGGGCAACGTAAGCTTTAAGTGGGAATCCGTGGATGAGATATGGGAGGATCTATAAGAGAAAGTGAAAGAAAGGCTGTTTACAAAAGAAGGTATTTAGGAAAAAGAAGAAAGGAACGGTAAAGCCGTGGTGGGATAGGGAATGTAAAATGATGAAGAGAAAGGTAAAAAAGAAGTACAGGAAGCGGAAGGTAGGAACCGCGAAAAGGGAGGAGTACCTAGAAATCAGGAAAGCGTTTAGGGCGATGTATTAGAAGAAACAGCAGGAATAAAAAAAACAGCTGAAACAGGAGTTGAGAGGTGTTAAGACAAAAGGGGACGTGTGGAAGATAATTAATAGGTTTAGGAAACGTAGGGTGGGGATAAGTGAGTAGATAGGGAGCGACGAATGGAGAAAATTTCTCAAGGATTCATTTAACGGGCCAGATACTCGAAAGAGAGATGAGGGGATTAGAAGAAACAGAGAGGTAGATGAAGAGGAGCTGAACGACGAGGAGATAGAGAACCAGATCGGGAAGTTGAAAAAATCGAAGGCAGCAGGAATTGAGTTAGCAAATAGGCTGCGAAAGGATTTTGAGCGGAAAGGATTATTGCCAGAGACGCAGGCGGGCTTTAGAGAGAGAAGGAGCACTACTGACAATATTTCCGTCTTGCAACACGTGGTGGATAGAGAATTAACCAAAAAGGGAACCAAAGTATACGCATTTTTTGTAGATCTAAAGTGCGCGTTTCCGTCAGTGGACAATTAAGAGGTTGAGACGATACTTGGACAATAATAGGTTAGAGTTAAATGTGGACAAGTCGAAGGTTATGGTGTTTAGGAAAGAAGTTGGGAGAGATGGGGGAGGGGAGTGGAAGTGGAAACTAAAAGCGGTACAGGAGGTGAAAGAGTTTGTGTACCTGGGCTTTCTGTTTCGAAGAAATGGGGGAGTGGATAGTCATATAAAAAAGAGAGTGAGAAGGGGAAATGTGTTGATGAGGCTGGTTTGGGGGCTGGGAAAGAGATTGCTCGCAGACGATTTTGAAAACTTTTTTAAGAGAGGGGAAGTAAATTGGTTAGGTAGTGTTGGTGGGAGAAGGAGAACAGACCTAGTGGTGCAAAGATGGAGGTGGAAAGAGAAAGGTATTTTAGAACGAATGGATTGCAGATGGATGAAGTTAGGAGAATGCACGAGAAAGGAAGGAAGGTATATGAGTAGGTTCAAAAGAATAGCATACAGAAAGAGAAGGCAGAAGGAGAGCAGAGAATAAGAGAGTCAATGTATAACGGAAAATATGTGTGGATTATGCCAAGGGAGAGAGCGCAATATTTGTGTAAGAAAGGAGAGCAAGGAAGTCAGGAACTTATAGCGAGAATGAGGTGTGGTTGTATGAAGAATTATGATAGGTTCAGGCTTTTTAGAGAGAAGACAATGTGTGAATTGTGCGGGAAGGGGGATGCAAAATTGGAGCATTGGTTGAAGGAATGTGAAGAGGTCGAAAGGAGGGGGATAAGCATTGAGGTATTTTTGCATGAAAGGGGTGACTAAAGAGCAGTAGCATGGGTAAAGGGAGTATTACGTAAGATAGAGAAGAAGAGAAGGAAGAAGAAAGAGGAATGGAAAAGGAAAGATTGTAAATAGGAGAGGAAGTAGATGTAAGAGAAATGTAAATATTGTAAATAGTAGTTAAGTATTAGGTGATAGCCGCGGAGACAGAGGCTGGTAATGCGAGGCGTAGCGACAAAAAACAAAATGCGTGCGAGGCGAGGCACAGCGAGGAAGGTTAGGCTATAGGAGCGAGCGGATTAGTTATAAGGTGTGGATGGATAGTACTTTTTAAGAAGCTGTTGTAAGAAAATTTTGTAAAAAATAGAAGTGTCAGCAACTCAATTTTTTAAGGGCAGCAGGCCAAAAAATAAACGTTTATCTACCATTACCTCAAGTTAATAACATGTTCAGTGACTTTCTCATTCACAGTTGACCGTTCTTAATACCGATCAGGTTTCTTATCCACACTATACTACTTAATAGCGGTGAGGTAATTGAAAAAATCAAATTCTTCATAATACTTCAGACATCCTCAAAATATCATCAGCACAACGTGAAACTCTTACAGGAGTTTTCTAAAACCCTTTAATATACCCCACACACACACATTCCTTTGGCTATTAACAATTAGCAAGGTATTTTAGCGAATTTGATGCTTAAGAGCGAGGAGTTAAAGAAAACTTGAATTGTGATGTTACCTTCCCCAAGGTGATGATCGATTCTTTCGATGCTGTTGCTCCTCAGATCATCTAAAGTGTCCTTCTAACCGCATTCCGACCGTTTCATGTTTGCTTTACTGCTTTTTAAATCATCTAGAGGCCTAAAGAATTCCTCTTTGATATGGCATATGGTTGCGTTCCTGCTTCTCTAAAAAAAAAAATTTCTTTGGAACCGCCTTCGAATTGTATGAATGTCTGAGATGTTGCGTTGTGAGTCATCTAGAATCCTGCTAAATTCCCCTTTAAGATGGGTACTGCTTGCGTTGCTACTTCTCGAAAAGTTAAACGTATCTTTGGAACCATCTTCGATTCGTTAAATGTCTGAGTTGTTGCATTCTTAGTCCAGGCATTACGTCGAAATAATGAGTGGAATTCCAGGAAAAATCCGAATTGCAATGTTTTTAATGAAAAAGTTGCGTTAAGGAGTCCTTTTTGACATATCAAAAATTTTAGAACAGATCAATTGACAATCTGTGGTTTTTTTTAAACAGTTTCAAAAGTTACTTTTGCGTGGACGGATAATTCCGATTATTCTTAATGCGAAAAAATAGTCACAGCATATTATGTATAATTTACGGAAATCACTGAGAATTACAAGTGTCTTGGGATAAGTATAAAAGAGAATGCAGAAAAAGTATTTATTAGAAAACATGGTTACAAATAATTATTAAAAAACGAGTTGTTTAGCGATAGAAAGTATATATCACATTTTTCATCAATGATAAGTACTTTTTTGCCACAAAAGTAGTCGAAAAGTAATCATAAGTGGTGATAGCGAGCTTTTGTTATAAACAATTATTTATTTATGAATGTCAAAAGACGTGTTATACATGATAAATGAATCACATACACTTATTTTGGAGAAGAGTTTCTAAATATGACCATAGTTCTACTTTACGGTACGCTCAGTTGCCTCTATGCATGAACAGTGCACTTTCCAAGGTCATATCTCGTGACCTATTCGAGCTAGGATACTTTTTTTTATCTTACGCCAAATCGGTGCCACTTTCATTTATTTTTTAGTAACTTTGTAGTGGAATCGACAGGAAATGTGGTATTTTTCCAAAACACAACTTCTCCTTTTTTAGTAGAATATGCAAGAAAAAATGAAATTTTTGAAACCTTACAATTCCCAAAATAATAGGTCAAAAGACTTTTTTTTTAGATATGCGCAGATTTTTGTAGACTCTATTTTATTCTCTGGCGCAACCAACGTAAACTGAACTTGACAGGATTTATTTGGAAAAAACTAAAGTCCACTTTTTTGTCCGTAAAAATAGGCAAAAATTGCCAAGTTTGAGAGGTCATAACTCATGACCTCATAGGAAGCATATTGTTTTTTTTTTGGTAATTACAGAAAATTGAGTCTAGTTTCACTCAGCTGTGGAACACTTTTTCGTGCAGTTATTATGTGCAAAGATACACAGTGTTTTTTTAAACTTAGTGATTTTTCGCTGAAAATCCAAAAAATGGGAATTTTTTAATATATTATAACTCGGAACTAATAGAAGTTAGCAATTTAATTTTTCAACAATATTTGTTCAGAATATTCTTTTCTTTCTTTTTTCTGTTGGACACTTTGCTCTAAAATTCAATCGGAATTATCCGTCCACGCAAAAGTAACTTTTGAAACTGTTAAAAAAAAACCCAGATTGGCAACCTTAAAGGGTTTAGAGAATTCATGTAAGAGTTTCACGTTGTGCTAATTATATTTTGAGGATGTCTGTAGTATTATGAAGAATTTGATTTTTTTCAATTACCTCACCGCTATCAACTTGTTGTAATGGTAGATAAACGTTTATTTTTCGGCCGGCTGACCTTAAAAAATTGACTTGCTGACTCTTCTATTTTTTACAGAATTTTCTTACAACTGCGTCTTAAAAAACTCTATCCATCCACACCTTATAACTAATCCGCTCGCTCCTACTAGGCAATCTGATAAGTACCTGAAAATTCGAAGAGATGGCATTAGTATTCACTAATGTGAACCATTTTCGTCGAGCTTGATCCTTCAAATGACGCCTGTCAAAACTTCAGCCATTTATGTTTACGCATTTACAAGTTACAGCACTGAGAAGCGACTAACCCTCGAGTTTTTTTTTAATATGGAAAAATCTGAGTTTCGAGTTTTGATCAAACACTACTATCTTCGTAAGAAAACGATATCCGAGACCAAGGCCAAGCTGGATAAGTATTACCCGGACTCTACACCGTCGATTGGAACGATTTATAAGTGGTTTACCGAGTTTCGTTGTGGCCGTACGAGCACAGTTGATGCTGAACGATCTGGGCGTCCAAAAGAGGTCACTACACCAGAAAATGTAGAAAAAATCCATGATATGATGTTGAATGATCCCAAAATGAAATTGAGAGAGGTAGCTAATGCTGTAGGCATATCATTGGAACGTGTGGGCAATATCGTGCATTCAGTTTTGGACATGAAGAAGCTCTGCGCGCGATGGGTGCCGCGTTTGCTCACAGTGGACCAAAAACGAATTCATGTGATAACTTTCCAGCAGAATTTGGCATTATTTTCGCGTAAGCCGACCGAATTTTTGCGCCGATTCATAACCATGGATGAACATTGGATCCACTACTACACTCCTGAGTCAACGCAACAGGCAAAACAGTGGGTTCCACCGGGCCAAAGTGCTCCGAACCGTCCAAAATCGCAACAATGGGTCGGAAAGGTTATGGCCTCCATATTTTGGGATGCACATGGCATAATATTCGTGGACTATCTTAAAAAAGGTAAAACCATAACCGGAGCATACTATTCATCATTATTGGACCGGTTGAAAATCGAAATCGCCGAAAAACGACGGCATTTGAAGAAGAAAAAACCCTAACCTGAAGAGATGGCTTACCGGTAAGCGTTTTTACTCAAATGAGGAGTTCATAGCTGAAACTGAGGCGTATTTTGGAAACCTTCCGTAGAGTACTTTTCGGACGGTATCAACAAGTTAGAAAATCGTTGGACTCGCTGTATCGACCTAAAAGGAGAGTATGTTGAAAAATAAAACCGACTTTGGCCAAAAAAACGTCTCCGTGTTTCATTTTTCAGGGACATATCAGACTGCCTAGTATAGCAGCCTCTGTCTCCGCGGCTAACACCTAATACTTAACTACTATTTACAATATTTACATTTCTCTTACATCTACTTCCTCTCCTATTTACAATCTTTTCTTCTCCATTCTTCTTCCTCCTTCCTTCTCTTCTTCTCTATCTTACCTAACACTCCCTTCACCCATGCTACTGCCCTTTTGTCACCCCTTTCATGCAACAATAACTCCATGCTTATCCCCCTCCTTTCCACCTTTACACATTCCTTCAACCAATGCTCCAATTTTGCATCCCCCTTCCCACACAATTCACACATTCTCTTCTCTCTAAAGAGCCAGAACTATTATAATTCTCCATGCAACCACACCTCATTCTCGCTAAAAGTTCCTGACTTCCTTTCTCTCCTTTCTTACACAAATATTGCGCTCTCTCCCTTAGCATAATCCACACATAATTTCCGTTATACCTTGACTCTTATTCTCTACTTTCCTTCTGCCTCCTCTTTCTCCGTGCCATTCTTTTGAACCAACTCATATACCTTCCTTCCTCGTGCATTCTGCTAACTTCATTCATCTACAAACAATACGTTCTAAAATACCTTTCCCTTTTCACCTCCATCTTTGTACCACTACGTCTGTTCTTCTTCTCCCACCAACACTCCCTAACCAATTGACTTCCCTCTTTTTCCAAAAGCTTCTCCTCATATTTACACGCTCGACTCCCTGTTGAAATCGCTAAACGCGTTCTTGCTGTCTCCCTCCTGAAACTAAAGTTCAGCGTATTCCTTGCCAAACCCAGTATCCACTTTACATACCTCTCCTGTACCGTATTTACCTCCTCACTTACTTTCCAGCGTCATACCTCCACTCCGTAAAATGAAACACTCATCACTAGCCAATCAAACAATTTCATTCTCCTTTCAAAATCATCTGCGAACAATCTCTTCCCCACACCAGCCTGGTCACCACATTTGTCCTTCTCACTCTCTCTTTTATATGACCATCCACTCCCCGATTTCTTCGAAACAGAAAGCCCAGGTACACAAACTCTTTCACCTCCTGTATCGATTTTCTCTTGCACTTCCACCCCCCCTCCCCCATCTCTCCCACCTCCTTTCCTAAACACCATAACCTTCGACTCGTCCGCATTTACCTCTAACCTATTATTGTCCAAGTATCGTCTCAACCACTTCATCGTCTCCTTTAAAGCCTCTTCGCTGTTTGCCAACAGCACCATGTCAGCTGAATTTGCAAGTGACCATATCCTGACTTTTCCTACCCTAACTCCTCCTACCACTCCGGCCGCTAGATTACTTTCCATATCCGCGATGAAAATTGCAAAAAGCGTTGAGTTAAGCGGGCACCCTTGCATCAACCCCCTATCCATCCAGAATCCCTCAGAGATTTCCTCCCCTCCTCTCACCCTATCTTTCGTCTCCTCATATATCTCCCTTACCCTCTCGATTAGGCCCCTCTTCACTCCCCTCTCTTCCATTGTCTCCCACAACCTCCCCCTATCCACTGATGGGAACGCGCTCTTTAGATTTACAAAAAACGTGTACACTTTGGCACCCTTTTTGGTTAATTCTTTATCCACCACGTGTTGCAAAATGTATATATTGATAAGAGTGCTCCTTCTCTCTCTAAAGCCCGCCTGCGTCTCCGGCAATATTCTTTTCTCCTCAACACCCTTTCGCAGCCTATCTGCTAACAACATTGCGTATATTTTGTACGCAGTATTCATGAGCGTAATTCCTCTATAATTTTTCTGCCTCTCCCTATCCCCTTTCTTATACAGTGTTACGATCAACCCCTCTCTCCGCCCTCTTGGGAATCCCTCCCTCCATACTTTTTTTACTACCCCCTTCAGCCTCCGCCTTACCTTTGTTGCATTTTTTTACTGAAAAAGGAGAAGTTGTGTTTTTGGAAAATACCTCATTTCCATCGGATTCCACCACAAAGTTACTAGATAATAAATGAAAGTGGCGCCGATTTGGCGTAGGATAAAAAAAAAGTATCCTAGCCCACATAGGTCACGAGATATGACCTTGGAAAGTGCACTCTTTATGCATAGAGGAGCCTGAGCGTACCGTAAAGTAGAACTACGGTCAGATTAGAAGTTCTTGTCCAAAATAAGTGTATATGATACATTTATCATGTATAACACGTCTTTTGACATTGATAAGTAAATCATTGTTTATATCAAAAGCTTGCTGTCACCACTTATGATTACTTTTTGGCAATTTTGTATCATTTTTGTAGCGAAAAATTTATCGTAATTGATTAAAAATGTGTAATATGTTTTTTATCCATAAAAAAATATTTTTATTTATAATTGTTTATAACAAAATATTGCTATAACCACTGTTGAGTAATTTTTGACCACTTATATGGCAAAAAATTACTTATCATTGGTTAAAAATGTGATATACATTTGTTATCGCTGAACAAATCGTTCTTTAATAATTGTATGTAACCATGTTTTATAATAAATACTTTTTCTGCATTCTATTTTATACTTACCCAAAGACACTTGTAATTCTCAGTGATTTCCGTAAATAGTACATGATATGCTGTGACGATTTTTTCGCATTACGAATAAGTAACTAATTGATTAGTTAAAAGTCATTACATATCAAACGTAATTCAAAATTGAGACAAAATTAATTAATGAAAAAAAAAATTACATAAACTGGTTGTATCTAAAAGTTCTTTAAATTAATTCATTAAATAGTTCAATTAATCAAAATTAAGTAATTAAGAAATAAATAGTTAATAAATAATTGGATGAAAACATTATTTATGATTGAATTTGGTAATTAAATGAATTACTGACTTCATTCATGAGCTTAAAATTGTTTTCCATTTCTTTTTAAATGAACACGCATGAACTCTTTTCCCTATAATAAGTATTTGCAAAGATACACAGTGTTTTTTGAAACTTAGTGATTTTTCGCTGAAAATCCAAAAAAATGAGGGTTTTTCTATATATCATAACTCGGAACCAATGGAAGTTAGCGGATTTTTTCGACAAAATTTGTTCACAATTTTCTTTCCTTTCTTTTTTCTGTTGGATATTTTGCTCTAAAATGCAATGGGAATTATCCGTCCATGCAAAAGTACCTTTTGAAACTGTTTAAAAAAACCCGGTTTGGCAATTGATCTGTTTTAGCATTTTTGATATGTCAAAAAGGACCCCTTAACGAAACTTTCTCATTAAAAACATTGCGAATAGAATTTTTTCTGGACCCAAACTACCAGATGCCTGGACTATGTGTATCACCTAGAGTCCTGTAGAATTCCCCTTTAAAATGGCGAGTACATGCGTTGCTGCTTTTTGACAAATTAAATATATCTAGACCCGCTTTCGAATTGTTGAATGGCCGAGTGTCTTCGAACACAAACCACGTTTTTTGTGAAATTCTAGGATTTGGATCTATGATTAGCATTATGATCCTCTCATCCAGGGGCGCCAACCCGGGCGGGGGGGGGGGGGGGGGGGGGGGGGGGGGGGGTGCGGCCGCCTGAAATATATTGTGTAAATAGATTGACTAAAAATGCACTAAAAATGAGAGAAAATAAGTAAAGAAGGCGAAATAAAACAGTACGTGCACAAATCCATAATGCGCACGACTAAATTTATATTTATCAACAGGTTCGCGTATATTACATATGAGAGCACCATTTCGTAAGTAGCTTTAAATTTTTAGAAGTATAAAAAAGAAAGCTTCTAATACATCCGTTTGCTGTATGCCAACATAAATAAAACGGGTACAAAAAATTCCATTTGGAGAAGAAATAGATCAGAGTTCAATATCTACTAATTTTTGTCAAATTGGCAATTGTAAGTGATGCAAAAACGTATCCTTATTAATTTTGTCGATTACAACAAATATATCGTAAAAAAAGATTGATTAATATATTTTTCCTAAGCAGTTTTCTTGAAATCCATTACAAATTTGTCATGTGCTCGAATCCATATATAATTTTTTAAACTACAATATTAATTTTAATTAGTTTTAGATTTTTAGATCACTTTCAAGTCATTTAAACATTTATCTTATTTCGATCTTTATCTTTTACAATATTCACAAAAATTAAATAATGAATAAACGCTGTCTCCTAATGTTTTAAAAGCATTGAAACTTTTTGAAACATTTGTAAAATGACAATGATTTCGTTGAGTAATATTATATTATGGCAATAGAGAAACACATTAAAATAGATTACGACGAAGTCATTAAAATTCTCGTGAGTTTGTGCCCAGAAAACAATTCAGTTATAAAAGCTTTGCTGTATTGGTGAAGAAACAGAATTATAAATGCCTGAATTGGCGCCACTGCTCTCATAAGAAGTAGACCAGTCTTGAACTCGTGTTTCAACGCTGGCAGCTGATTTTTGAGAAGCTATAAAATATCAAAATAAATTTCAAGGCTTTTTTCAAGTATAAGAACAGAAAGGACCCCGCACTGAATGTATGGGAAAATGGCTTTCGGTGGATTTAGCTAAAACTTTGCGGCTCTAAGCGCTCAAGATCAGTGATTAAAACGAATTGCAACAGATTTTGTTACAAAAGCGATGTCAACATAGAAATCACGTTTCAGATCGTGGTCTGTCATATTTTCGCCTACACCGTTAACTCATATAGCGCGCTTCTCAAAACAATCAAACGCTAAGCGCCCAAGATTTTAACTTGACTAATTCATCACTTTTTTAAAGGCAGAAATGGTACCCAAAGTAACATTAGTAACTAGTGCGTACATTCTGATAATTATATTGTACTGTTCTCAAGAGTGCCGAACGCTAAGCGCTCATGATCAGTGAATAGAACGAATTACAATATATTTAGTTACAAAAGCGATGTCAACATAATATATGTTAC
>NC_046662.1:146864718-146882793 GCF_010883055.1 Belonocnema kinseyi
GATGAGACGTTTGTATCTGCTTCGGAGAGTATCCTTTATAGATGTCACATCCTGAATGCGGCTCTGTGGCACACCCAGGTATGTATAAGTCTCTCCAGCGCATAGGTGTCGTATGGCGCTTTTATCAACGAGCTCAGGATCTTCAGGGATGCCATTAAGTTTTCCTCGCTTCAAATAAACCTTGGCACATTTGTCTAACCCGAATTCCACTCCAATTTCCTTATTATATCGTTCGACAATCCCCAGAGCTAGATGCAGTTGCTCTCTGTTTTTAGCATAGATCTTAAGATCGTCCATGTAAAATACATGAGTGACCTTGTACTTTCGATCTGCAGGTTTGCCGCACAAGTACCCGTTGGAATGGCGCAGTGCTAGAGATAGTGGCAATAATGTGAGGCACAAGAGGAGTGGGCTCATGGTGTCGCCCTGAAAGACACCTCTCTGAAACGTGACCTTGTTATTTGTCACACGATTTTTGCCAGATGAGATAGTAAATCTGGTTTTCCAAAGCGGCATCAATCTCTCTATGCAGCCAACTACTTGCGGATGAACCTTTAAGATTTTCAAAAGACAGATGATAAGTCTATGGGATGTAGAATCGAAAGCTTTCCAATAATGAATCCAGGCCATCGATAGGTCACGCTGGTAGAATGCTGCATCTTTGCAGACACATCTATCGATGAGCAGGTTCTCCCGACATCCGGCTACGCCTTTCTTTGAGCCTCGTTGTTCATACATTTCTTGCCACACAGGTTTAATTGCCCGAACAATCCTATCATTTGTATTGTGTGTTTAATATAATAATAAGTGAATGCCGAGGTTTCAACTTTTCTTAAGTCATTAGGCCTACTTTCAGTTCGTCGCTCATTCTGAAGTCGTTCGCTTTTTGCTTTAAAAAGTGACAGTCGTTCATCATGCATCATTTACTCATTATTTCCATCGACGACGGTATGTTTATCTGTCATTTCTTTTGTGAAAGGCATTTGAAAAAGTGATTTCGTAGTCAAGTTCAAATCTTCTACGCTTAGCGTTTGCCCGTTCTGAGAAGCGCGCTATATGAGTCAACGGTGTTGACTCTTATTGTCATTGGTTTGACTAAACATGTTACTGACCACTTCTTCATGCGTGTTTCGTATACAGACATCGCTTGTGTCGCTAAATCTACTAGGATTGGTTCTATTCGCTGATAATGGGCGCTTAGCGTTCGACCCTCTGGCGAAGGGTACACTGTTATTATCGGTATGTGCGCACTTGTTACTAATATTACTTTGGGTACCATTTATGCCTTTATAGAAGTGATTAATTAGTCAAGTTAAAATCTTGGGCGCTTAGCGTTTGATCGTTTTGAGAAGTACGCTATATGATTCAACGGTGTAGGCGAAAATATGACAGACTACGATCCGAACCGTGATTTCTATGTTGACGTCACTTTTGTAACAAAATCTGTTGTAATTCGTTTTATTCACTGATCTTGAGCGCTTAGCGCCACATAGCGCTAAAACTGTCCATTTTTTTGGATTTTTTTACGGATATTTCATCCGGCACTTATAACCTTGAAAATTGGACAGTTTCAGCTAAATCCACCGATCATATAATCATATTATATATAATCATATAATATATTATTATGTTTTCAAAACCATGTAAATATTTGTGTTACATGCTTATGAAACTTATAGAATAGTCCTTGATGATATTTCACTTTATGTAAGAGTCACTTGGAGTCGGATACCTTTCTTCCGAAGACAAATTTTCTATTTTACAGGCCTTGTAATGGCCAAAAGACTGTATTTTGGTCTTCACTAAGCCAACTACCGGGAACTGTGGCACTCTCATCTTCGCATGGCACAACATACCATGCATAAGACTAAAACTTATAAACAGTATACGTATACAAATTATCCGGCTAAGTATGTAGGTAAAAGATTACAACATTTTTAATTTCAAAATTTATCGAACAAATTAGGTCCACGTAATTTCCTATAAAATGCATAAATCATACTAATAACAAGTTGGCCGTTTTAAATAATTTAAAATAACCTAAAAAGAATTTGCCAACAAATTTTCCTTATAAGCAATACTTGTCAAGAAAGATTTAATCAGTAGTAAGTATTTCACAAATCTTTATTGAAATGCTTATTTTTCCTAATTTCTTATAATTTCTTGAAGTCGCTATATAATTACTATTTAAAAATAGCAGTGTTTTTCAGATCAAGGAATTACGGTGGCTAAATAAAAGGCATATTGCATAAAATAAATGTAATTAAACTGTATACATTGAAATATTTTCAAATATAAAGAAATACATTGTTTCAATTTGAGACTTTCAAATTTATAGTTACCTCAAATATATACAGTCAAATTAAAGTTTAAATGAATTTTAAATTCCATATTCTCGGCACTAAAAATTGCATACCTTTCTAAAATGTAATTCGCCATTCACAATAAGATTTTAAATAAATTAAAAAATTCTAGACTGGTTTAAAATTAAAACTATTTCTACTAGTAGATTTTTTAAACAAAGTACTTTTATAAATCTGAAATGTACTGACTTAGAAATCTGCGCCGCCTACAATTTTCAAATGCTTAATTAGAGATTTCAGAGTTTTAGATAAATTCGATATATTTATAATCGTCAACTTATAAATTGTGCCAAATGGTTCTCATTTCTTTAAAAATGGTATTTATGGAATTTATGGAATTGTTCAAAGTTTTAAACTTTAAAACTGAACATATTTCAATTTTAGGGGCCATTGTGTAATACTAGATTAGACCCCCATCTACAATTCTTACATTATTGATGGATGGCCCCTTAGGGTGCTGCGTTATTTAATCTTAAGAGCTGTAAAGCTTCTAATAATATTATTTTAATTTATATGGACGCAGTTTTAAATAACTTTAAAGAGACTTGATCCAAAAGTGTAAAAGAAATGCTTTGATTTAAAGATAACGAATCAATCAAATTAACTTCGAAATCTGTATCGAAACCAATCCGAAGAAGTTTTCAATCTCATTCGATCCAAATCGGTTAAATTCAATCCAACTCAATCTAAACTCAAATTCATTTGGATTGAAAGTTTGGATATGTAACTGAAGTCCGCAATGTTAATAAAAGAAAATACAAAAAAAAATTCAATCACTCGAATCAATAGTTTTATTATTTGGTTAACGAGAAAACAATGATATACATGGTCTGAGATGGTTTTCATTCTTTTATAATGTCATAATTACTGTTTCAATAAAAATAAATATATTTATAATCAAGTAAAAATACTAAGTTGCATTTAAATTCCGGCATTCATATTTTATTCTACAAATTATTTGTTCTCGACGTTATACAATACCAGAAAAAGTTTTGACCCATTATCCTTATGGGACTAGAATCTTTTATCCGCAATCGCTTTTAGACAAGTTATGAAAAAATCTTATTTTTATTTAAACGTCCGGTACACAGATTTTTATTCACAAATTATTAGTACTCGATATCAGATAATACCAGAAAAAGTTTCAACAAAATATCCTGACAATGAGTACGAGTATTTTGAGAATGAACATCTGAGTATTGAGCGTTTAGAAAAAACTTAGCATTTTTTCCTTGTTTAAAATATATTTTCAATTTTATGAAGAAAGTAATTATGACATTATGATTAAGTGAACAGCATTTAAAACCATCTATTTAATTATTTTCGTTTGTTAACGAAACTGTTTCGGATATGAATTCGAATAATTTACCGCGTTCGCAAGTTGTTCTCTTGCTTTGCTTGTCTCTCTTTTCTTCTCATTTTATCATGACGGTGGTCAGGATTTTGTGCATAAAACTAGGGTGAGTGTAATTATTTCAAGAAGCCTGTACAGTGCTTTTCTGTTTGTCAAAAATATATACTACTTGAGAAATGTTCAAAATAAAATGTGGTGTTTTGTGAACATAATTAAGTACCCATTCTTCTTCTGCATCAGTGAAATTTTACGACTTTTCTGTGCATTACTATAAAATTCTGGTCCTTTGAGAATGGATCTAGGCTGTTTCGCGCATCGCAAAAACGGATCTTGTGGTGTCGTATATATCAATTCGGCAGCAATCAACGATTGCATGTGTACGAATACTATTGTATACAGACTTGTTGTGAGCGTTAATGGTACGAGACTCGGGAAAAAATGATCTCGGCAGAATTCATTATAACTGGACTACGTAAACTCATACTGGTGCGCGACCATACTTTTTATGCCTGTTCTGAATTCTTATAATTAGCTATGTGCACTTAGTCGCTTCTTTTAACGTGATTTAGACCTTGATCAGCATCTTTTTAAACTTTATTTATCAAAACTTATTATTTCGACATTCACATTTATACCTAGTGTAAGAACAAATACGTTGCAGCGAAGGCCTACATGCTGGACATTTTGAACACATTTATCACTACGTCGACAGGTCCTACTAAGGGGAAAACTCCGAATCATGTAAATGTTCAGCTAAGAAGGGTGTATCCACAGATAGGGTTAACAAAGTTTTCTGGTATCTATACTGAGAGCAAGCTTACGGAGATTTGTACCAATTAATGATGAAAATTATAAGAATTTTCGTACTGTTTCAAAATTAAACTATTTGAAGTGTAGCATGGTGGGTGAACCTGCCCAACTTTTGATAAACATTCCCACTGATGGTGACAATTTTGAACGTGCATGGGATATCTTGGTTGCCAGATATTATAAAGTGCGAATGAAAATTAATTCATAGCTAGCCAATTTATTCAGTATTCATGCTACTAAAGTAACATAATCATGTTCTGAATTTAGGAACCGTGAGAGTGGCACTAACGCTCACAGTGCTTCAATCAAAGAGGGTAATTGTCCTATTTGCAAAAATAATTAGTTTATACTTTTTTTCTAACCTTCCATTCAAGCAATATTGAAGCACATGCTACGTTCTTGCTCTTCTGTAAAAAAGACGTCAAACTTGTAAAGGTTAACTTTATACAATGTTACATTCCTTTAACATGAACGATCCTGCTTTACCTTCCACTGCTATCAACAAGGCTCTGATTGTTCGCTCAAATATTACCTCTGTAGCCATCACTATTCCCGTGTAATCTACTTCCAATAATTTTGGTGCTTTCACTGGTCAGCACCTCACTTGTGTAATATTGGGCCAGGGGGCCCAAGTTTCTTTTCTTTAATAGCAGGGAACCAACATGCTTAAATCACACATTTTTAAGCTTAGCGTAGATAAAAAATAGTGCGAGAAAATATACTCATTTAATAGCGTACAAAGGATGATGGTTCCATTGTTCGTCTTCCGATCAAAGGTCGATCGAACGAGCTGATCGAATGTTGCATACAGGAGTATGCTACTCTGGGTAAGATGGAGGTAGTCACGAATTTCGAAGGTCTTAAACCGAATCGAGGCTAGTATCTTCCGCATTCCTGTGTAATAAAGAAAAATGGTTCAACTTCTTGTGGATGCAATTTTTCGTTGGAGGATGTAAAGGATCGTCCTTACTGCAAAAATTTAAAATATATATCGGAGAATTTGAACCAACCGCGAGAACTATACATACCACGAGATTCTCTAGAGATCAAGTTTGGAGGAGGATGTTCAAACATACTATTTTAAAACAGTGACCCTTGGGTTTGCATCTTTTCCCTATGTACCCATCAGAACCTTACAACAGCTAGCAACCGACGAAGGCAATTTCTTTGCTTGAGCTATTGATATCTTGATGAAGGAAGAATATGTCGAGGATGTACTCTCTGGGCCCGATGACTCTCTGACGGCTGAGGAAAAACACGGTCTCCTGCATCTACTTCTTAAGTTGGGCGAATTTCTTTTCAAGAAGTGGCTATTTAATTGTGACAAATTTCTGCAAGGGATGCCGATAGATCATAAAAAGGTTGCAATGTTCTTCGAATTCGATCAAGAGCCAATTTTTAGAGCCAGCCGCCCTTTTGGGTGGCTTGCTCCAGTGTCCGTCGTCGCGAAGATGTTTATTCATAGTTTGTGAAAACTCAAGTTTGACTAGGACCAACCACTTCCAGCGCAACACATTCAAACTTGGAACTATTATCGCGCAGATCTTTTGAACCTCTCTAACTATTTTTTATCTATATGGTTTCGTTACTTGTCTGACATCGTAGGTTTCAATTAGCGTGGATTTGCAAACGCTTCACAGAAGGCCGTAGGAGGCGTGGCTTACTTGAGACTCATGACATCCTTGGATTATGTTAATGTCTTGATGGTTATGGCCAAGACTAAGGTGGCACGAATTGGAGATACCAGTATTCCACGTCTATAATTTTGTGCTGCCATATTCCTTGTACGTTTAGTGGCTTCTCTCCAGTCTGTCCTTGCATCACGTTCATCTGTTATCTGTCATCTTTGGTCGTTCTCTTTCGATTTTTTATCGGCGGAAAAAAAGTTTGAGGGGGTGAAAGCTACCCTTAAAACTCACCTCCGAAAACAGTTTTTTTTCAATATCTCAAAAACTATTTTTACTTTTTAAATAAAATAAACGTCAAAAAGTTTCTTATAAAAAGGCGCTTCTATAGACGCAACTTTTATGTCGAAGGGTTGCCATCCCATTTTTTAATAGGGGTAAATATGCTATTTGTAATATTTTTTTCGATACAAAATTTATAATATCAGCTCAATCGGGTCACAAATTCCTTAAGCCATCTCGCCCACCTAACCATTTACCCTCTGACCAAATCGACCCTTAGAAGGCACCCCTTTCTAACCACAAGCAGGCTAACCCACCTAGCCCAGGAAACATCGAGTTTAATTTTTTTTTCTTGAAATAATTAAAATTTACACCACAAGCCAGATCACCCACCTAACCACCAACCTTTCAACCCACACAACCCCTAGAAACTAATCATGCCAAATCACAAGCAGGCTATTACTATTTCTATCAATAAAAAAATCAAGATTTAATATACAGACTCAAGTAAATTCTTATTCATGAATTAAATCACGATGAGGGTCAATTCTATTAATGTTATAATTTATTATTAGTGTACTTTGAAACTTTGCAAATACAAGATAGTGTGACAAATTATAAAGAAATTGAGTTGTTTGAAAAAATGAAACTAATATTAACATTGTTAAAGATCAAGAACTGTATCAATTGTGTCATGCTTTCGAAGTACCAATATGTCACTGTACATACGATATAGAAGAATGACATTTTGATTATAAAAAAAAAGATAAGAATAGTAATAGCCTGCTTTGTTGTTTGGCAGGATTAGGTTCTAGCGGTTAGGTGGGTTAAGGGGTAGGTGGTTAGGTGGGTGAGCTGTCTTGTGGTGTGAAAGTTAATTATTTAAAAAAAAAAGCAACTAAACCCGATATTTTCAGGGCTAGGTGGGTTAATCTGCTTGTGGTTTGGCAGGGGTATCTTCTAGGGGTTGGGTGGGTTCTGGGGTAAGCGGTTAGGTGGGCGAGCTGGCTTAGCGTGTGAAATTGATTTACTTCAAGTAAAAAAAGCGACCAAACTCGATGTTTTCTGGGTGGGTAAGTTAGCCTGCTTGTGGTTTGGCAGGGGTGGTTTCCAAGGGTAAGACTGTAGAAGCGCCTTTTTATAAAAAACTTGTTAATGTTGAGTTTATTTAGAAAGTAAAAATAGTTTTTGAGATATTAAAAAAAAACTGTTTTCGATTGTCAGTTTTAAGGGTACCTTTCACTCCCTCAAACTGTTTTTCCGCGGATAAAAAAATCGGAAGAGACCGACCAAAGATGGCAGATAGCTCACGAACGTAATTCAAGGACAGACCGATGAGGAGCCACTAAACGTACAAGGAATATGGCAGCACAAATTTCTAGACGTGGAATATCGTATCTCCAATTCGTGCCACCTTAGTATTGGCCATTACCAGCCAGACATTAACATCATCCAAGGACGTCCTGGCTTTTAAGTAAGCCACGCCTCCTACGGCCTTCTGTAGAGTGCCTGCAAATCCATGCTAATTCAAAGCTACGATGTCAGACGAGTAACTAATCCATATAGATAAAAAAAGGTAGAGAGGCTTAACAGATCTGATCGATAATGATTCCAAATTTGAATGTGTTGTACTGGGAGTGGCTGGTCCTAGTCAAAGTTGAATTTCCACAAACTAGGAATAAGCATCTTTGCGACGATAGACATTGAAGCAAGGCACCCAAGAGGGCAGTTGGCTCTGACAATTGGCTCTTGATCGACTTCGAAGGACATTGCAACCTTTTTTGAGCTTTCGGTATCCCTTGCAGAAATTTGTCACAATTGAATAGCTACTTTTTGAGAAAAAATTCGCAAACCTTGATAAGTAGATGCAGTTGACCGCGTTTTTCCTAAACCGTCAGAGAGTAATCAGCCCCAGAGAGTACATCATCGACATAATCTTCTTTCATCAAGATCTTAATAGCTTAAAGAAAGAAATTGCCTTCATCGGTTGCTAACTGGTCTAAGGTTTTGATGGCCAGATAGGGAAAAGATGTAAACCCAAGTGTCACTGTTTTAAAATAGTATGTTTGAACATCCACCTCCAAACTTGATCTTTAGAGAATCTTCTGGTATATATAGTTCTCGGGGTTGATTCAAATTCTCCAAAATATATTTTAAATGTCTGCAGTGAAGACGATTCTGTACATTCTCCAACGAAAAATTGTATTCACAAGAAGTTGAACTATTCTTCCTTATTACACAGGAATGAGGAAGAAAATAGCCTTGATTCGGTTCAAAATCTTCGGAATTCGTGACTACCTCCATCTTACCAAGAGTAGCATATTCCTGTATGCATCGACGATAAGTTTTTTGTAACTAAATTTCCTGAAGAAATCGCCTTTTTATGGTCATGAGCATCCGATAAGCCGCAGATCGACTTTCGCTGAAGTCGATCGATCGATGTTTGATCGGAAGACGGGCAATGGAACCATCATCCTTTGTACGCTGATCAATAAGTATATTTTCTCACACTCTTCTTCATCTAGGCTAAGCTTAGAAACGTTTGGTTAATTATTCTCCTGAACTACAACCCAAATATGTCTTTTGCGCTGTAGGATCGTCTATCGCACCCTTTCGCACTTTATCCTCGGTGAACTGCGAATAGATTTCAGCCCTCAGTATGAAGCTGTGGAAAATCATTCACCGGAATAGTTTTTGGTGTTACATAGCAAATCAGTCTAGACAATATGACAGCACGTACTAACCAAATTAATAGATGTATCTAGCCTAGAATTTATGCTCCCAATAGTGAAGCTCCTAGTGGTTTGAGTGTGTTGGGCCCCTACTACTAAGTAAGAGAAGCTAGGGCCCCCTGATCCAATAATACACAAGGAAGATGCTGACTACCGTCGCAGGACTCCACAGTGATAACGGCCGTGACCAGGAGTACAGTCTTCTCTAGTAACACTGTATAATGCTAACCTATAGAAGTTTGACATATTTTTTAGAGAAAAGCAAGAACGTGGCATGTGCTTACCTAAAGAATTGTAAAGCAGATTATGTGTTTGTACCAAATCTCTACGTTGTTCAATTTTTCTTGATGAAAAGGTTAGAAAAAAAGTAAAAACTAATTATTTGTGCAAATAGGACAATTACTCTCTTCAATTGAAGTACTGTGGGCATTAGTGCCACTTTTACGGTCCCAAAATCTAGAACATGATTTTGTTACTTGAGTAGCATTTATTGCTTTCAAAGCACACGCCTTACTATTTAAGAACGTTTTGAGGCCCTCAAACATCGGATAGCTAGTCACACTGCCCACCTTGTCCTCCTAAGCCATCCTAGTTTGAGACTCAAGTGGTTGTATGGTCAGGTAGACCAGAAGATCGTCCAAACTGTCTCTGGGTTTCTTCATCGCCTTGAAGGCCCCTATTATCTCGTAGGTATCATTTACGAATGAACTCAGTTCTACAGCGCCTTCCTTCGTGATTTTCTTAATACAAAATAACTTGGCTAGATAAGAATTAATTATGACTCGCTCGTTATAAAATCTGGCAACCAAGATATCCCATGTACGTTCAAAATTGGCACCAGCAGTTGGAATATTTAGCAAAAGTTGAGCAGGTTCATCAACCATGCTACTCTTCAAATAGTTTAAATTTGGAAAAGTAAGAAAATTCTTATCATTTTTTATCATTGATTGGTACAAATCTCCGTAAGCTTGCTTTCAGTATAGACACCTGAAAACTTTGTTAACTCTATCTATGGATACACCCTTCATGTCTGAACATTACGTGATTCGGAGTTTCTTCCCCAGTAGGAGCTGTAGACGTAGTGATAAATGTGTCCAAAATGTCCAGCATATGTAGGCCTTCGCTGCAACGTAGCTACGATTCGATTCTGTTTTAATTCCGTCCTCGGATTGCGGATAGAGGATCCCTGTATCAAGGGTTTCATCTGAATATCGTTACAAAATAAATAGGCAGTCGCGGAAAATTGTCTAGGGGTGGTCGCGAAGGAATTAACCCCAAGCAGAGGATGGAAACCGTGCCGAAAGCTGAATGATACCTGGGTGAGGTGTCTAGAACGATGACTCTGGGATGCCGGGCGACCTCTCAGAGTACGCAGCCTTATCCTTGCATGTGCGGCTCTACAAGGATGGACGAACCCCTTTCCCCAGTTTCTCGTTGGAAGAACAATGATAACACCAAACATAGTTGTAGTAAGTGCGGCTTGAAACAACAGAACGTGCAGGGCTCCCGACAATGGGTTGGCCAACAATTCTGACCAATCTAGAGCTGGGGGAGCCAATGAAAATGGATTCAATGCGATGGAATGCTACGATGCGAGTGTGGCCCCTGAACGGAGTCACATGGCATCACTGTATGAGCTGTGGTGCGAGAAACACCCAGAGCTATCGCATTTTTCGCATCAACGTCTGGGAAACCATGCCGAGCTACTCCAAAAAAGGTTCTATGTAAGCGGAACGCCTACTCTGCCACAGCTAGAATAAGTCGGCTACAGAGAAACAGAGGCGACACTAAGACCAACCGCGGGCAGAAACACGATAGAGAAAGAGTGATGCTTCATGACCCGGAGAAACATCAATACTCCGGTTTCTCTAAAGCCTAAAGATCCTGCTGAAATGGATGACGAGCTTCGTGGATATTTTTCCGAAGAATGCGAGAGAGCAAGAGCTTTGGCCCATGCGAACCGTAAAACAAAACCAACAGTTGATCATAAGAGCAAAAGATGAATATATCAACTCGCCATAAAGATAGGCTGGGACAGACAGTACGCGTCCCGCATTCAATATGTGATTGACTACATCACATCTCGTAGGAATTTAACCGCCAAGGTTAATTCGGGCAATTAAACCTGTGTGACAAAAATGTATAGACAACGAGGCTCAAAGAAAGGCGTAGCGGGATGTCGGGAGAACCTGCTCGTCGATAGATGTGTCTGCAAAGATTCAACATTCTACCAGCGTGACCTATCGATGGCCTGGATTGATAACCGAAAAGCTTTCGATTCGACCTCCCATAGACTTATCATCTGTCTTTTAGAAAGCTTAAAGGTTCATCCGCAAATCGTGAGGTGCATAGAGAGATTGATGCCGCTTTGGAAAACCATATTTACTATCTCATCTGGAAAAAATCGTGTGATAACTAACAAGATCACCTATCAGAGAGTTCTCTTTCAGGGCGACACCATGAGCCCACTCCTCTTTTGCCTTACATTATTGCCACTATCTCTAGCACTTCGCCATTCTGACGGGTACTTGTGCGGCAAACCTGCAGATCGAAAGTATAAGGTCACTCATGTATTTTACATGGACGTTCTAAAGATCTATGCTAAAAACATAGAACAACTACATCTAGGATCATTCAATGTCGTGTGAGATAACGTTTGCTTTCCTTAAATCGCTTGGTTTGAAGTCTGGTACGGAGGGTTTCATTTTGGCATGCTAAGACTGTGTCATTTCCATCTTAACATACGTCGCGACTTTTTGCGCCAAGACATTCGCAATGATAGCTGCAGGGCATGCTATTCACACCCTGAGCATGTAGCTCATATACTATCTAGTTGTCCAACTTTGTGGAGAAGACCTACATCCAAAGGCACAATGCGGCACGAAAAGTGCTTTATTACAATCTCTGTCACTCTTACGTCATTAAGCTTAATATCGCTCTTCTAAATGCTCCTCGGGAAATCGAGTCAATTGTCGAGAATGAGAATTGCCGCATATACTGGAACTTTATATTCTCGACAATTGTTTCTGTTTCACACTCGAGGCCTAACATGGTTCTTCTTGACTTCGAGAAGCGAAGCATTTTTGTTATTCAATTTTCGGCACCAGGTGACAAAAACATCATAGTCATGAGAAATGAAAGGAAAGAGAGGTATAGAGACCTTATCAGGGAGTTACAACGATTGTACCTAGCCTTTTCTTAACTTTCGAATGAATTATACTAAAATCCACTTCAATTATTTATTTAATAATATAAATTAAATATTTATAAACAAATGTCTTTTTTCAATTTGGACCTTTTTTAAATTTTTATTGTTTATTTTAAAAAGTAGAATGAACAGTTCTCTTGATCTGTTAAAAACTCAGGAGTGGGTTGTCAAATACTTTTGGAGCTCGGATTGGGATAGATAAACGTTTATTTTTCGGCCTGCTGGCCTTAAAAAATTGACTTGCTTGCACTTTCATTTTTACAGACTATTTTTAAGACTATTTAATAAATAATAATAAAATAATTCATTTATATTAATTAACTGTTATGTCAATAAGTGAAAAGGACAGAAAGCTTTAAATTGCTGAAAAAACTGCAACTATCAGACAATGCTATGGATGAAGATAGGCATAAACAATAATAATTTCGTTAAAAAAATACTTTGTCTGATTCTAATTAAGGATTAAGTCACACCTAGTGAAAAATAGGGAATCAGTTGAAAATTTCAGAAAAAACCGCAGCATTTTATCAATTAAGCAAATAGAATATTCTTAAAAATGATACTTAATTGTTCAAACAATTATTTTTGTTAACTTGAATTCATTATTACTGAAAGGGAGTTTTTTAAACTATAATTTTGTTGCTTTTCTGAGATAATATTATTAACAATAATAATAAATTGTTTAAACAATTACTTTTGTTAACAATGATGTACTGTTACTTCCCTTTAACTGATAATTCGATAACAAATGGAACATTTTTGAAAATACAGCATCCTTCTAACTCCATTCTATGAGAAAATGGCTAAAAACAATAATAAATTGTGTGAACATCTAATTATCAGTATCAAATGTTCTTTGATGTGCTGGAAAAAATTTTCATGAAAAAGACCGCAAAAAAATTCATAATTAGCGCCAAAAACTAGAAAAACCCATTTTTTCACTTATGGGGTTTTTTTGGACCCTATAAAACAGACTTACGGTGCTGATATTTGAAAAATGATATTTTATTCGTATTCTATGGCTAATTACGAAAAACGTTCAGTTTTCTCTCTATTGGGATAATATTGAGGATTCTGAAAAAGATTGACAAAATTGTATTTTTTTGTTATGGGAAATACGTATTAAACTTCATGGGGCTTGCTAACCTATAACATATGAGAAATCGCTCATGCATACTCTCCGCTTTCCTATGTTCCTCCTATACCCAGGTCTGCACTCTATAACGCAACATAGCCCAAACCAGTGCATCAAACAACCAAACACTTATTCTCCAATCGTCCTTTTACCCGAGCCCCATGGAGGTGGGGGGTAAATTTGACCCAAGGCAAAACTCAAATCATCAGTCATTTTAAACGAGTTTGTTTGTTGATTGTTAATTATTTATTATTCTGATTTAACAAATATAGAATTTTATAATTTTATCATAAAAAAGTAGAAGGTTCAAAAGTGATCTATGAATTTTTTCAGAATTTTGTATGCATATGTACTACATTTTCAAGACCACAGGTCAATTTGCCCCCCCCCCCTCCCTATACGGTTAACGTAGATAAAAAGCAGCGATACGGGGAACAGGTTAACGTTCTCTTTCCTATATTCCATACTTGGCCCATTACTTTACTAGCAAATTTTATTCCTTTTCTGACCTGCACCTCGTCCCGCTCCCCTAGTTGCCTCAAATCAAAAACTTAGGTAACAGAACTCCTCTCCCATTTCCATTATTTATCCGTTCATATTCCAAACGTAATTTATATTGGTCTTTTTACTTCTTAAACACATCACCTTGTGTTTTACACGTTTCCGGTCAGATACTATGCTCCCACGTACTCTCCGAAAATTTTGATCATTAGGTTCATCCCCTTTTCTTCGTCTGCTAACGGAACTACTTCGTCCGCGTTAGCTAGAGAGTATAGTTTTCTGTTGCCCAATATCATCCTCCCTTTCCCTTTCTTCTATTGCTTCTCTTTTAAGTTTGCCAACAGCATATTAGAAAGTAGTGTACCTTAAAGGGAACTTTTGCCTTCGACCTCTCTTCCTGTCTAGAATAGCTCTCCTTTCATTGCCCGCCATAACACTTTTGTGTTTACTGAATCTAAAGCTGCTTTAAAATCCACAAACAACGCGACTAAATTCCCTCTCTATCTCCCTAGGTACCTGTTAAGTAAGCACTTCAGTACGTGAATGTTGTACATCATTCCCATCCCTTTTCTCAAACCCGTCTTATTATGTGAGATAATGCAAGGATAATTCTCTTTCTTTTATCTGACTCTCTAACCTTTTTCTTACAATTTATGCATACATATATTTTGTAGCCCACTGTTGTAGAAGCGATTCCTCTGTACTCCTCTACCTTCTTGCCACCGTTTCTTGAGAAGTGGTTCCGCTAGTGGTTTCCCCTCTGCGTTTTCCTTTCTAGCATCCTCTCATGTTCTCTTTTTCTCATATTGCAATGCTCCTTCTCTGTTTCCCTCATCCAATATTTTCTGACAAACTTTTCGATTCGCTCTTTACTCTCCTTGCATTCCTCGTCCCGCTAACCTCTCGTTTCCCCTTCTATTTCTTTTTTGTACTTATCTCATCCCTTAGCTTCTCAATCGACCCTTTGCTTCTCTAAATTAACCAGTCTACTCTCGCCTCTTCTTTTCACCTTATCTTCTTCTTTTCCAATTTTTCTTTAAACTCTTTTTGTTTTTCCACACCCCATACTCCCATTTTATTGCTCCTTTCTCCCCCTCTTTTCTTTCTCCCTCTGTCGAGCTGACGGCCACCATTTTTGAGTGTAGCTATTACCGGAAAGGGCTCGGACCCTATCTCATTGCCCACTTTCATACATCGTATCATATCCTATATTCTTTCTTCTGCAAGAATTTAGTCTATTACTGTCTCTCACTCCATAATAATGTGATCCCTGCTTATTCATCTTTCGTATTGTCATTGCATATAATGCATCCTGTTTGTCCTATTATGTCAAGTAACCTCCTCCCCTCCCTTTTTATCGCCCTTTGTTTGGAACTCCTTATATAGGCCTGCTTTTCTCCATCCCAAGTCCCTCTCCCTTATTCGTCAGTTTAGGGATTCAAGTCACCTTCTATCAAAGCTAACTCTTCCTTCATTTCCTCCATCCACCTTTTAATTATTCTCCAATCTTCCTCTTCCCTTTTTCTTCTACATACACAAACCACCGCTATTTTGACTTTTCCAGCAATAATCCTTCTTACCCTTGTTTAATGTTTTTCGTCCCTTTCCCCCTCTTCTCTCCCTTTTACTGTCAATTATTTTCTCACCTGTCAGACCATGCCGCCCATCCCACTCTCCTTAACGTGTTTCTTTCTTGATTCTTTTATCGTCCACACATAATCTTTCGGTTATGTACCTTGATCTTAATCACGAAGCCCTTTTTTATTGTATATACCCCGACGCGTTTCCTTGCCTTTTATTTTCCTGTTCTTCATCCTCTTCCTTCCCTTATCTTGTTTGCTAAGTCCTGAGGCCCTTGCCCAGGCCTTCCTCTAAATCAACCGTTTTATTCTCCATTCCTCCCAGGTCAGATCTTCTTATGTTCTCTCTATTCTTCCTTTTGTGGGGATAGTACATGTTCAAATTTTCAAAACATAGTTTTTTTGTAAATTTCAATCATCATATACTCTTAGAAATAAGATAGAACCTTTCTTTTACTTTTACTTTCTTTATGTTTGTAAAAGACTTGGCTATCGTATGACCCTCGGTCACGATTTTTCATTAATATTTAATAATAATTTGACACAGTAAATGTTGAAAAAAGGAGAAGAAACGAAAAAATTTAAAATTCACGATTTGTTTATTTATCAATATTTGTTAATGATTAAGGGTCATATGATAGCCACTTACTGACTCTTCAGGAACCAATTGGGTTTTCGTGTTTTATATGATAAGAATTTCAGATATCATGGCATCATTTTTTTCATATGGCTTTTTCAGATCGCCCATATCTCGGTCGGATGGTAATGAAAAATTACAACTTTTTTTCCGTTAGTCAAAATTAGGTCCCAAAACATAATAAACAATTGTGAATGTTTATTAAAAATCAATGCAAAAAAATTATTCTCATTGCCATTTCCTTTCTTTTTCGTTTTGATTGCTCACTTTACCACCTCCTTTTAGCTAGTAACACTATGTTATCTGCGCATGTCAGTGACAAAAATATATTTTCCCCTACCACTACTCCTGTTTATATTTCATTCCTAAGTTCCTCTTCCATATCCGCTATGATCAATGCAGTTATCCTCTTTCAGATCCTCTTTCATGTATATCGGTGTTTCAACAAATCTTCGAAAAACGTTATTTTTAGATAGACTATTCAGTTCGAGTTAAAACCTCCAATGTTTCACTCATCAGAAAGTATCAAGTTAAACGAAGTAAATTGACTTAAATTTCCGAATTATGCGTATGTAATTATATAGTATTCATTTTCTTGAAATATATGATCAGCAGATAGCATTGAATTGACTCCAACTTTCGAGGAAACCTGATATGACACAATGTCATTGCTTTGCTCCAAGTTATCACTCGCTGGAGAGAATTAAATTGTCTCCAATAATGAAGTTTGCTTCACGGTATTAAACAGTATTAAATTGACTTCAATTTTAATCATTTAAATAATGATCAAAACGTATACACAATTTCACTGTAATTGCAACCACATTAAATAGAATGGAAACAGGATACAATGCTTTCGCGATGAAAGGTATTAAAACACATATTTCAAATATACCATTGATCACGCATTAAAAACTGTTGAAATTCTACGATATGTGCACACATATTCATTTAATTTAATTCGCACCTTCTTACCGATGAGTGTATATCCCTTTAATAAATTATTATTTTCAAACACACAGATTCAAAACTTCCAAAGCATTGCGATAGGTGACGGCAGAATGCGTGCGTTATGTCCCGCACAGCCTGCCTGGAACGCATGCGAGTACGGCGAACATTAACCGATTTTTGGACGTTCGTCGTTCCACTCCCCACTTACAGGGATACTACTGTACCGAAAATCTAAACGATTTCTGGATAATATTGTCTAGTAGCATATAATCTAGAATTGATCCCTTTCTAGATGATATTAGATAAGACTATACTCAAAAGGGTTGTAGGTAAAACTGAATACACACCACTAGATGAATTCTAGACGAACCCTAGACAAGGCGAACGCCATGAAATTGTCCTAGACTTTCGCTAGAGGAGCTAAATCTAAAAAGTATTTAAAAATAATCTAGATGTCCGGTAGGGTACTCCTTACTATTCCTTCTTGGAACAGCTTGAGAGATAAGAAACTTAAAGATTCCTCAATCGATGAACGGATTTATTCTTTCAACTTCAACTTGAATGCTCTCATTTACTCTTTCAAGGCGGTAGCCATAGTTTACATCGGTCGATTTTAAAATTTCAACCAGGATCATCTAATTGATTAAGGAATCTATTACTTTATCGCCCCTCAACAAACATCCAGAATAGTGGTGTCAAAACGCGGATATCTCCGGAATGCGCAGTAGTAATTCCTGTGTATTTTTAGGCAATGCAGAATTCTTGTTGAGAATCAATATCTATCATAAATATTTTTGACATACGAGGGTGGATTGATAAGTTTCCGGCCTGACCAAGAAAAACAACGTTTTTAAGAATTTTTTTTTTTATTTCTCAACATAATCTCCTCCAAGGCTG
>NC_046662.1:146882893-146896517 GCF_010883055.1 Belonocnema kinseyi
AAGCTATCTAAGGATGGTACTATAGAACGCCACCTCAAGGTAGGCCTAGTGGCGCCATCTCTTGGTCAGGCCGGAAACTTATCAATCCACCCTCGTAATTGATAGAAAATATAAAAATGATACATTGCATATGGGTGCGTTCAAGTATTACGTAACGCTGCTTTCTGAAAACTTGGATACCCCCATGTAACGCTTTTTCTATAGTAAGTTGTTACCAGCAAAGTACGAAATTCCGGCATTTTACAGAATGCCTGAATTTCATAATTTGCCTGTAAAATATTTTAGTTTTACACTGTGACAAAGATAACCTGCCTTTCCTTAAAAGGCGTTATGTAATACTTAAACGGCCCCTATGATTTAATGTATTGATATAATTTATATTTTTCAGGGGATTGAGGGGCTCATTGTTATTCTTTCTGAAGATGGACAAGTGGAAGTGTGCTTTTTAGGGACCCAGGCATCCCTATACACAGCTCGATGTGCTCATCGAAGGCAGTGCAATTATTTTAATGCTGAGCGTGAAATTGCGGATCTCCGATTGCTTATCAGAAAATGTATAAATTATGGTTTGTAGTTACATCAGTTGAATCATTAAGGATATATGTTTTCTTTGACTGCTTATTCGTATTTTTTAAACAGGAAGCTCATTTGAAAAAAGTTAGTATTTATAATACAATATACAGGGTTTCCAAAAAGTTTCGGGACGGCTGAATATTTCCCCTGGTAAAATATTTCACGTCGTTAATCAACAGAGCTGGAAATTTTAATTTAAAAAATGTACTCAGATCATAAGTGTCCTTCTCTCCTTCAATAATTTGCATGTACTATTTTTAAGTGTAATTCAAAGTCACTTTTGGAGTAACTTTAACGACGACTAAAATAGAGACCTTGATTTGACCTTTACAATGCCCTTTAAGGTTATTTCAAGGTCCACTTTTTTACAGAAACCGCCTTATTAGACCTAGGAAATTGAAAGAGCAGGGAATTTTACGCTGTTAAATGTACTCAGGTTATAGGTCAGGTGTGACCTTAATGGTGACTTAAAAATTATTATTTAAACCTAAACAAGGTTTGGAAACATCTGAGAAGCGGAGCTGCTGGAAATAATTTATAATAATCTTACTTATTAATTTTACAAGGTGCATTTAGATTTGGCTTTAGAAATCACATGAACTTGCCCATGTCCTTCAAGGCCATAGGTCAGATGTAACCTCGGTGATCACTTAAAGGTTATTTATACTTAAATAAGGTATAAATACCTTTGAGAATCGCAGTTAGTTAATTTTTGAATTTACTTCCAGCGTCAGATCTTGCCTCTCATAGACTACAAGCCTATGGTAAAAAATGAGATTGTCAAATGTCCCAACAAGACTTTTGTTTAGACGGATGCTTCTATATCAAAAAGTAACTTTAAGCACTATGCCGTCAGTTTTGAGCGGTACTCGCTACGAAATGGGAAGTTTTCAATATTTTTTGATAAAACTGATCGGAAATATGCATCATTATGTTCTGCGATGGACCAAAGTTTGAGCAAGCGAGTCAGGGAGTCAGTGAGAAAGTTGTTCAGGAAGGTTCAAGAAAATTTTCTGGAAAGTTTTAGCTTAATTGCACTCGTACTTAAAAAACTGTTGATGTTTTAATTTTCTGGCGCAATGGATTTTCTCTCGCGTACACCCCGGCCGATAATCCGCTGCCCCAGCGCTAGGTACACGTCTCACAGCCAGCCGAGTTTTTGTAATTAAACACACAGTAAATATCAAAATAATTGTTTGATAAGCATAAAAAGTGTTTTTAAATGTATAAGTTGATATTTTGGTGCTATAGATAATAATTATTTATGTTTCAACTCACCGTATTAAAAAATAATTAAACAGATTTTTCGAAGAAATAATGTATTCCAATTTATAAAATTCAAGTTTCCTTCTTTCTCCAAACGATTTTTATTTCACCAAAATGTTTCTAATGGAAAAAACAAGAATTTAGTTTGTTTACGAAAAATATAAATTTTGAAAATACTTTTTACACTCCTACAAATTTTGTTATTTCGAAGCGTTTTTTAAAGATTTTCTAACAATATTTTATAAAATCGCACATTTCACATTTTTACATACACAATAATAATGTGTCTATTTTTAAATATTATCATTATCATTACTGCGATACTTAGAAATATATTTTAATTTTTTGTTTTCAAGATATTTTTCATGTATATTAGGCAAGAATTAATTTATTAATTTATTATTACATACCGCATTTCTACTACATTTACAAACATTTCTTTTCTACATACTTTCATCCTTCTTTCGTTTTCTACAATTAGTAGGTTTTAAATTATTTCTCATTTTGTAATTGGAAAAATTCACTATATTTATATCCTAGAATTTTGTATAGCTATTAGGATAATTTAATCGATCAACTTTTATATATCACATAATATTTTAACGATGTGCTCTGCAAATCGGAACAGACTTAACTAAACTGATATACTTAATTTTTTGTAGAAGAACCCAAAAGCCTATGTAGGTATATTTACAAATAGAGGCCAGATGAAGGACACGCCGAATACAAAAAAAAATGTAGAAAGATTCTTTCATTTTAGGACTTTTATGAAGGTTATGTTTCAAGAAATGGCAAAATTTAAATATTTCCATCAGGGAAAAAAAGATATTTATTATAAACCATTATTTTTCAGAATTCTCGTATTTTAATTACAAAAACTCGGCTGACTGTGGCATACACTTGTACCTGACGCTGGAGTAGCGGTTTACCGGCCGGGCCGTAGTGTACGCGGGAGAAAATCCATTGCGCCAGAAAATTAAAACATCAACAGTATTTTAAGTATGATTCCAATTGATCTAAAACTTCCTACAAAATTTCCTTGAACCTTCCTAAACAACTTTCTCACTGACAGTTTTCGCTTGCTGAAAATTCGCTCAACTCCCGAAACGTTGGAAATTGTTTGTGCACCAATTATGCACCGTCTCTGAAAAAATTCTTAAAAATTTTGTTAATAAGCATTTTAAACTTACGCTAAAGTCATCCCTCGCAGAACATGATAATGCACATTTGTGATCAGTTTTATTACAAAATGTTGAAAACTTCCCATCTCGTTGAGAGTTGAAGTAAGAAATTCAAAATATTTTAATCAGAGAAAAAACAGTTTTTCAGAAATAATTCAAAAAATAAAAAAGATACAACTTTTTTTATAAAGAAAAAAAGAGGCGGCATTAAATTTTTATAGTGGACATACATCTTCATAATTAAAATTATATACTTTATTTTATAGGGCTCAGGGGCCTCGCCACTCCAGGAAAATAATTCTATATCTCCTTTTTGCATCCGAAGCCTCGATTAAATTGTGTTTTGCGTATTGCGTCAATTCACTAGACATTTCAGGCAATAATATTCTCCTAGTTATTCTGAGAAACACTGTGATTGGCTGAAATGTCTAGTGATTTGACGCATTACGCAAAGCGCAACGCAATCATGCAAATCATGAGACGCCATCCTTACACATGTTAGATATGCGCGATTGCATATCTAGAATTAAACTTTTATTGTTTTTAAACTCAAAATACTTTTTTATAAATGTTAACTTTTATAGATGTGCGGCATTTACTTTTCATTGATGATTGTTTAAAGTATGGTCAAACTATTTGAATTGCGATACAAAACAATTTCACCTTAAAGTCGATTTTTTTAGAGGGAAAGTTATTTATCCCAGAGACCCATATGTTCCTTAAAAAATGTACGGCATGTCGAAAAATGTTATCTATTTATAAAAAAACTTTGAAAGTCACGTTATTTTGAGTTCCTTCAAATTACCAACCCCTATACTAATTAGGGGTAAGAGTTACAACCCTTGGTTTCACAACCTCTAAACTTGCAAATACGTACGGCGTTGCTGAATAACGAAACTGCACAAGCATACAAAGCGAATTACCACTCACACGTGTAAAATTCAGTTTTCGCCTGTGCTCACCTGTAGCTCTCAAAACTGACGGCATAGTGCTTAAAGTTACTTTTTGATATACGAGCATCCAATTAAACATTAGTCTTGCTTATCGCGAGTTCCCTTGCCTCTCTTTTTGGGGTACTTGATTAACGTGAATCCCCTTGCCCCTCACGTTTTAATGTGCTTGATTATCGCGAAATCCCTTGCTTCTTACGTTTTGGGGTGCTTCATTATCATGAGTCCTCTTGCCTCAAACGTTTGGGTGTGCTTTCCCTATTAGACAGACTGAACGGAGAGGATACTCTACAGCGTAGCCTTATAGTATCCACATAGTATGCCTTCCGTAGCATACAAACAAAAACTAAAAAAATAGCAAGATGGGTCTGAAGATCGAGTCTGAACCCTGGAAATCGTACACACTATACGAGTATAACAGACATTAATTGTTTACATGGTTTACATGCATCGTCTCAGCGTATTTTTGATTATTTCTCGAGAACTGAAAAGGAACCCATTTTTTTATTTATTTCGGGGATCAGGACTTTCAGACTAAATTGTAAGCTATTTAAAAGAGAAAATGTGAGAAAACCGATAAAGAATTTTGTTTTCAAACATAATGAAAGTGAAAAAAGTAAACAATTTTTAATTTGGTAAAATCTCCTAATTTTGTTGAATTAAAATAATTAATTTACTATTTTATTTTCATTCAATTTATTATTTTCTTTAAAATTACTGACAGTAGATGGCATTTTTCAAATTATTTCACATGAAATTCCACTAATGTGGCTTATACCTATTATATGCTCATCTGTTGAATTTTATAATTGTTTAATAATCAAAGACAATATAACAGCGGATTAGAATGTGTCCACTAAGGTGGTCCAAAAATGGATTGCAAATTTTTTTTCTTCACTCTATAGGGCAACTCACCCCCCGCCCAAAGTTTCCATTTCCAGATGAAATAAATTTCGTAATTTCTTATTTTTTTGAATGCAAATATTAACACGTGCCACCGAGAACTTCACAATCCCATCTGATTAACATGGGTGAGTGGATTTTTGAAAAATTGAAGTCATGCTGCAGGGTTTCGTCGGAACGTAACAAACTTTTAAGGTATTGAAGAGGAGTTTCTACGAAATAAAGCCATACTAATAACTTTTAAATTTAACCCCCCTCCCCTTCAGCGACCTAAACATGACCAAAAAATTAAAAAAACTACTTTTTTGCGTATTATTGTTAATTCTTATAAATTTATGTCATCTTTTTCAAACAAATAATTACTAATCGACAGTTTGAATATTGCACATGACTTTTTATATATCATTTGATTGTTTAAATAAATGTAACTTATTTAAACAATTATTTATTCCTAATAAATGTAAAAAAATAATCGTATTTTCTAATTGAAACGTAATAGTTGGTAATTGTTTGACGTATAAATTTGAAAAAAAAACATTATGTAATTATTTAAACAATTAATTATTGTTTATTCACAAAATTTCTAAAAATGAAGTCGAAGATGTTCATTTCTTCCTCAAAATAGTTTCCTATGTTACTTTCTGTTGGATAATTACAAAATTTTGATACATTTCTTCTAATTTTTAACAAATCTTTATAAATAAAGTAACCATTTTCAATAGTTTAAACAAATACGATTTATTATTAAGTTAAATACGATTTTAAATTTGATTTTAGTCTCATTTCAATTTCTTAATTTTTTATTTTGAGGAGTAGCAAATTCTGTTAAAAACGTAATTTCACTGTTGACTAAAGTTTGCAAGTTAATACACATTCTTTATGTATCTCGGATCGCTTAGCACAAGTGCCATACTTGTACTAAGCGACCCGAGATAAATAAAGAATTTATATTTACTTACAAACTCTAATCAACCTTGGTGTATATGTATAAACATATCTTGCGTACAACCGCAAGTCTTTCTCAATTTACAACTATTTACCCTAGGCTATAGGGAAGTATGGCGCCCTGTAGATCGACTTTGAGGTGAAATTTTATTTTAGCTACTCAATGAATATAAAGAGTTGTATAACCTTTCCATTTTCAAAATATTACATACGCAGGTCCCTGAATTCTCTTGATTTTGAGTTTTACTTTCAGCGGCTCAAAATACATAAAAGTGCATTTATTAGCTTCAAAGCACAGATATTCTGCTATTTCACAATTATCTCCTTCGCAGATTCCAGAATTGCCTAGATTTTGTACTTTCCCTTTAGGCTAGTGGAAAATTTTACTGTTAAATCCCAATTCTGAGGTCGGATTTGGATTCAGAGGCTCAAAATAGACAAGGCCATTCTAGTCTCCTACACAGTTTAGACACATTGTTTTTGTAGGCCTTTGTTATTTTTTACAATTTTTGAGAATAAATAATTGTTTAAATAAGTTAAATTTATTTGAAAAATTAAAAGTTGTTTAGAAAGTCATAAAAATATTCAAATTATCCATTAATAATTATTTGTATGGAATTGCCACAGAAAATGCTGAAAACTAACAACAATACGTCAAAATGTAGTTTTTTTCTCTAAGTCATATTTGGGGTGCTCCATGTGGGGGAGGGGGGGGGGCGAGGGCAGAATGAAAATAAAAGTTATTAGTATGGTTTTATTTCGTAGACATTCCTTTTCCTGAAAAGTTTGTCACGTTTCGATGAAACCCTGGAGCATGACTTCAATTTTTCGAAAATCCGAAATTTCCCTTTGTTAATCAAATGACATTTTCAAGTACCCAATGGCACATGTTAATCTTTGAATTTTTAAGAATAGAAAATTATAGATTTATTTCCTCCAAAAATGAAAACTTTCGGGTAGGCGTGACTTGCTCTGTAGCCCTAAAAGCGTTTTCTGGACCATTCTAGTATCCATACGTACTGTCGGGATGATTATTAAGGGCATGCTCTGCGCGATTTATACAACCAAACCGGGCCCCACCTATAAATTTATTGTGTTTTAAACTATTTTCAAAATATAAATTTTCTACCAAACATTTGCATTTTTAACAAATAAGTTAATTTACAACTAAATAGTTGAATTTTAATGAAAATAATATGATTTTTCAAGAGAACATGTAATAGTTCATTATTTGTTTATACTCCCTTCCTTTCACGGGTTTGAGAGTCTTAACATAACCATTTCAGGTATTCTTACAAACAAGCCTTATACTAACTTACGAACTATTCACTTAATACTGTCTTAAATTATTATTCTTACTTCTAAACTTTTGCAACTTTGCCCTGGGCCTCCATTTCTTCTTACCATGATCAATTTCAAATTTTGTCTTTAGTCCGCGACACTACTTCGCAACTCTCCTTCTTTCGGATAGATTTTCTGGCTTTTTTTTTATCCTGCGTAACCAGCTCTCTCTCTTTCTCAGATCTCTTAGCTTCTTTACCCATTCCTTCGCCTGACTGTTTTTATTCAGAATTCATTTCATTCTTTCTTCTGTACACTGCCCTCTCACTTTGACCCTTGTACATATCTCTCATACAGTGACTGGCAAACTTTTTGCCCACTTATTAGGTAAGGGTAGGTTTGACTCAAGAAATTTTTTTCGCCGGCCGCGCATTGTCCCTCAACGCTACGTTTTTCCTGAGATGAGTTGGTTTTCCTCGGCAAGGGCTCATTGTTAGACAGGATAGTCCATGTGAATAAAAAGTTACAAATGAATTTTGTTTTGAGTTCTGATATTAGCCATTTGTAAGGCTGGAATTCAAAATCTGTGACTTTTTTGCGATTAAATACATCTAAACTTGTGCTTGAAAAGTTAAAAATCAAGGATTTGATGGAATATAATGAAAACTCAATTTCAAACTAAAAGTGTTTTAATGCATTGGTTTTTAGTATTTCAAGGCGCTCTTTTTATTCCTTTTGATCGCAACAATTCACAGTCTTTGAATTTCGAAGTTTCAGAAAGATGATTTTGAAATTGAGAATCTTTTGTTTTGAACTTTAATCCATGTTACTCGAACTGCTTAATAATGGAAGCGTACATGGCGGGCTGGACCTTTTTTGTGGCAGCAGGTACTGCCAGGAGATTTTGACTCGACCCGCTATGGCAGCTAGGGCTACCGCGCGGCAGTAGTTTGCCGTCTATTGCTCTAACACATGCAAACATGGTTCCTGCTCATACTTGGATACTCTACAAACATTTCTTCTTCATTCATCCAATACCTTCCTGCTCTTACAGCCTTTCCTATTCTGAATCTCACGACTCTATTCCAATTGCTCTCCTTTTTAATCTTTATGGAATAGTCTGGTTCTCCCTGCGTTTTAACCATTCTATACCAGCTGCTGTACCTTGAATCTGTGATTCTTTCCCACCTCTCTTTACCTGGCCTTGCCTTCAACTCTACACTTATTTCCTCCCAGTGTCTCTTCTCCGCCCATTCTGAACACCCCACGTTACCTCTCTACTCCTTCTCCACTTCTTAGTGTCTCTTCGAAATTCCAGGCTCTTTTCACTTGTCTGACCAAATTTATTCTTGTACTGCTTCTTCCTTCAGCATATAAGCTGGGCAGCTCCATCTCACTTCCAGAACCCATCTAAAAAATCTCTGATGCAAACTTTCAACTCTCTTATGTTTTTTCCATCTTCAAATTTTCATTCCATAGCTTAACAGTGACAATAGAAATACCTAAACATCATAAATGTATAAACATAAACACATAATCATCATACTAATACATAAACATCTACACTCTCATCTTCCAGTCGTCCTTGAACCTTCCTTTTTCTATACCCAATACTTGTCCCATTACTTTACTCGCGCATTCCAATCTTTTTCTCACCCGGGCTACGCAGGGACGAGCCACCGCCTGGAAACGATTGAAGTGGGGCGCGAGAGAGCTAGGGGGAGACGACTCTGCGGATCCACCCGACGTTTTAGTGCTCTGATCCGCCTCATTAGGGGGGGGGTTCCGAGGAAGGCTCCATTGCCGGCAACCCATCAAAGGATGAAGCGGACCCTGTTTAGCTGCCGGAATTTCCTCCCCTGTGCCTCTAGAGGTTCCTGTGAGGTTTTGAGGGAAATGGCCCAGCTGGTTGATGGGCTAGGCCCCGGCTAGTTAAAAAGGGACGCCGGACCATCCAAGGGCGTCTTGGGCTTCTTTCCCTCTTGTGTAGCCAGGAAGACTTTTTACTCCCGGCATTTTTGGGTACAGTAACCCTGGGGTTTGGAAAGCGGTTATCCCGGACGGAACGAATGGTTTCAAGTTCTCAATGTATTCTTTACAAATAAATCTACCCTTATTATATATAAGAGTGAAAAGGACTGAAGATAGTTGACGATTGATCTTGAAAGGGCCCTTTATTTCTGGAACAGTTTGCCCGCGAGGATCCTGACCTTTTTGGATTACTTACCGTTAGGTCTAAGAACTAAATCACCCACTTTGAAGTTTCTATTGCGTTTCTTTGCGCTATGATATTTAGTTTGAGTCTCATAGGCCCTATTAACATTTCTACCAACCAAATTATGTAAATTGTCCAATCTAATGACTGTCTTAGCCCATTTATCGGGTTGAGGCTCTCTGTTGTATGCCCGATACCAATTCTCTGCGCAGTGATCGGTAGGATACGAGGTTATTACCAGAATCTAAGAACGGTGGGGAAACATTGAGGGTGCCGTAAACGGCTGTGTTATTTGCGAACGTAAACTCGGGTAGTTGCAAATACAAATCTATGTGATTTCCCGTCAAAAGTGAAATGATCATATTTTTTAGGACACGATTCACATTTTCGGTAAGATTGGCTTGCGCAGAGTACATAGGGTGAGCAGTGTGAATAATCCCAACATTCTCGCACATTTGCTCTAATATTTTATTAGTTGACTTGGTACCATTGTTAGTATGAATTACTCAAGGCGATCCCCATAGAGATACAATTAGGTAATCGAAAGTCCTTCTCAACGTGGCACCGTTAGAGGTATGGATAGGAAGACACTCCACTTATTTGGTGCATAGATCTTGGAATACCAAAACATATTTGTAGCCTGCCTTATTTGTCGAAAAAGGCTTCATGACATCGCTCGCAACCATGATCCATGGCTGCTCCACGATGCGTTAGCCCATTATGCCTGTACGGCGCGCCTGCTCTACCTTATTTTGCTGACAAGTAACGCAACTTTTAATGTAATCCATCACATCGCAGTATATCCCGGACCCATATTACCTGAGGGCTACCCGATGGTAGGTCTTTTCGTGACCTAAATGTCTTGATTGGGGCTCTTGTTGGGCCTTCTTGATGGCGCTCTGTCTTAATTCCATAGGCAGGGCCAATTTTCCAGCCTTTGAGTCGATAATCAATCCGTCGGACAACGGGTGTGGCTTATGGCGACAGAGAATCCCATTCAATACTTTTCAATCAAGAAATCTCTTCGGCCCATCTTCTACTAGTTTTAAACAATGCAAGTACCAAGAATCCTTCGTAACGTTTATGCTAGCTACTGGTACCTCACCATGTGGATTATATTGAGTTCATAAACTTGGGGGTCCAAAACCCAGCTAGCAAGTCTTTTGGTCGCGTTACGCAGGTTGTGAAGCCAGCGTAGACTGCTATAGTCCGTGATGACTACGAAATGGAAACTTACAAATATTCAAGAATTTTTCAGATTTTCCAGACTACCGCTACATATTCACGTTCCGTAACGATATGGTTTCTTTAGGCTGCCGTTAATGTTTTACTTGCAAATGCGATGACCCTTTCTTCGCCATCAGGGCGCTAATCAGGGCTGCCATTAAAGTATCAAAAGTCTCTTGCTGCCCCCCTCCTCCATGTTACTTAATATTAGTTAGGAAAATGCCTCAGAACAACAGAACTTACTCCTGTAGGGATTTATCGTCAAACCGGCCTCAGGAGCGCGGTCAAGGACTTTTCCTAACCCGTGTAAGGTGTTCGTCAAAAGTCTCGGTTACTACAATAATATCCTCCAGGTAACTTAAAACGTTGAGTCTCATTTCTGGGGTTATCACCCTATCTAATAGGCTCTGAAGGGTCGCTGGGACCCCAGTGAGCTAAAATGGTATCCTTTCGAACTCAAGCAACCTCCTACCTGGTACTGTGAACGCAGTATACGCCTGACTGTATTTATATGACGCGATTATTTTTAAAGAGGCACTCAAATCCAATTTCGTAGTGCACTTCGCAGCCTTGATTTGACGCAAAATATCGGTCACATAGGGAAGAGGGTAAGCATCCTTCTTGGAAATGGCTTCCGAAAATCCAAGCATAAACGATATTTTCTTCCGACCATTTCGATGGGTGCCGATCATTCTCTGTACGATTCAGCGATGATATCCTCTGCGAATAGCCTATTAACTTCCTCATACATGATCCTCATACATCCTCATACATGAGCCTTTAAAGCTTTCTCCCCCTTTTATGTAGAGCTGCTGTACCACACAACTTTTTCTCTTCTACTGAGTACAGTTTTAAGTAGTGTTTCCCTTCCAAATATTGCATAAAGATCTTCATCGACCGTGAGAGGAAAGTCATATCAAACCTTCCTTGATCATCCAGACCCAAAGTCACTTCTGTGTCCAGGTTGATTACAATTCTGATCTCATATGTTCGCGTAAGCTCATATGTTTATCCTTAGGTGATTTTCTTAACAGTACGCGAGAAGATTGATTGCCTATGAGTCTGTCTAAAAAGACGAAGTCGATAGAAGCCCTAGTATGAACTCTATTAGCTATTTCTGTCGACTCTACGACCTCAACTATTAATTCTTCTGGTTGAAATAAACTAAATGCACTGTCCCTATCCGATTGATATCCGCAAAGGGATCTGTCGTTTTTTTAATACGGTACGTTCGATCGGATCTGTCATCTTTTTCATATCCCTATCAGTTTCAAATATTGAATTGGCAGTGCATGCAATGGTCACCGCCATTAGGGTTTGTTCTATAGTGTGGCATGGTATCTTGTGTTTAGAATCCATGTACTAGAAAAAGACAGTTGATTCCTTCTCTCAAACTGTCTGTTTCTATCTTCCGGCAGCTCGTTTTGTGGTTGAGATAAAAGAGGACAGACCTTTTAAGTGTTGTCTCCTTCTCATTCTGGTTTATGTTGGTTTGGTCAGTTGACGTGACAGAAGAGGGCAGACCTGTTGCTGAATATCTCTCTCCTCTTTTGTCTTGTGATGCTTCGGTTTGTCGACGGCACAGAAGAAGACAGACCAGTTTCTGTATATCTTCCTCTTCTTCTGTCTTGCGATAGGTAATTAGGACCAGTAATTGGACCAGAAGAGGACAGACCAATTGCGAGTCTTTATATGTATACTTATATCAATTTTGTTTGTTAAGGCCAATACCGCCTTTTTGTGTTCAAAAATTTTTTATTATACAAAATTTGCCCACATGTTTCAACCTGTATACTAATAGCTAATTTTAACAAATTATTTAACAAATTAGCTATTACTGTCGCTGTAACTGTCTTAATCAATCACCTTGACGAAAAATTCGTCAACAGTACCAAACAAAATGTTATAAAAAAGCAGCATAATCTCAAAGGTTTTTCTATGAGATTTTTAGGTTATATCGTAAATGATACGTTTTTAATTTATAAACCAATTTTTAATTTTGCAATGCGACGTCAAAATTCCATCAAAGAAAAAAAGTGGCGTCACAATTTGGTGCCCAACGTGGGGCCTACAAAGATAAAATGGTCCTCATAATTGGTAAAATTCAAAAACTTACTTTAAAATTAATACTTACTCAATTCTTGCCTTAAAATCTTGTTCTCATACGTAAGATATCGGTAAGTATATGATCTGTCATCATGAAGACAGTAGGCAATGAATTTTGAGATTGGCACTCCGGACTGCTTACTTGTAAACCTGTATTTATATTTTGCTCTGATCGCCTTCTATACAAACAGTTCTATCCTCAATACTTTCATTTCTCTTATGACATTTAATTTTCACACGACCTACAATTATTGAATACCATTCTAGCACTTTCGAAACTCTATTTCCCTGTTTCTTTTATTATCGACCATTCTTTGAATAACGAAACCCACTTCAAATGGATGAAAATAGGGAACCAGTTTCGTGGATTTACGACCTCACTAAAGAAGGTCTCATTACGGAGTTAGAGATTAGAAATCTCCCAATTATTGGAAATTTCGCTGTCTTGCTCGAGCAAATGTTGCGCTCAGTGCGCTCAAATTCAAATCCCCTGAACCCAACAGAAACTACTCCTCGCGAAAATCTTGATCAAGGTGAAGGTAAAAATTCTCTAAACCAATTAGATATGGATCATACTTCCCGGAAAAATGTTAGCCACCGTCCAGGGAATAATTTCGAAATAAGAGAGGTGAACGTCACTTCGCAGACCGAAGTAAGTCTTCTTATTTCGAAAAGATAAAAAGCCTTATTAATTTGGACGAGTAGCTGAGTTATTTCTCTGTAAGCTTTAAGTGTAAGCAAAACGAATCCGGTAGACCAGGACTCAATGTTACCCCTCGTGCTAATAATATGAACAGAGACGAAGAGTTACCTCGTATGACGCGTTGTTGATCGTTATCGTGAATCCGATGAATTTTATGCAGGTCGAGCGAACGTAAGATACGAGGGTGGATTGATAAGTTTCCGGCCTGACCAAGAAAAACAACGTTTTTAAGAATTTTTTTTTTTATTTCTCAACATAATCTCCTCCAAGGCTG
>NC_046662.1:146896617-146901474 GCF_010883055.1 Belonocnema kinseyi
AGCTATCTAAGGATGGTACTATAGAACGCCACCTCAAGGTAGGCCTAGTGGCGCCATCTCTTGGTCAGGCCGGAAACTTATCAATCCACCCTCGTATCTACCCGAGCCTAAAGTAGATCTTCATAGACAAACGCGAAATTGGCGCAGTACTCAAAATTTTTCTGATCACTGTGGCGACCGAGATTTCAACCCTTTCGAGACCAATTCCCACCTACGCGCATCGAGTATATTATGTCTCTGAAATAACTCTCGTCGCTCTCAGGCAGCGTTTTCTCACGCCTACTCCCCCCTGCCGACACACGTTGATCTCGGCGTAAAGCACATTACAGCCCTCCCCCCGGCCAACTACCCCCACGCGTATGAGGATGATCCAGAGTCCTGCCTGCGCGAGTTGTATCCCTACTCTCGAAGGTCTTACGTTGACAGTCCCTCACGTCAACCTCAACCAGACTTCAAAGGCCCCTACCGCTCTTACCATGATTCTCGTCGCTCACACCGCAACAGCTATGCCTCTCTTTTTAGTCCAGCCTGGACGTACGCGATCATGTGTAAATGGAATATTAATTGTTTCGGTGCACGCCATAAAAATTCGAATACATTCTTGATGCGCATGCAGGTAGGCCGTGATCTTGTTCCTGTTGATGACGCTGAATTGTTGAGAGTAATTAATTTTTTTGTATCAGGTATTGCTTTAAACTGGTTTAGAGGTTCAAAACATTTATGGCAAAATTACCATCAATTTACAGCAGCTTTCAGAGTCAGGTCTGGCGATTCGGATTTTTAGTTCGAACTGAGGCAGGCGATTCATCATAGAACTCAAGGTGAAAAAGATTCTGTTTCCGATTACCTGACATTCATGAAGGCCATGTTCAATAAATTAACCCCTAGGTTGTTGGGATCTGAGGAGTTCAGTTACGCACATAGGAATCTTTTACCTAGATTACATTTGAACATCCATAGGAATGATATCCGAGATTTTGCCGACCTCGAGTATCTTGTCAATGTGGCCCAAAAAAGTTATCGCGCGACAAGGAATTATAAACCTCCGCCCGTACCAGAGAGGTCGTTACTGCCAGACCTCGTACATGAAGATCCAAAAATAAAAGGCCCGATAAGTGAAACGATACGCGTCAAGAGAGGCTCGCATTTCTGGATAAGGATAGTGAGTCTCCTCTTTTAGAAGACCTGATTGATTTTTCATACTTGTAAATAGACAACAAAGATAAAAATGAAACAAATAATAGAGCCAAATCTCAAAATAATCCAAGAAGCCCTCCTTTCGATCCAAAACCATCCACATGTAAGACTTTACACCAACCCTCGCCCTCATTAGATAATAATACCCCTCTTGAGGAAAATAGTTCCAATCTCAAGTGTTGGAACCGTGATGACTCAGGGCATAGAGTATTGAGGCGTATTGTAGTGAAAACATACCTCAAGTAGGTTTAGATAAAACCTTTTTTTAAATTAAAGCCCCCGCTAAGATAAAGAGAATATTTAAACCTATTAAAATAATAAAACTAATCGAAGGTGACTATTTAAACAACGAAATTGAATATCATGATTTTACAGGTGTTTATATGCCTAAGCGATATATCTCTTTTGAATTTCAAAGGTAGGATTTCGATCACCGAAAAGAACATCGAAGAGGCATTCCATATCTCAGATATCCAAATTAAAACCAGCCATTCAGAATTGTCTTCAATTCTTCCAAAGAATACTTCTTTAAGCGACTTTATAGATCAAAATCAACTAATTATCGCTACTGTAGATTTAAAAACTAGGCAAATTAATATTCCTCCTGAAGAAACCTTATAACTCGAAAATTCTGTAAAACCTATGCGTGTCTCGAATATTGTATCATTGGATCCCCACCCTTCTTTACCTCCCTATTCTCGAAATTCATTCAACTTAATCCAGAACAGATCAATCCTAATATTGATATGTCGGTAATTTCTTATGAATTTCTTTAAGTGGATCCTTATTTTGAATCCTTTACACCGGTATACGAGGTGCGTTCAAAAAATAAGATGATTTTATGGTTTTCTCAAAAAATATTCATTTATTCCTCAATATTTTTGTTATCCCCTTCAAAGTAATCTCCCACAGATATAATACACCTGTGCCAACGCTTTTTCCAATCATCGAAGCACTTCTGATAATCATTTTGTGGTATAGCCTTGAGTTCCTTCAGCGATGCAGTTTTTATCCCCTCAATCGTTGAAAATCGATGTCCTTTCATGGGTCTCTTCAGTTTTGGGAAAAGGAAAAAGTCACTGGGGGCCAAATCCGGTGAATATGGAGGCTGCGGCATAACTGTGGTGCTCTGTTTGGTCAGAAAATCTTTCACAAGCAACGATGAATGAGCAGGTGCATTATCGTGATGCAAAAGCTACGAATTGTTTTTCCAAAGTTCCGGAGGTTTTTTGCGTATCTCCTCTCGCATTCGGCGCATAACTTGAAGGTAATACTCCTTATTGACCGTACGACCTTGTGGTAAGAATTCCTGATGCACTACGCCACGGTAATTAAAGAAGACAGTGAGTACAGGGCGAGGTTCGTCTTCGACGTCTTCTCGGCCTTCTTGGAACAGCTTGTACCACTTATACACATTTTTCTTACTCAGAGTAGACTCACCGTATGCAACTGTCAACATTTCAAGAGTTCTAGAGCACTCGATTCCATTTTTCACACAAAATTTAATGCAAACTCTTTGCTCTATTTTTTTCGAAAGAAGAAAATCGCCGGGCACACTAAACCCTTCTAACCTTTTACGCCTCTACCAGAAAAAGAACACGAGCTATATAGTCAAAACTGTGAACATATGACGTGACGAGTGTACCAATACAACAAAACAAAAAATTTAAAACTTGAATGTACGTAGCCCGCGAAAATGGAAAAGTCACCTTACTTTTTGAACACACCTCGTATAATCTCTCTGAACTTCCTTATAGTCCGTCCACCATTTTGGGTCTTCAACCCTTGATGTTTTTGACTTTTAAAATCTTAAGAAAACCATTTAAAGTTCTATTCGATAGTGGTACGTCTCACAGATTTGTAGGATTAGACGGTTGTAGATTGCTTAAAGACTTAGACTTGAAAACGGTTAATAGGAATGGTCGAGCCATAGTAGCCAATAGCCAAGTAGAATTAGGTTCTCGCAAAATATTGCACCTGTTGAACTTCATGATCAGGTACGAGTGGTTTCTTTCCAAAGTCTCAACTCATTGCCGGTTGATTTTACAATAGGTTTAGATTTCATGAAAATATTCAAATCAAAGTGAACTTTGATGGTAGAGTATCGACTTTTAAGAGCAATCCTAGTCAGGTCTATTCTTTTGAGCTGGACAAGGAACTCCCTGAAAGTTGCAACGGGCTTAGAGAGCTTACAGTAAAAGAGGCCAATTTGCTTAAAAAATTTCTGATACGCGAGTTACCCGAACCAATGGGACGACCTGGTTCAACTAATTTGACAGAACACATCATCAACATGAATAACCATCCACCTATTAAGCAGATATATTATTTAGTATCCCCAAAAGTCATGCAAGAGATGATTACTGAAGTAGATAAAATGTTAGACCATGACATCATCGAGCCCTTAAATAGTGGTTGGTCTTCACTGATAGTTATAGCTCGAAAACCCGATAGCGGTTACCGATTCTGTCTAGGCTTCCGGAAAATGAATTTAAAGCGCATTCGTTTGAACTGCACTGTTGTACTCTAAGAGCTTTCCGAACGCTCCGTCTTACTTCTTCTCTCTTCTTCCTTCTCACTCCGACCTGCTTCGGTGCAGATCGGAATGCACCAATGCAGGATAACCGAATATGCTGTACAGCTATAGACGCATACTTCCTTTCCCAAGCGAGCGGAATTTTCGATAAATTGCGTAGCACCAGGTACATTTCTAAAATAGACTTGCTGAAGGAATTTCACCAAATCCCCCTGGCGAAAAGTAGTCGTGAAAGGACAGCCGTCACCGTTCCTGAGTGTTGTTTATTCCAATGTAAACGTTTGCCGTTCGGTCTGACGAATGCCCCCGCAACTTTTCAGCGTGTTTTGGACAAAATAATAGGCCATTAAATGTAACATTACGCTTTCGCTTAATTAAATGAAATTATCATCGTCACGGATACGTTCAAAGAACATCTCGAATGGCTATCTGACGATCTACATAAAATTAAGGCATCTGGTTTGGAAATAAACAGAGAAAAGTGCGAGTTCTGTTGCTCTCAGGTGCACTATCTTGGTTTTCTGGTCAACGAAAACGGTTTACAGGCATACCCTGATAAGATCGAGCCTATCTTAAAGTATCCTTTATCCAACAGCGTTGGATAAACATACTCCTTTAAGGTCGATACAGCGAGTCCAACGATTTTCTAACTTTTTGATACCGTCCGAAAAGTACTCGATCGGAAGCTCTCCAAAATACGCCTCAGTTTCAGCTATGATCTCCTCATTTGAGTAAAAACGCTTACCGGTGAGCCATCTCTTCAGGTTAGGGAACAAGCAATAGTCGCTGGGGGCCAGGTCTGGTGAATACTAAGTGAATACTAAGCATGAATGAACAGGCGCATTTTCGTGATGATAAAGCGGTTTTTTCCTCTTCAAATGCGGTCGCTTTTCGGTGATTTCGATTTTCAATCGGTCCAATAATGATGAATAGTAAGCCCCGGTTATGGTTTTACCCTTTTCAAGATAGTCCACGAATATTATGCCATGTGCATCCCAAATTACGTGCATATTAACGCATCTTATTGTTGCGTTTTTGGACGCTTCGGAGCACTTTGGCCCGGTGGAACCCACTGTTTTGCCTGTTGCGTTGACTCAGGAGTGTAGTAGTGGATCCAGGTTTCA
>NC_046662.1:146901574-146908896 GCF_010883055.1 Belonocnema kinseyi
TTTGATATATTTAAAATTTAATAAAAGCTTTTATTTACGACTACATTCTATTAAACTCATTAAAAAATTGTTAATAGTTAATAAAGTTTCAATCAAGCGTTTACATTTGCTAAACTAATAAGACTTTCTTCATTTACTTTTCAAATCCTAAAGTACAGTTTAACTTTAAAAATCATGGAATAGTTTACATTCAAAGTTGATTTTAAAATTCTTTAAATTAGAATGCACCCTTAAAAATTCAAATCTAAAATGAGAAATTTTTAAAAGGCAAGAATTTTGAAATACGCATTATAAACTGAATTATATCTTAATTGAAAAAGATAAAAATTTAACTAATTTAAAGTAGAACGGTTTGAATAAAAGCTGGACAGATTTTTTTCTCAAAAAATTTGTAAAATTCCCGGTCAAAAAATATATTCAGTCATTACCCGGTCTTTCCTGGTCACATAAAATTCCTGCTCATTTCCTGGTTGAGCGGCTATCCTGGTGGATTCCGACTAAGAAGTATTCTGCAAGCAGAAAAATCAGCAGACAAGGGGTCAATACAGGAGAACGGCAGAGAAGAAAAGATTTAGAGCGAATAGTTTTTACCCAATCAAACCGTTTATAAATAGGAAAAGGGATAGGGATAGGGCAGCAAGAGGAAGTAGCGGATTAAATAAAGAACTACGATACATCCGAGAAACAGCGTAAATTATCAGGACACCACCGGGAAAGATAAAAATAGAGAGGGGGAGAAGAACGATGGGAAAGACGAGAACAGCGTTGAAAATACAGGCATAGTGGAAGTTGAAAAGTTATAGTTAAAGCAAATGCGTGAAATTATGATAAAGGTAATACAGATGAGCGAAAAAAGGCAAGAAGAAAAAGGAGAGGAAATAAAACGGAAAATTAGGAAAGAAATGGCGGAACTTAAAAAAAATGCGTAAATGGGAAGAGGTTAGGGAAAGTTTCTAAAAAGGATAGATGCTAAAGTAGAGATTGAGGAAATGCAAAATGCAGGAAAGGAAACGCGAAGAAAAAAAACGTAAGGGAGAAATAACAAGGATTATGTAGGGCAGAATACAGATAGACGAAATATGGTAGAATTGAAACAAAAAGGGGAAGAGATAGTAAGAAATAAGCTGCAGGGAAACTAGGAGAGAAAGGAAGGGGAGATAAGAAAATAAAAAATAATAAGGAGCAAAACGAGACGAGAAATAAATATAGGAATGTAGTAGTAATGCCGGAGAAGTGGGTAGATAAAAATTTATGGAAAAGAGTAAGTGGAATGTTACCAAGAGATTACAAATGGCAAGTTCAAAATGCAGAGAAAGAATAAAAAAGGCAGAGCAATGGAAGGAATGGTAATTGGTGTGAGGAACGAATGTATAACAGAGAAGGATAAGAAAAAAAGGAAAGAACAAAAAGAAGGATTAATGGTAGAAGAAGTAAAGATGGGAGGAGAGAAGTCGAAGATAGTAGGGATGTGTGTGAATAATGATATGCAGGAGAAAGCAGAGAAGATAAAAAAAATAAGGGCAGGTAATAAAGAGGATATTAGCCTTATAATAGGTGGTAATTTCAATGCGAGAACAGCAGATAGAGGCGGAAGGGAGCCGGGAGAGAACAGAAGAAAATCCAAAGATAAAGAACTAAATGGGGAGTGAAAGAAATTGTTAAAGAATTTGGACGAGTTAGGATGGGTTATATTGAACGGAAATATAAAAGGAGATGAGGGAGGAGAATATACACGCTTAGTAGGAGAAAGGGGAACGTTAATTGATTATATGATAGTGGATGATGAGGTAAGAGAGCAGGTCAAGAAACTAGCTCTAGGAGATTATATTGATTCGGACCACTTTTTCTTAGTAGTGACATTAGATTAAGAAAAAAGTAACAGCAATATGTATAAAAAGGAAGCAAAGGTAAAAAGAGCAGGAAAAGATGATTGGTCAATAGAAGAAAAAGAATAGATTAGAGAACATGTAAATGAAATTAGTTAAGAAGAAAATAGAGGCGAATTAGGTGCGGATTGTAAAAAGGAGGTCAGAAAGGAATGAAGAAAAGTGGAGGAAAGGAAAAAAGTAGTGGTAAAGCATCTAGGAGAAAAAAGGACCATACTGAGTTGTGTGATAAAAATGAAAATAAATAAAAGGTTTGATGAAGAAGCAGAGAAGGCAAGGACTAGGGAAGAGGTATGAAAGGTAGTTAATAGTGAGAGGAAAAGGAGAACAATAGTAAACCAGGATATTAAAATGGTAGCAATGACAAAATATTTTTGGATTTGCTAGGAGGAGGATTTGTTAGGAATAATGAAAGGTGGAAAGGCGCCTGGTATAGATGAGATACTAAATGAAGTGAGAAACTATAGAGGAATGGAAATAAAGGAATGGGCATGGATAATGTGTAATAGAGTACGGAAAGAAGAGGGATGGCCAGCGTTATATAAAAAAAGAATAGTGGCATTCACTGTGAAGAAAGCAAAAGAGAAGAAGGTAAAAGATTATAGGGGTGTGGCGCTGATGCCTACATTATATAAAATATATTTAACTGCTTTGTCAGAGAGATTAAAGGAGGAAGTCGAGGAAAAAAAGACAGAGTCAAAGATAGGTGATGGATAACAAATATGTTCTGAATTATCTGATAAGGAAAAGGATTAAAAGGAAGATCTCAGACCAAGAAGAAGAAATGAAGGGAAAAGGATGGGAAGAAGTAAGAATGACGGTGGAAAAGATATATACGCTGGCATACACGAACGATATAGTGTTGATTGAAGAGGGTAAAGAAGGCATGAAGGGCCTAATTACTCGATTGGAGCAATACTTAGATAAGAAAAAGTTGAATTCAAATGTAGAAAAGACACAGATAACGAGGTATAGAAAATTTGATGGCAGAAAGAAAGAATGGACTGAAAGATCAAAGGGCGTAAAGTAAGAAGAATCAAAGGAATTTAAATATGTCAGATATACCTTGCCAACGAATGGAGATTATAGAGCTCATATAACAGAAAAAATAAAAAAGCATGTGGTATTTTGATACGTTGTTATGGACGATATTAGGTTATGCAGCGGAGATATGGGGATGGATGGGAAGGAAAGAGATTCAGGGTTAACTTGAAAGGTATATAAGGTGGACGCTAGCGGTAGACTAGAGGAAACCGTGGTATATTATGAGAGAAGAAGTGCAAAGGGATAAATTAAGTACTAGAGTGGGTAAGAGGGTATGACAATTTGAAACGAAGTTAACGGAAGGATAGGGCGGGGAGTCAGCGGAAAATTGTTTGAAGTAGGTAGAAGAAAGGAGACGCGGAGTGGTAGAACTTGCAAGATGGGAAGAAAAAAAGGGAGTTTCTTAGTAAAAGAGATATAGAAGAGAAGAATGGAGTAAGCTATAAAGAGTTGGAGGCAAGGAACAGGTAAAGACAATTAATGGAAAGAAGGGGAATTATTGGGGAACCAAAATATAATGCATGGCATATGATGGTAAAAAAGAAAGGAGTACCAAAATATCTAGAGAAAGGATCAGGTGAAAGAAGGTAGATCAGAATAACAAGATTTATATTGTGAAACGAGGTAAGGGAAAGGATTTATTGAGAAAACAAACATAAGAAAAAGTGCAAAATATGTGAATGGGACGAGGGTATATAGCAGCATGTATGTGAAGAATGTAGGATAGGAATGTAAGATGAAGAAGCTGGAAAGAGAATGTAATAAAGATGCTAGCGGAGGATGGATGGAGGGAAGAGTAGATGAAGGAGTTGGAGGTGGTTAAAGGGGCGAATGAGAAAGAATAAAAGTGCAAAAGTGTCAAAATGAGCATGAGATCGAAGAGAAGTGAAAGTGAAAACTTTTTTTCTTTAATTGAATTTTGGGGTCCTCTTAGTCGTGCACAAACTGCCCTTTACTAAAGGGACATAGGCGATAATCGATGAGAGAGATCAGAGTGATGTGAATGAAAAACGAATTATGAAACAAAAATAAAATGAAAAAAGAGACAAACGTGGCTTCAATGAAGAAAAGACATTTTATAGTTTCAATTATCGATAGGGGAAAGGGGAAATGATCTCTATTAGGGGGTAACATCTATGCAAAAATGTCAAAAATCAATTTTTTAAGCTAAATTGATACGTATTTATGTCAAAAACAATGTCCCGAAACGATTTCTCAAAAAATAAAATTTCACCGAGTTCCAGCTGTCGAGCGCATGGCTCCCTAGCGTGCGGCCAAGCCTGGCTTACTGCGCTCATGCTCTAAAATACCTATCGGGGCCTGGTATCCCTTCCCGACGATTCCTAGTATTAAATAGTATACCCAAGTATATACAGGGCAATAGTAGTGATTTTTAATTTACTAGTGTTAGTGTAATGGTGTGGCGTCAGTTTGACCATTCGAGTTAGCAGCTAAGAAATTTTCGTTTTGCTCCGTTAGAATTAAAAAGTTGTTCGTTAAAAAAGAGTTGATCATGGCACCTAGAGCAGAAAAAGTAACTAGTACAAGGAAGGACTCTAAAGATACTAATCGTAAAACAACTATAAAAAGCAAAAAGCAGCCTTTGAATCGTTTTGAATTAGATGCTGATTTATCAAGTGTGAATGCGTCGGCGAAAAAGTTGAAAATTAGTAGTAGAACTAAAGTGAGTGTCGATACTGGAGTGGCTTATTGCTTTATAGCATTTATATGAACATTTTCACAAAAAGCAAAGCATATTGTGTGCAAAAATTGTCATTCACAAATAAAGTTTAATCAGTCAATGCTGCGTGGTTTGAGATTTAAAATTGATATTATTTGTGAATAGTGCGGTCGAAAAACGGACGAAAAAGTAATTGGCTGCGTTCCTAACAGTCCTTTTATTTATAATGGCTATGAAATAAATCGGCGAATAATATTAGCAATGCGTACAATAGGAATTGGTTTGAACGGTCTGATGAAATTTTGCGCATTCATGGATATTCCCCGGCCAATGTTTCAATCGACTTATGATTCAATTATATCTTCATTAAGTGTCGCAACCGAAAGCGTGCGTAACGATAGTATGAGAAGAGCAGCGGAAGAAGAAAAAAAATTTTCAGACGAAAGAGGGCAGACGAATGGGTTCATCGTTTCTGGCGACGGAATATTTACTCGTAAAGAATCCAAGTTCTCCACACCGGTAACAAAAAGAAAGAGAGGTTGCGAGCACTGCCGGTAGCGATGCTCCGGAGCTTCGCAATTCCAACATTCAAACCGTGTGGTGGTGTGGAGGAATTCTAGGATGCGGGGGTTAATATTTTTAAGGTTTGAAAAGATTTAAATCCAGGAGAGAGAGGATTTGTTTTTGTGGGGTTCGGGGTCTAGTTACAAAATACTCCTTAAGGATAGGATGAGGATCAGTAGGAACAGCAAAGGAGGGCCTAGGGAAAGTAGGTTTGATGGGGGAGCGAGAGTGTGGGTATACGGAGGTGGTTTGGGTCAATGCGTCCCGTGTTCGTGCGGAGCCTGTAGTCTGCACTGCACGATGAGCACCGGAACCTCTTAAGAGTGTTCCGACTGTCTTTTGATGTAATACTTCCACGGGAGTATTCCGATGTTTTTTTCTTCCGTCGGCATCTCTTAAAGGACAGCATTTGAGGGGACCGACACAGCTCTTCTTTATGCCTTTTGGGCTTCTAGTAGGGCCGGAAACAAATGGGGAAATTCTTCGCGGAGCTGATCTATCAGCTCAGCATATGGCTGAAGGTATTGCCAGCCGGAACACACTTGTTGGGTTTTAGGATCGGCCATTGGATCGATATCTAAGTGGAGGCTACGGAATTATCGTTCGAGGATACAAAAAGGTTAAGGTCTTGAATATGGGACTTGCCCATGAACTTGTGATATAGGTCACAAAGTTCATATACAGTGGGAGATAGCACTTCCTAAACTCTCTAGGGGCCCAGGTATCAAGTGCATAGTTTTGCGGAAACATTTTAAATTTTTGAAGAAGAGACTCGACAGCGAGACAATACTAAATCTCCTTTACGAAACTTCAATTCTGCACGTCTAATATTATAGTATTTATATTTCTTTGCAAACGCGTCATTCTCATTTTTATTACCCAATCATGCATAGATTGGATATTGTCCATTCTAACTTTCCAAGATTAAGGATTTAGGGCTTCAATTTTTGTTTTGAAGATGAATTGTTTTCTAAGAGAATTTGTGTTTTGAGGATCTCTCCCAACGTTTAGAAAAGCGGGGGATAATTTATGAGAAGAATGATAGGCTGAATTATACGCAAATCGAAACTTTGGAAGGTTTTGATCCCACATCTTATGATCCTTATCTATGAAAATAGCGATCATAGTTTTTAGAATCCTATTAACTCGTTCCACGGGATTCGCTTAGGGGTGATATGGGGGTGTAGTGGTGTGATCAATTTTGAATTCATTGGCTAACTGACGGAGGGTGTTGTTAACGAATTCGGTTCCGTTATCCCTAAGAAGTACCCGGAGTGTGCCTCAGCGATTAATGATACACTCAGGAAATTTGGCCTCAATTTGCTTGCCTCTTGCTGCGCGCAAAGTTATAACTTCTATCCACTTCGTGAATAAATCCACAATTACCAAGATATATTGAAATCCAGATTTACTTCGTGGGAGGGGGCGCATAATGTCTGCAGCTACCACTATCTAAGGCTTTTCTACCGCACGATGTCCCATTTGACCAGCCGGTGCTTGTTGGTCAGCTCTGCACATCTGACAAGTGGTGAACTGATTGACGTATTCATTTATGTCTTTATAATAACCAGACCAATAGTATTTTCCGGTATCGCGAATATTAGTTTTTTGGGTGTCTAGATGGCCAGATTGAGGGTCATCATGGGCTTCTATCAGAACGGACTCTTTTCATCGTTAGCTGGTACTAATTTCCAGCCTGCAAGGTCATCTACGAAGTCAATTATCAAGGGATTGGGTCTGTTGTGATACAGTTTATTGTCGGAGATTTTCCAGGTAGGGAATCTCTCAGGGAAGTCGGATACCGCCAGTACTCGTATCACACCAAGAACGGAAAAGGTTCACTAAGGGACAAAATTTCTTCATGGATTAGGGATTCATACATTCAGGATAGGGCATTAGGGATGTGATGGGGAGATACTGTTCAATGCAGAATATCAAAGTGATATTCTAAGAGAGAGAGAGACCATCTTCTAATCGTCCAGTCGGATTTTTAAAATTATGAAGCCAACGAAGACTACTATGAACCGTGATTACCGTACATTTGTAGCCCTATAAATGTGGGTCCGGATGCAATAAGGGCACATAAAATTTTTTCGTGCGAAAACGAAGTCCCCTGGAGGCTTTAGAAAAAATTTTCGAATTTTAAT
>NC_046662.1:146908996-146923451 GCF_010883055.1 Belonocnema kinseyi
AACAGCTGCTCGAAAAGAGAATGCATTTTGGCATGCCAAGACGGTGTCATTTCTACCTTAAGATACCGTCGCTACATTTTGAGCCAAGATATTCCCGAAGATAGCTGCAGGGCGTGCTATACACACCCCAAGCATTTATCTCACATACTATCTCGTTGTCCAACTCATTCGGGAACGACCTACATCCAAAGGCACAATGCGCCTTAATATCGTTCCTCTAAATGCTCCTAGGGAAATCGAGTCAATTATCAAGAATGGGAAGGGACGCATATACTGGAACTTTATACTCTCGACAATTGTTTCTAATGCACACTCGAGGCCAGACATGGTTCTTTTTGACTTCGAGAACCGAACCATGTTCGTTATCGCATTTTCGGCCCCAGCTGGCAAAACATCATAGCCAAGGAGAATGAAAAGAGAGAGAGGTATAGAAACCTTATAAGGGAGTTGCAACGATTGTATCCAGAATATTATGTTAAACTAATCATCCTTATCATCGGCGCCCTTGGAGGTGCCAAGCTTTCACTCGTTAATAGCCTGAAAGGCATCCCTGTGTGTCAACAATATGCTAAAACACTTGCGGGAAAAATGCAGAAGGCGGTAGTCTTTGGATCACTCCGTGTTCTCAGGGTGCATGACACTTTTGCTGGATCGTCGTATTGATTCCGTTACAGACTTTAACTACCTATCTCACGGTCGTGAGCCGTGGTTGTGGCTGAAATTTTACCGTGATTTCACTGGGAGAGGGTGCTATTTTTTAGATCAGCACGCGCTCCCGGCGAAATCCTGCGGTTGTCCTTATGACAAATTTTGAATAAATATATATCATAGAGAATAATGTTAAATTATAGTCTAGGAGAACTCGAATGACTTAGAGAACTCTAAACTTTCGAGTATTCGAATGTCTTCCAGAACTCGAAACTTTTGAGTACTAGAATACTTTCGAGCTACTCGAAAGTTATGAGCTGTTTGAAAGTTTTAGAATACTCGGACGTTTTTCGCATTGCTAACAGCGATTTTAAAATAAAAATTAAAAAGTCCGAAGATCATAAAATGTTGTCGTTGTCGCAATGTATATATGATTACCTGAATGCTGTAGCCACGCTCATTTTTGAAGGATTTGTCCAATCGTGTCAGTTTTCTGTTTTTTCCCATAGACTAAGAAATTGAAATTGAAATTTCTTCTAGATATAAAAAATATTTCGAAACTATATTTATGAAATTCTTCAATGAGTCCCAAATTCAAAAAGTTCAATCATTTTCAAAAATATTCAATTTTTGTTATTAAGAGATCGTTGAGCATTATTTTGAGTAGATACTAACAAGATTGATCAATTATCTTGATAAACTTTTTCAATTGCACATTAATTACAAATTTTCTATATCAATTAATGGAAGTAGAGTTGCCTTAGAACTGATGTTTGAACAAACGGAATCGAATCATACGGTATGTCTCTATTTACTAAATTACAAAAATCAAAAGTGTTAGTTTAGTAAAATTATATTGAAGAACATACCTAGTTCTTATATGCTATTCAAATTTGTCTAGACATTCTATTTTTAAAGAGAATTTACTCTATTACCTAATTATCGAGAGCAAAGCACGAGTGTCGCCATGAGAATGTAATCGTTAAAGCCATAGGTGTTTTGAGAACCTTCTTTAAAAGCAAATGGAAAACAAATTCAGTTCCAATTTATGAGTGCAATTCTTCAGACACTTAAATCGCATTTGTCGATTTAAGTTACAATATTTATGATATATAAAAAAATGTAGTAGAAGTGTACGTACTAAACGTATGAATACGAGCGCGAAGCACGAGAGCATATCCACGAGCTCAAGGCGCACCAAACTTGGCGCGAAGCACCGCGCGCGCAGCGCGCAATAGGAGTGTGCCTCGCAGCAGGCATATTTTTTTTGTATCAGATAGTTAAATGTTGCTGAAGCTAAGTAAGATAATTAATTTGTACAAATGTGGCTTCGTGATTCGCAATAAAAAGGCAAGTGTCAATAAATTTATTGTTTAAACTTCATATTTATTTATTTAAAACTGCAACATTCTACTAGTTAAGCACAGAGAATATTATTAATGATGTTAATAAATAGGTTGAACAATTATTTTTGTGAACTCGAATCCATTATTACCTTACTTTAGTTAAAAATTGGACAAAAAGCCAGACATTTTCTTCTTGCCTCCAATCAATTAAATAACTTATCTTAATTGAAAATTGGACGTAAAGTGAATTTTTTCAAATTGCAATTTTGTATCATTTTTCTAAGAGAATATTATTAACAATAATAATAAATTGTCGAAACAATCACTCTTGTTAACATTCCCAGATAACAATTCGTGCGCATTCGTACATTTTGTGATTGTAACTGAAGTGCGTGCACAAGGTGTGGCACAATGCGAGCATATTTGCAATCACCCTGTGACGAGATATTGCGGCGCGTACATGCACGCAACATGAGTACCCAGTGGAGTACTCATGCGCTCGGTTTACGCCGCCATTTTCTGCGTACAAGGGACTGTGCAAAACTAGCCGGCTAGCTGCCGCCTAGCCCAGTGCCCTTTGCAACATTGCCATGCGTCAGTATGTGCCGGTTCTAGTTTTGTGAGAATCACAAAGTACTACAAGGAGACCGCACGTCATGTATTTCGACTGGCCCCAGTTCGCGATCGCCTGTCCTTAGAGTTTTATGCCATCCCAGATTATAGCTTCCCTTCAGTGAAAATATAAAATTAGAAATTTTCGTCTGCTATGGAGTATCGTGTGTGTTTATAGGTTAAGTTTGGTTATGTGAAGTGTCATTTGGTGTCGTGAACGCAGTGATAATGATTGTATAATTTATAAAATTATATGTGTAATGCCACTAACGAGGTTATATCACTTATTTTATAGTTTTTTAGCACTGACACTTTGCACAACAATTTTTTTCCACTAAACACAAACAGTTTGCAAATTCACAACGGCATTAATAGGTTAAATTTATATTGGTTCAAAATTTACATCACATGTTCTCGTAGTTCCTAGAGTTTCCGCACGTAGCCCTATCATCTGGGAAGAAATGAAAAATTGAGGACAGTCGACTGCGATTGTGGGTTTTTTTCCACCATCCTCGCTATGGGTGTGCTATTTTGTAAATAAATTCCGATACATTTATTTAATTCAAACTTTTTATTTACCTTATGCAATATAAACAAATAATTTTAGGATAGTCAACCCTCGTGCACCGAGTGTTTGCTCCATTCACGCACGCGTGTGTCTCGCATGGCGTGCATCGCATATGTGCCTACATAGATGGCGCAACTGAGTGCTGATCGGAACGCACGTCGGGCGGATTAATCCGCACACATGCCTCCACAGTGCGCGCATCCTGCACACTAATTGTTATCTGGGTTGATAAACTATCACTTTCTTCAATTTAAAACAATAACACATTGTTTAAACAATTTATGTGAACATCTAATTATTATTATCAATGGGTCTTTTATGTGCCAGAAACAATTTTCATTTTTAAAAAACCGCAAAAGTCATAATTAGCGCCAAAAACTCGCAACACGCATTTTTTCACTTATGAGGGTTCTTTGGGATACTATAAAACAGACTTATGGTGTTGATATTTGAAAAGGGATATATTATTCATATTCTATGGCTGACTGTGAAGAGAAATGGTTGGTTTCAACTTGATTGAGATAATATTGCGGATTCTGAAAAAGATTTACAAAAACATATTTTTTTCTTATGGGAAATACGTGTTAAACTTTGTGGGACTTGTGGCACCTCTAAATATCATTTTTTTCAAAACAAAAAAATAGATTTATGTTTGTGTAAATTCGAACAAATTTCTGGGATGTCTCCATTAAAATTAAAAAAATTTTCAATGCATTTTTGAAACACTCTAGTCAGCATACTACAGATCCAAAATGGCGACAAAATTGAAAAAAATGTATTATATGAGTTTTTTATGCGTTTTTTTAAATCAAATTGTGAAAAAGTTCCTGAAATTATGTACGAAAATGTATGCGTAATAATTTATTTTTGTGATTCGCAATAAAAAGGTAAGTGTCGGTACATTTATCGTTGAAATTACATATTAATTTATTAAACATTAAATACCGAAATCTTTCAGCCTTTTTATTTTTATATATTTTTATTTGTATATTTATTTACATATTTCTAACATTTCTGGGGTGTTTCCATAAAAAATTGAAAAAAATGGTTGGATCACCCTAATGCTGAGTCATGGAAACCCGTCAGTGTATTTAATTTCTCATTTGTCAATTTATTGAAATTCTTCGAAATTTAGTCGCCGCTTTGGATGAACATTCTTGAAATATTACTTCTGATTTTAACCCAGCTGGAACCACGTATGGGTGGAATCCCACCCATGCTCTGGTTAATTGAATCTGCGCACGCGCCAAAATTTCTTATCACCTTCTCCATTTCAGTACCCTCGTAGTCAGTCTTGCTCCAGACTTTGCAGGTGAAAAGTAAGAGATTTTCCTTCAAGTATTATGCGTTAGAATTATTTTTGTGAATTTGTCCTACTGTTTGTCCTAGTCTGTTTTCAATTTTATTTTCTTCGAGTTTTTCATGTAGCATATGCTCCGCACGCGTTTCAGCATGCACGTGCCAGCATTATGCTATTATGCACTTGTAAGTAGTTATAATTAATTATAATTTTATATAAAAATAAAATAAGTAACAGGAAACATTGTATAATTTTTTTAAGAATAAAATCCTGTGTCGAAAGTTGTTATTTCACAACTGATTATGAAACAGGTGTTTATTCTAAAAGCGGAATACACAAAATTATATTCCTGCTACCTCTTAAATATTATATATTAGCGAGAAATAAATATTCATCTGAAAAATATTTTGTTATTCCAAACAATTTCAAGTATGCATTACAGAACGATAATTTAACACTTTATTCAAAAACCAAGGGGTTTTAAAAAACACTATACTTTTAAATCTTCCAATTAAATACTTTCAGTTGTTCAGAATAGAAATAAAATCTTCAAAGATAGGTTGGCTAAATGTCACAACTTTTCTATTAAAATTCTTCGAAATAAAACAATTCGATCTTCTTCGCTATTTACTATGGTTACTATATTTTGATTTTCAATTACCAAAATCAAGTTTTTCAATTTACATAGATTTTTAATCGCTCTACTTCCGAGATTTAAGAATCTAAATCTCAGAAGTAGAACGATAAAAAATATGCAACTTTAAAAACTTGTTTTCGCTCATTTTCAATCTGAATATAGTAAAAAATAGTGAAGATATATCGAACTTTTGTATTGCGAAGAATTTTAATGGAAACGTTGTGACATTTACCATAGAAACTATTATATCTTGGAGAATTTCATTTCTAGTCTGAAGCATTGAAAGTATAATTAACTGGAAGATTCAAAACTACAGTGTTTTTTGAAACACTTTTTACACATTTTTTATGATGTTTAACTTAAATCTATGAATCAGTATGATTAAAACTATGCAACGTGGAAAACTTGTTAGACTATATTAATTCTTAATCTGTATACAAACTTTCGTATACAATAGATTGTGCAGTAATAATACTTCGTTTCTCTTCAGTATTTGTTTTGACAATTATAAAATTTGTAATCTGATTGTGAAAAAACATTTGAAACAACGATACTACAAAACGACATTAGGTATACGATTTTAAAGAAATTCTGCCTATGCTACCAAAAAAAGGTTAAGCTTCTAACTGTCAATAAAAAAAACTAATAATTATTAGTTAATCTTCATCATATCCTTCATAAAAGTCATCTTCTTGTTTATCCTCGTCGATTTGTGTATCTTAATCATCCACCTCGATCTCTTAAGCTTCATTCTCTTCACCTTCTGTTTCAAATAAATCATCGCTCGGGACTGGTAGTTGATTCGGTTTCTTCTTTTTCCCCAGATGAAGTTCCCTCATTCTGTAGCTCCGATGCCTTTGTATAGCAGCTCTCAACACCTCTATCATTTCTGTCTTAACTCAATGTCTCTCAACTTCGTGCCTCCACATTTCCGTAATTGCCGATACTTTGAAACAAGGAAAATGATTTTTCCAAATTAGAAATTAGTTCTAAAAGTTCTAAAAAAAAGAAGTTTCATTTATCATTTTCAAAATTTTGGAAAAGAAAAGCTAATATGGTTTTTATGCTCACAACAAAATGTTTGGTTGACACAACTCAATTTTTTCACTGTTTACACCAAATATTTTCATAGATGGGTTATTTGCTTAATTAAAAAAAATAGTGTGTCAATCAAATATTTTGTTAAATCATCAAAAATTTGTTATATTCAACCAAATATTCATGTATATTCAAAAAAATAATTTTTTTGTTTCAAGAAAATTTTGTTTCTGAGTGAAAGTACTAATTTTTCCAGTTTAAAATTTGCAAATTTTAAATGTTATTTTTGAATCTTTAGATTACTAAATTTTTCTATCTATTTAAATAATTTACAATAATTAATACCAATACTTTCACTTTTTCATCATTATTTTCGAAGTCCTCAAATTCCTTGACTGTTTTAAGAGGAAATCCTGCTGGAGGAACAAAAAGCGACTTTGTATTCGCAACATCAACTTCTTCATTAGAGTTTCTCAGCACCGTAAGGATTTCAACTCTTTGATTCTCCAGATTTCTGTTCAAGCACAAAAATAAGAAAGGAAAATTAATATTTTTATAGTATTGAACGTAGCAAGAAATACTGAATTGAATCAATTTTGTTCTTAAAAACTTAATTATTAAACATATTATTCAAAACAAAAACAATATTTAACTTAGTGCAAACGACTCAAGATGTCGAGTAAAACATTCTCTTTGACCAAAAATAAAGCATTTGCAAATTCTCTCTCAGAATGAGCAACTTGTAGATCCGAATCTTCCTTATCTGTATTGATTTGCTCTTCAGCACTAATCTGTTATCTGTAAATATGATAGGAAAATGATATTAGAAGGTAAGATGCAGTCATTTTGTATTGCGAAAAGTGAATAATCGTGATTAATGTCTCAAAATTTTCAGTTTCAAAGATCGGCAATATTTCACAATTTTAAAGAGAATGTTCCATATAAGTTATTTGAGTTCAAATATTTTTTTATTTTTTAAAATGATTTTTAAAAAATGTAATGTTCAACTTTTTAGCAGTCTAAATCGTTCCTAAATTAAATAAATATTCAAATACTTTAAATATTGATAGACAAATTTAATTCACACTTGTCATGAGATATCGTACTGAGAAAATTACGAAACCCTCAACTTAAAAGCTCTTATTTATTAAGCCTCTAGTGCTCATTATACCAGATTCGAAACGTTAAAATAATTGTTACATTTGTAAATATATTTTTTAATTTCAAAATTTTAATTATATTTAAATTTGAGAAGGACTCAGGTCTTCTATGAACTTTTTTTCTGAAAATAAAACACTTAAAAAACGTGGCTTATGTTAAATAAAATTATCATAAATATTCAGCCGCTAGAACCTTGCAGTTCGATCCAATCAGATAAGTCATTGTTGTTGGAGTTATCGATTTCTTTTTGTGAATTATTTTTAGAGAGCTTTATTCTTTTCCTCTAGAGGAGATGATAACGACGATTTTTTCTGTATTGTGTCATATGCTTTTTTGGGATCAGAAATACAGCTTGCAGAAGCCTTATGCAGAGACAAACTATTATTCACACTGTGGGAGTGTGCATTTGAATTCTTTTTTGATATGCAGCTCTGAAGATTTTTCTGCACTAGAATAGAATTTGAAGTCGATGATTTGCTACAATTGTTTTGAGCGACATAAGGTGTTACTGTTTTCGGTATCTTCTTTTTCAAATTTGGCTGAGAACTTTTATGAAGAATGCTGTCACTAGACTTCAGTACTGAATTTATAGTAGTGTTTCTTTTAATTTTTTCTCTTAACTCATCTATCTCTTTATCCATTGAGACTGACGATTTTTGGGCTTAGGAAGCATTTCGTCAGAAGAGGTGGGCAAATTTTTCTTTGGAACAGTTATTTTCCTTCCACTTGATGAAACTGTAATGTTTTTCGAGAGTTGCGATACTTTGTTCAGATCAGTCCTGTCCTTTTCACTTGATTTTTTTTTATAACGGGTGCCATTATTCACTGAAACTGAAGCAGGAGAAAAATGTTTTTTCACGTCAAAAAATGATGTATTTCGTTACAACATTAAGGAATCTTTTAGCGTAATAGTGAATACGATGGAAAGGAATTTTGAAGTACGTTAATTCATTTGCAAACAATTTTAAAATTACTGCTGTGACATTAGCTTTAAAAGAATAGCACAAATCCATTCGTTTGGAATAACATCCTCTTCGCGACCTTCTGTGCTATCCCATCTCGGCATTCGATAGCATTTAGTCTCTACCTCATTTTTGCGTAATACGTTCCATTTAGTGGACAAATTGGAGAAACAAAATACTCCTACAGATTCTAATTATATAATGTTATATAATGTTTTCTATTATATAATGTTTTCTATCAAACTAATTTTTTTGTCTTTGAAATAAAACAATTGTCTCGTAAATGTGTGAAGAACGTATATTTTCCAACGATAAGTTTATTGAACTGTGTGCAGTTTCTCGGAATATTTTTGGGTAGAGGTCCTCTGGTATGAACTTGTGATAGTTCAATTCCCATTTCATCGTCAACAGGTGCATGTGGAAAATCATTTAATTCAAAAAGACGTTTACAGAACTGTTGAAGTGGAAGATGTGGCTTTCGAAAGTATTTCGGGAATTGTGGAATATTGTTTTCGTGATAAGATGCGCTGAAACCTTCTAAGGGACCTAAATGTCGCACGTCATCTACAATGTGCAATAATCCATGAACATTGTATGACATGAATGGTTCCCCGTATAACATTACGCACGCGCGAACATGACATTCCAATCATGTTTGACAGAAGTCATACATGATTGGTGGTGTATTTTCACATACAAGGAGACGCATTACAGAATTCAAAATCATGAAGTGCAGATAATACTCTTCAGGAAAAATGCCTCGTAAAACAACTCGAGAAGTGTATAGCAGTAACTGCCGAAACTCAATTACTTTGAAATGAGAAAACTTCGTTATCTCTTTTGGATGGTGACCGAATTCCATAGGGCAATATTCGACGAGTTGAATCATCCTTGAATCAAGGATGTTTACCTTTCTTCCATTTAGTCTCTGACACAAAACTTTTCCATCGACATGTCCTTGAAATACTTTCTTTGCATTTCCAAGATACACCAAATGCATACCCTCGAAGGGTACTCGAGTCACCAAACCCATCGGTCAAACAGACAGAGGACTTTCGTCACGATGATGGTCGTCATCGAAAAACCATTGTGCCCCCATAGCTTGGCACTTTGCTTCGATGCCCTTCGATCTTGCATTTGGAGCATGCACTCGAAGAATTATGGCCAAAATGATTTAAAATCATCGCTCGAGCAGGGGCATCGGCAATAAAGCAACGTATTTGGATAGGAAGTCTTTGATCTCTTATGCCAATGCCACCATTTTCAATCACTTCGTTTAATTCTGTGATAAACGCGTCATAAAAATCATGTGCATTTGATGGTTTATGGCACCCTTTAAAAAATCCAATTATCATAGGTCTCTTGTCTGAAATGTTCAGTATTCGAAACTGATTGAGCTAAAAATTGCCAACATACTGCGGCAATTTATTTCACGGAATAGGTTCTAGTTTTTTCAACAGACTTTCTCTAAATCAATGCGCCTACTAGCAGCAAACGTCAGAGTATTCAACACAGATCTACTATCCTTGGGTTAGAAGCAGAAACTGAAATGGATCCTTTCTTAATGCCATGTGACGAGAGGGTCACGTGACCAAACCTGGTCTTCAATTTTTCTTTCCCAACTTACGTCGAAAACAAAATGAGGTATCACCTTGAAAGTTTGGGAAATGAAAGAGGAGGTAATAAAGTCCATGTATCTGCTTTGTTCCGGTGGAAATTTTGAGAAAAAATTTTTTTTGAAGGAAATACCAGTGGAAGTTTTCCTTCCCAACTTACGTCTACACGGAATGAGATATCGCGTTAAAAGTTTGGCACGATAAATTGAAGGCATGCAAGAATCTGTCTCTGATCCTAAATAATTAGAATAGTAAAAATTTTTTTTATATAACTATTTTGGAGAGATACCGACCGTGCTGTCGTCAAACCCTGCAAGCAATTCACAATGTTGCGAATGGGCTAGTTATGAGGTTTATATTGACCAAAGTGAGGCAAAACAACAAAAATCGCTCACGAGCATTATGCACAAATAATTCAAAAACTAATGTTTGTACTTTAAATGCAAATAAACATGTTTGGTCTGACATACGTATCAGTCTGGTATCAGCTGTGTCAAAGCAGAACTACCGCAGCGAGTTAACAACTTCGAACTTCTAGGGGTCTCTAGGTAAAGCAGATTGCATGATTACCATCAGAGAAAGTTAAAAGTCAAACTTCTGCTGTTAAACCTAAATGTATCCGTCGAAAATCATTATTTGCATAAACTTTTTTCTTCCTCCGGCTCTTTGGAAGACCACAAACGATCCTTTAATATTTATTAACATTTCCCGAAAAAAATTCCGCGTTATTTAAACTTTTATTTTTCAATATGGGTGAAAAAATATTGATCTTAGGGCTGACTTGATCAGCTGTTATACTCATCACATGGGCTTAAAGTTTTTAAAATAATATTTCCTTGCTGGTGTGTTAAATTTGCACTTAGAAATACAGTTTTCATTTTCCTTCCACAAATTGTTTTAATATAATTTTCAATCACAACTTGTCTGTATAAACTGCTGGCGTCTGAAGCATCATGTCTATCTGAATTTTCATCCTCGGCCCATTCATCAAGATCTAGTTCATCTAATTCTTCTTCGTGAGAAGACACAGTTCCTCTATTATCAGAAGAATCTGTATCATCGTCGTGACAAAATTGATTTTGCTCATCCCCATCAAACTCATTACATTCTATATTAATTCGTATGAGGTTTATTTCGTTATATCCTATAACCTGGACCAAAGGATCCAATATTTCTGATGCCTCCGAAGTTAAGATGCTGCCATGCTGTTAATTCGTTCATCTTGAGCATCATTGTCTGTTATTAAGCTCGTTAAAGTTTTTCCCAAACTTTGGCGGCATTGTAATATTTTCTTGTCATCTGACAGTGGGACCTTGTGAAACGTGCAATAGAATATTATTCTTTATTTAAAAAAGTACATAAAATTATAAAAAAGTCTTTATTAGTTGTAGATATAATATACTTTTTCTCGAAAGAAAATATTAAAATTTTGGAAACCGACGAAACGGCGGCTATTTTTCTGAAACTCTTAAGAATTTTTCGACAATATACGTAAATATTATAATTTGATGGAATGTAACCTTTTAAAAAGTTTAAAGGACTTGTTTGTAGAAATTTTAATCATAAAAAACTGTGTACTCTTCACATTTATCCTTTTTCTTAGAAGTTTAGGTAAAACTTAAAAAATTGATACTTTTTTGAAAAAAATGTTCTTGCTTAAAAAAGTGGTTTACCTAAAAAATCGTTTATGAGAAATTTAGTTTGCATTATCAGAAATCTTTTTGAGAAACTTTTTGAGAAAATCCATTTTTAAGATTTTCTGAAAAATAGCCACCATTTTCTCATTTTCCAAATTTTAATATTTTTTTTTTATCGCCAATAGAATAAGAATTCCCCCATTATTTACAAAAATAAATATCATGATATATGTTATTAGTAAAAAATACAGCGCATGTTATTAAATTTGTCTACTAACAACGAGGGTTTTATAACTTTAAATTTTGTTTATACCAGATTACAGAACTGCAATGAAGATTACAGGCATTATAGGGAAAATTATCGAAATCACAATAGATTAAATGTAAGAGTAGGCTCCAGATTCCAGGAGTATACTTCACCCCTCGACTAACAATTAGTTAAATTCGATGAACATTGACTGAAAATTTGACTAACGGTTACTTAATTTTAATTTATTCAGATATAGGAAGTGAAATTTCACTGGTATAGTTTTTTGATCGAGAATAATAATAATGCCAATTATTGTCTTATACATTATTTTAATAAGGATACTTTTTGAGAAGAAGAAACTGAACGTAAAATTTCAGATTCCAGATAGTATGTCACATTCCAAGAACAAATAATTATTTGCTCAATGTATTATTCTAATAATACTATAATTATTACTAGAGCGTAATTTTCGAATTAAAAAACTATATCATGATCAAAAATCACATAACCCGGAAAATAATAACATTGATATATAATTAAATTTTTCTAATTTCACTATTTGCTAACTCATATATTTTAATTACTGGGATAGACTAGAATATTATTATATAAATAAGCAAATTTAAAATTTTGACACATTTTCCTGGAAAATAAATACATTTTGAACAGAAAATACCACAATTAGCACTGTCTTAAGAAAATGTTTGAATTGTTAGTGCTTATAAAAATATGAGTGATAAGTTAAGTAAATTTAGTGTCAATTTCATATAAATTTAATACTAAATAAATAATTTCAATATAGCTTACAATAAAAATATTTTATGGAAATAACTTATGTCACTCATATATTGAATTATTCTCCAAAAAAATATAATTTCTGATAACTGACGGCTAAGAGAGGTTATAGGACGCGCTAGCGCAAGTAGCCGCAGGTTATTTTGTTAAAACATTATTAAGTGTGTACTTACCGAAGATGTGTGGTCCTAATATAGATCGAGATATTCGCACAGTTTATACAGATCAACGATAAAAATTAGCGACAAAAACCGAGACACATCGTGGCAGCAACAAAATAGACGATCAGCTGATTTTTGATCGCGGAAACGTGCCGGGGTGCCGGACCAAAACGTGAAATTCTCGGCTGCGCGTAAATGTATCGCGCATCATCAAGGGGTAATTTCAAATTTGAATTCAACTTTCTTTACAAATGAAACATGAGTGATAGGATCTTAAATTGTTTTCCGCACTATTTTTTCGCGAATATATCATTGCGTATTCCATTTTTAAAATTAAGTATCAAACTTTATTAATTATTTCGATGAAAAACTAATACTTAATAAAATCACCCCGATATAATTTTGCCAAGCAAGGCACATTAATTTTCATAATTTTTTAAAGCAATGCCTTCTGTTGAAAATTATATTTAAAATATATAGAACTTAAAAAATAAAAATTACATGTTTTACTTAAATCATTTTTTTTTAATTATTTAAAAATAAAAGTATTATTCCTTTTCTTTGTTTTATTTAACTATATTGCTTTTTCAAAACTTTCTTATCTTGCGAACAATCGCTACTTATATTAAATTAATTAATATAGATTTTATAACCTTCCATCAACAATAAATTCTTGATTTTGTTATAGACGTTTTGGAATCTCAAATATTTTTGTGTAGCAAAATATATGAGGAACAACTTATGAGAAAATAATTAAATTTTATTTCAAGCTGTGTTACAAATTATCTGAGATATAACGTTCTTAAAACAAAATAGCTAAGTATAATCAATAACTTATAACTTTTTAAACTTGCATTATTTTCGATTTTTTCTGTAAAATAAACTGGGAAAATAACAGTTAGCATATGAATATCATCGTGCTTGCACTCTGCAGTTATCCTGTTCGCCTAAACTAAAGAAAATAAATGGTTCGCAGGATGAAAAATTCATGGTACAATAATGAGCTTTTGTTATTGTAGTAATCTTGTTTATTTGAAGCGCTCACATTTGTTTTTTAAAGTTAAAGAAAGTAATAAATATCCAGTTTCAGAAATATGAATTGAAAAATGTGATCCAATTTGGTTTACATTGGATTCACTCGATTGATCCAATCTATATTTTGAAGAGCATATGGCTATGAAAATTTTTTATTTATTTGGCTCAGTCCGGAAACGTTAATTAACGCTACGGACAACAAAAGCTTTAGAACTTGGCAAGCCGCGGTCGCCTTGCAAATTAATTCGTGGTATCAAATCGAACCATTCTTATATCCTTGGCGATGAATCTCATTTACGAGAAATAGTAGCACCAGCGCTGCACACTGGCCAAATGCGAAACTAATGCTTGCAATTGGCCACCACGGCTGAAGGGGCATTAGTAGCGGGAAATTTAAATTAGTATCTCACACAGTATAGTATCAGGATAATATCATTTATAGCTTCCAAATCTAATTGAAGTTTAAACATTGAAAATTATCAGCAATGATCACATAACATTTAATTGATTCAAAGTATCATTAAAAGATAGACAGTAATGGTAAATTATGGCAGTACGAAAATAATTAAATTATTGCATTAATTCAATTGCATCTACAGTCTGTCAAGTTAAAGCGTGGGTGGCTTTACTCGCAGTCGGTAAGGTGTATCGACATGATTTTGGTGTCAAAATATTAAGAAGAGCTCCCT
>NC_046662.1:146923551-146925369 GCF_010883055.1 Belonocnema kinseyi
GTTGTCATTGTTGTTCCCACGAGAAGCTAGGGAAAGGGGTTCGTCCATCCTTGTAGAGCCCCGCATGTAAGGATAAGGCTGCTTACTCTGAGAGGTCGCCCGATATCCCAGAGTCACCGTTCGAGACACCTCACTCAGGTGCCATTCAGCTTTCGGCACGGTTTTCACACCTCCGCTTGGGGTTAATTGGGGGTTAATCTTGTCCTATTTTATAATTGTAGCGAAATTTTAAAAATGATTTGAAAAAATATAATTTTTACAAAAACAGTGAATTGAGTGTTACGTCCTATGAGATGTAACTTACCTTGTTCTTTATTTTATTCCAAGTGGTTCCTCGTTTTAGAATCTCATTTTAAATAAACTAGAGAACTGGGATGAGGATAACTACCAGATACACGAAATAAATCAAATACGTTATAATATAAAAAATGACGTATATTTATTTAAGTGTTAATAGAATTTAAATATAAAGATCAGATTTGATCAACGTTTTCTGATAAATCTCCGAATTGCTTGAAATCATTTGATTCCTTGGTTTATTTACAAGTTCCCTTTTGAAAAGAGTGGATGATTCGCCCTCTCGGTCCTTGAATCGAAAGTAGCCCGCCCTTCTGTTGGCACCCTGTATGGGTACCCGCAGGGGGTGGATGGCGCTGAATGTGGCTCTGCAGGCTGAGATGGCTGATGGCTGATCGACTTGGAGTTCCACACAGAAGCTATTCTTCGTAGATTTGTAGATTTAAATAGTTGACGGGCCAACATTGCTGGACCGGAGTTTAGGGTTTTTGAAGACTCTTTATACTATGGATTTGTCTAACTGAGACTCAACTGAGACTGAACCGAGACTGGGGTAAAGACTGAAGCTGGAGTATAATCGGCTAAACTGAAACTGGAACTAAACTGATTTCTGCTTCCGAATCTGCTGTATTTATTCACAAGATCCCTTCTTAGATTCCCATAGGGAATCCCATAGGATTCCTCCATATATGGAGGATGTCGCAGTAACCATAATGCCTTGTATCCCTTCCAAAGGACCATGGGGGTAATTAATGAGATAGCCAATCAGTGATTAGGAATCTTGATGTGCCCAAATATGGAGATTGGCGCAGTTACCAAAATAGATGGTTTCCTTCCTAGGTGTCCAAGGGTAAGCTATTATGATGCGTAGAACAGCGTAAGGTTTGCGTGTGTCCTTTTGGTTCTGTGTGAACAGCTCAGCCTCCAATATTTGTCATTTTTATTAAGCTGTTCATTGCTTTTAGATCTAAGATGCTGGTCTCCATCATAGAAATATGTAGGTCAGAATGACTAAAGGATGTACATTTGGTGTAGGTACCAGCATTTTTTAAACGTATGGGACTGAAAATCTTGTTCGTTTTCAGTCTTGGCTTGCTGATTAATTTATGGCTTTTCAATTAGTGTATAGTCTGCTGGTTTTTTTAGCTATGCGAATATTTATGTGTATCGCTTATTTTTGTTTACTGGGATGTCTACGTACTTACAGGTACGTGCTGTTGGGTTAACCTTACACTGTTGCATCGTTTCTTTACAAATCTGATCTTCACAAATGATTTTAACAATACTAGGTTTTGTTTAAAATAATAATTGGATGTTGAATATAATCCTTTAACTTGTTGCGTTAGACGTGACATGAGGCTTGAATACTTCACTGTATAAATTTCTTATACGTGTATTTTTAAATCCTGAAATATTGTACTGAAGTAATATTTACACTTCTCTGTGGTGTCAAATTGACAATTTATATTTAATCCCAAGGAAAAATTTAAGGTTTTCACTACTCATTTAATTATTTATCAA
>NC_046662.1:146925469-146926757 GCF_010883055.1 Belonocnema kinseyi
CAGCGAAATCGCGGTAAAATTTCAGCCATAACCACGTCTCACAACCGTGAGATAGGTGGTTACAGTCTGTAAAGGAATCAATACGACGATCTAGCAAAAGCCACGTGCACCCTAAGAACACGGAGTGACCCGAAGACAACCGGCTTCTGCATTTTTCCCGCAAGTGTTCTAGCATATTGTTGACACGCAGGGATGCTTTTTAGGCTATTAGCAAGTGAAAGCTTGGCACCTCCAAGAGCGGCGATGATGAGGACGATCAGTTTAACAGAATATTCCGGGTACAATCGTTGCAACTCCCTTATAAGGTCCCGATACCTCTCTTTCTTTTCATTCTCCTTCGCTATGATTTTTTTGTCAGCTGGTGCCGAAAATTCGATAACGAACATGGTTCGCTTCTCGAAGTCAAGAAGAACCATGTCAGGCCTCGAGTGAGCAACAGAAACGATTGTCGAGAATATAAAGTTCCAGTATATGCGGCACTTCCCATTCTCGACAATTGACTCAATTTCCCTAGGAGCATTTAGAGGAGCGATATTAAGGTGAATGCCGTAGGAGTGACAGAAATGTTAATAAAGTACTCTTAGTGCCGCATTGTGCCTTTGAATGTAGGTCGTTCCAGCGTTTGTTGGACAACTAGATAGTATGTGAGCTAAATGCTCGGGGTGTGCATGGCACGCCCTGCAGCTACCATCGGGAATGTCTTGGCTCAAAATGTGGCGACGGTATGTTAAGGTGGAAATTACACCGTCTTGGCATGCAAAAATGAAACCCTCTGTACCAGACTTCAATCCGGGCGATTTAATGAAAGCAAACGTTAGCATACAAGACATTGACTGATCCTTCACATTTCTGTGGAAGATACCGTGCATCCTCTTATCGAGGAGCTGTTCACGAAAGTTTTTCTCTTGTGCTTTCTTAATCCGAACTTTCAGGAGTGAGTACTCGAGATAGATTAGATTTGATGCATTTTGCTCACCCCTAATACTGAAGTCAAGTCCGAGTGTTTCAGCAGCCTCCTCCGCTGCTTTGTACAGAAATGCTCCTTTGCCCGCTTCCTCGTGATTCATGACCATTTTAAGAAGAGGGTCTCTTCCATTTCCAACTATATGTGCTGTACCCAGAATAGTACTGTTGTGAAGACATTCAAGACTCAATATTCCGCGACCCCCTTGACGGCGTGAGATGAACAGTCGCGAAACGGAAGACTTAAGATGCATGCTTTTGTTCATGTGCATAACCTTTCTTGTCCCGATATCAAGAGATCTGAGCTCGTTCTTCGTCCATGGAA
>NC_046662.1:146926857-146929796 GCF_010883055.1 Belonocnema kinseyi
GTATAATCTTTTTTCTCGTAATTTGAATAATTACGAAAACCTGTTCCTAGACTGTGCATAACATAGCTCTGAAAAGTTTCAATAAAATTTTACATTTAATTTAGTCAATCATGTAATTTAAGGTTTTCATTATTTTATAACGCATCTTTCTTGAATCACAACAAATTATTCTGCTTTCATCTTTTCCAGATAAGTAATAATAAAAGCCAGAATTACTTTTGAATTGTATCTTTATACTTTTTAAAATTTATATGTTTTTCTTGTCACAAAGGATAAATTTTTACTTTATTAATTATTGGGATAATTCTTTTTTTATTTTAATTTTAATATCTCTATTTCAATCAGATCGTCTCATGGATTGAAATTCAAATTGGCAGTGTACCGAAAAAAGTCCAGCTATTGGTACTGAAATTTTAGTATACATAACAATGGTTGTTTAAATTTTACCGATATTCTGTCATTAATATGTCACTGAATTGGTATCCAGTTTTTACTTTTTCCAAAATGTCAAGAAAATTGTTACATGTTAAAAAAATATTAATTTTCAACTAAATCAAGGAATTAAATTTTCAACAAAAGAGGCGACCACAAAGATCTAGGTGAGTCCTGAAAATATAAATTTTTAATGATAAAGGTCAACTTTTAAACAAGTCGTTTAATTTTCAATTAAAGAAGATACATTGCGAACAAAATAGTTAAATTTTTAAGCAGAGAAATGAATTTTCCAGCATTATATTAATGATCTACCAAAATAAGACGAGCTTTCTACAAAATATATTAATTTTTTGTATTTTAAAGCCGGGAGGACGATTTACCTATAAAAAGATTCAATCTTGAACTAAAAATATGATTTTTTAAGAAAAAAGTTAATTTTCTGTCAAAAAGTTCAATTGTCATTAAACCAGTTTATTGTTTATAAAAACTGTTTAATTTGAAATTAAAAACTTAATTTTCAACCGAATAGTTCAATTTTTTACAAAATTGCGGAATCATCAACCAAATTAGATTAACCCTCACATCACAAGGTGGGATGTTTAGACTCCCCAAGGCCCTATTTTCGCGCATGAGCTAGGCCTAGAGCGTCTCAGGGGGGTAGGGATCTCAGTAGCCTTCTTTTCAGTTTTCCTCTGCACGTGGAAATGATAAGGGTCACTAAGTCATGCTACAGATGTTTAGAGAAGGGATAATATGAATGTTTACTGTGCCATTTGTAATATGTGATACGTATCTTTTTCATGTCTTTAAGTATCTTTGTATGCTGTTTTTTATGTTGATGTTTATGAAACTGCATTTTTTGGTCAATATATTATTAACGTTACTGCAAGAAATTACTGAATCATTTATTATCCTCTATGAAATATATTATGTGTTACGGATTGTGTACATTGCCTTTGTGTTTCCTATAACTGAAAAAAATCTAAGAAATGAAATTTTGTCTCTATAATTTAGCAGAAAATGATTTTAAAAGTCCTTGGAATAATTGTATAATCTTGTAAAATACTTTAGAAACAATATTATACCATAAATCATTCGTAATGTGTTTCAAAATGATTGGGGTGTGGAGATACCCCACTTTGTGGTAAATGAGACTCGCACCTTGTTGTGTGAGGGTTAATGTAGACCCGAACAATTTCATTTTAAATAAAAAATGATGAATTTTCAACGCTGAAAATTTGTTTTCGGTAGAAAAAACAAATTTTGAGCAAAATACATGAATTTTCAATTAGAAAGGAGCAGTTTTAAACAAGTATAATAGTAGACTTTCTACCAAAAAGCAGTTAAGCGAAAACCGAGAAAAAGGGGTTTCTTGAAAACAGAGTAAAAAAGAACAATTCTTTAAAAGTTAGTAATAAGTAAAGATACTAAATGTTATCCAAGTTCGTTACTTTTCTTCCACTGACCTCCAACCCCTGTTCGAACCATAGTTTTTAGCATGACCTTCCCCCATGCAGTTGTTAATGCAGTGTACTGACGGCCCCTTAAAGTTTAGATTTTTGTATTTTATGAAATTACCCATATAATGCATGGTTAAAAAATTTGTTAGCATAAAAATACACATCGAAAAATTGACAAGACTTTATTTATGGCTATTAACAGTACTTACAAGGAAGGTACCCGAGGTGTACCTCACCGATTTTCTTGAAATTGTGATATGTTATAGAACATCAAAAAAATTTTTTATACGTGCCCAAGTCCATTTAAGGGGTGAAACCCACCCTTGAAGTTCAACCCTAAAAACACATTTTTTTTAATTTCTCGAATACAATTCGTAATTTTTTACTGGAGCAAAGTGGGTAACACTTGTTATTGAAAAGCACATATTTATGCATTATTTTTAGTCATTAGACTCGCAACCCCCGTTTTTTATTAATGAAAAACTATATTTGATGGCCATTTTTTTCACTATACACATTCCAAAATCTGTTGAATCTTGACAAAATTAATTGTTTTATGCACAATAATCAAAAATAAAGTTGACCTGTTCTGGCATTTAAGAAAAAAAATCCCTTGAGGGGGTGAGATACCCCTAACATTTATACTGTTATATTTCGTTATTCCATTACTATATCATGGTGTAAAACTCTTTGATACTATTAAAATTTTTAAGTAAAGTTGATGTAGTTTGAAATTTTCTGAAATCAGCCCTTACAAATGAATTCATCCCTAAAATTCAATCAAAAGTATTATTTTTTCATTACTTAAAAATACCCTTGGACTATTCAGTGGCTTAAAACGTGTTTAAAGATGTTCTTGCATCCAACTACTCAATTGTTAATACAAATTTATAAATTACATTATTCTAAAAACACGGGTAATTTACTTGTTCTGTGATACATACTACATCTTTTATACTGCTGCGAATTGAACCTGTATTCATATAATATCTATGTTACTGACGTGGTCTAAGGAAAGAATGTCGAGCTTCAGAATTTGACCGC
>NC_046662.1:146929896-146931105 GCF_010883055.1 Belonocnema kinseyi
AGCTGTTCAATCGTTTCAAAGTGGAAAACGAAAATACTGTAATCGGATTTTCGAAGTTTGCACAACTCAGACCACGACATTGTATTTTGGCTGGAGGGAGTGGCACACATACGGTTTACGTGTGTATATATCACGAAAATGTGCATCTGATGTTAGATGCTATTGATATTAAGCATCTAACTGTCGACTCGAGTATAGAATTGACTGACTACCATGACTGTTTAAAAGTAATAATGTGCAGTAATCTAACTGCTTGTCATTTTAGTGAATGTGAAAATTGTCCTGGCATTCAAGTCCTGAAAGAACATTTGACTGCAATTTTAGATGAGAACTGCGTCAACGAATTAAGATATCAAGTTTGGCAACAAACGGACAGAAGTAATCTAATGACCGAGGTAGCAGAAACCGACATCTTTCTTGAACGACTCTGCGAAAAACTATTGAATTTAAAGTCTCATAAATTTTATGTAAAGCAGCAGTCATCATTCCTGAAGAACCTCAAAGCCACATTATTAGTTGAACATTTCTTGATTATGTTCGGTTTTGCAGAAAACTATGCTTACGTGTTTCAAAATGCGATCCAATCTTCTCATTGGAATAATGATCAGGCGTCCATTTTTACAGGAGTTATCTACTACAAAGAGAAGAACGAATTGAAGCATGTGAGCATAGCTATTATTTCAGATAACTTACACCATGACACGGTTGCTGTGCATTTATACCAAAGGTTAATTCATGACTATCTTAAGAAGAGTTTCAATCCTAAGAAATTTCATTATTTCACAGATGGAGCACCACAGCATTTTAAGAACAAATACAACTTTACGAACCTTCTGTGCCATGAAAAAGATTTTGGCATCCCGGCAGACTGGACTTTCCATCCAACTGCCCATGGAAAAGGACCATGAGATGGAATCGGAGGTAATCTGAAGCGTCTTGCTGCAAGAGCCGGCTTGCAACATTCAGCTGAGAATCAGATCTTAACAGCTTACGAGTTATTTGAATAGGGCAGAGAAAACTTGAAGGAAACTGTCGTATTTTTCAGTAGCAAAGAAGAGCATGCAGAGATGACAATAAAATTAGCAGATCGAATTAGTAAGGCTGTGCCGATACCAGGTACACTCAAATATCATTCATTCGCTCCGAACGCAAAGGGGCAGCTGGATCTGAAACGATTTTCCTATGAGGAGAAAAGTGAGGTTTTCCCGA
>NC_046662.1:146931205-146933691 GCF_010883055.1 Belonocnema kinseyi
CAAACTTACTGGTTAACATTACTGAATAGTTTTTTCCGATGACTTCATGCAATTTTTGATCAATGTGAGTAATACAAAAAAATGGCATACTTGAAAACTGTTTCGAGGTATGCTGCCGCATAACGCCCGAGTGCGAGCGCGAGGACTCCCTCTACAACCGGCTCTGTAACTCAATGAATTTCAATTTGTCCATTTTCTTATTAGACATTTTTCATGGTAAAAAAATCAAGCTTTCTTTTGAGACTATTTAAAAAAAAATCGTAGATGCCTAAATTGCGAAAAAAGTTAAATAAGCAATTGATTTATTAAAAAAATTGTTTAAAAAATTTTTCTTGTTATAAATAATAAAATAGGATGAAAGCGTGTAAAAAGCACTTTCCAAAACCCTCATAAAAATTTTAAATCGCGTAATTAGAAAGGAAGTTACAGGCGTTTGAAACTACCCCTGCAGGCATTGGGGTTGAAAATTCAACCCCCCCTCACTTGGGGAGGGTTGGTAATCCTGGTCTATAAGTTTGTGGATTAACTACTGTTGGGTAGGCGAACATATTCCCAGAATTTAGAGACAATCGAAAAACATGACTTTTTGAGTTGGGGCAGTTGAGGAATAATGCCCCGTATCCTCATTCATTAATGTTACACTATCCTCGAAGCGACGGACGTAATTTTTCCAGACTCGGAAGCCGAAAGCATCTAGTGGCTGAATTTTGCCTGTTGTTCCTTTTGGAATTATTTTTACATCAACAATATTGTTTGGAGGAGCTGCTTCCTTTACAGCATCAGGGCAATGCCCACTCCACGAATCAATTAATAAGACACTTAAATGCCCAACATTGGGAAAATACGCATCCTTCAGCCATGTTTTGAAACGTTCTGTAACCATTGAAAAAACTCATTTTTATTCACGTGACATAAGTTAAAAACTGTAATCATCAATAATAAATATCATACCTAAAGTCAGTTTGCCAGAAGCGGAAGACATCACGTAAATATTTGATGGCTTGAATAATTTGGATTCTATTACCGGTCCAAAGGTTCCTTTACTTTCTTTTAAAACAATGAAGAATGGGGAAAGCAGTCTCTCATCACCTGAAATGAGTAGTTGAATTGTGTAACTGTGAGTCGTCGAACTTACAGATTCTACAAGACATTCAGTTTGCTTTTCGCCTTCAATAGCTAGTGTTCTTCCCGAGTGCATTTCAATTTGAAATCCACTCTGATCTGAATTGTAAATTAATTCCAAACCATTGCTTTTAATTATTTTTTTCACATCTGAAACAAAATCATCAGCTGCTTTTTCTAAATATTCTCTCCCTTCAACAGTCTTTTTTGTTACGAATTTATTTATCTTTCTGCTGACTATTCTGTGAGCCTTTTTAAAATTTTGTAGCCAATGACGTGACGCTTCAAACCTTATATCTTCATGTCCAACGATTTTCTGAGCTTGTAATGCCCATTTTTGTAAATCTCTATCGTGAATTATATAACCGGCATCGGAAGCCGACTGAAAATTATCTAATACAAATTTATTGATTCTTCCAATTTTTTCTTTATAAGTGCCTCCTTTATTCAAAGTATGCACCCATCGTCTCAACTGTGTAATTGATTGGACTTTTCGAAATCTATGCTGCGCAGTTTGCAGAGCGAGATTTTTCGTAACTCCGCTTCTCCAATAGTCTGTATCCGCTGTACATACTAGTCCGTGTTCATCAACATCCGCTGACCAGATTCTGTCAATATCTTCAACAATATGCATTTCAGTATCCTTAAATGGCTCTTGAAAAGCTAATGTAGATTCCACAATGAATTCTGAATCCTCAAAGTTATTTATACAATCAAGTAATAGTTTTTCTATATTATCCTTCAAAGCAATTTCATCTTTAGTAATGAGACTTTCTTGTATATTCATAGCTTGAAAAGATAATAATAATAATTGTATAACATTTATAGGATTGATAGTCACTTTCCCAATACCTAGAAATAATAATTATTATTTGTTTTTTACACGGTGAAATCCGAAGCGCATTAATTTGAATATTTTGTTCACAAAGTCAGGCAATAATTTTTAATATCATTTAAATCAACATTACACTGACAATTACGTGTCAATTTCATTTCTAATTTATTCAAACGATAACTAAATATTGAAAATTCCAAAATTTCTTGTCCATCTTTGATCCCTCACCAATTCTGGAAAAAGACCACATAAAAATTTGAAGTACTGCATTTTATAACTCTTTATAAGCTATATCTAAAGTACTAATTAAAAAATTATTTTCGTCAAAAACGATGTGAGTATAAACATTTTTTCAAAAAATTGACATTTTGTTTCAAATTTTCGAAATCTCCGTAAATTTAAATGATAGACAAGAATGTATCGAAGTGAAAAGGTTTGCTTTTTGAAGTGAATACAGTAAAAATTTTTGAGCTTTTTTCTTCGGAAAAATATTTTTCAAAAATGTAGGGTAAAAAAAAACATTTTTTTC
>NC_046662.1:146933791-146978841 GCF_010883055.1 Belonocnema kinseyi
CACTCACAATTAATATACTGATTCAAACGAGCTCGATGAAGCTCTGACTAAAGACTGATGATGAGAGGTAATATCGAGTATTCGAGTGTTGTTTTGGCGAGCAGATTGTGAGTTCAAGAGTGCGATCGCATCGTCGAAAAAGGTCTTATCTATCCAAAACATGGCAAGGCGACTTACGGATTTGATAATTTAATCGTTGAGGTTTTTCGCACCGTCCGATCTCGACAACAACAAAAAGAAAATGATAACTTTAATCTTATCTTGTTATTTTAAGCTGTTTACTTCTCTTAATTTGTTTTCCAAGCGTTTATACGTTTATTCTTCGTATGAATTTATTCGATAGTTAGTTAGTTCTTCTTGCTGTGTCATTTTTTTATTAAAAAATAGAGGTTGATACATTAGTGGGGTAAAGAATTCTAATTCAATACCAAGGATGTGAACTAAAATTATTACACGTTTTAAGCCACTGAATAGTCCAAGGGTATTTTTAAGTAATGAAAAAATAATACTTGTGATTGAATTTTAGGGCTGAATTCATTTGTAAGGGCTGATTTCAGAAAATTTCAAACTACATCAACTTTACTTAACAATTTTAATAGTATCCAAGAGTTTTACACCATGATATAGTAATGGAATAACGAAATATAACAGTATAAATGTTAGGGGTAGCTCACCCCATCAAGGGATTTTTTTTTTGAAAATGCCGGAACAGGTCAACTTTATTTTTGATTATTGTGCATAAAACAATTAATGTTGTGAATATTCAACAGATTTTGGAATGTGTATAGTGAAAAAGTGGCCATCAAACATAGTTTTTCATTAATAAAAAACGGGGGTTGCGAGTCTGATGACTAAAAATAATGCATAAATATGTGCTTTTCAATAACAAGTGTTACCCACTTTGTTTCAGTAAAAAATTTCGAATTGTATTCGAGAAATTTAAAAAAATGTGTTTTTAGGGGTGAACTTCAAGGGTGGTTTTCACCCCTTAAATGGGCTTATGGGCACGTATAAAAAAATACGTGTCGAATATTTTTTGATGTTCTACAACATATCACAATTTCAAGAAAATGGGTGAGGTACACCTCGGGTACCTTCCTTGTTAGTTTTATTAATTAATAGTATTGACCTCTCCTTCTTTCGAATTCACATCGAGAGATTTTGGGGCGTTCGACGATTTAATGTGCCCTGTTTACGAAGTGGGTACCGAGTATGCACTAGGCTGGGACGAACCAACGAACCAACATTGTGCGTCCAGGAAAGGCCTGGATGTGGAAAACTGTCCCAGTCCAATCCGAAACTCAACACACTTTGAAATTTTGAAATTGGAAAATATATTCAGTCTGTTCTTTGAGGGTGATATCTCGCAATTTTACGAAAAAGCACTAAAATTTAAGGTTTTGCAAAAATGGGCTTAAAATCGATACCGATGCCTTCCAAGGGTGACTTTACGATGAAAAGTCATCAGAGGGTACTTAGAGGTCCGTACCGAATCGCCAAAGTCACCCTATTCCGATCCTCATGGAGGGGGAAATGGCTCAAAATTGCGTATTTTCAAGTAAAACGCTTAAATACTTGTGCAGCTCCTAGCTCACTGAGTTCTACTACTTCGAGTGACCCAGACCCCACCACGTGGAGGTGGCTGCACATCGGGCTCCACCCATGCCCTACCCAACCAACCAATCATATGTAAAACGTGCTTACTTAAATCTTAGAGTCATTAATTACACCCACAAAGTCTTTCTTAATGTCAAATAAGTTGACAGTCTTTCGAGAAAGATGTGTGGCGCGTATCTGTCGGTCCCGAGCCTCGGAACCGATGCCTTGTCTGGATACCTCTGTTACCAGTCACACAGTTCTTTCCACCGTTACTGTGTGACAAGGGAAAGATGTAAAGTCCCAGTCTGGTACCAAGCCATCGGCCATAGATAGCTTAGCGGTAAGTTCATCCTCTGTTATAGGAATTAAAACTGGAGGTACGGTAAGTGAAACATCCGTCTGTTCCCAATAAATCATTTCTGTGAAATCATTAGCTCCAAAATTAATTTTTTGCACAATATTGTATATAACAGTTGTCTGTTGCTTATGTTTTGCCTCCAGGATTTTGGTGAGTGCGTCTTGGCGAACGGTAAGCCTAGGGTCGTTTACCACTCCAAGGATTATATTTTCTGGCATGGCAGAGAAGCCGTTTGTCTAAATGGAAGTGTTTACCACATTTCGGTACTTCAGAGAAAGAAACCTTGACAATTTGATTGCTTGGAAGAGGTGCCGACTCATATCAGCGATAGACTTATCCCGTCTGATGTGGAACCACTGAGGTACGTAAACTGCGAGTAAGTATTCAACTAATACTTGCAGTTTGTTTGTGGGTCTTTTTGTTGATATGTATATTCTCAGAATTCTATTTGCAGTTGTTAGCCAGCGAGCCATGTTGATGGGGCCTATCTTCCGAGAGGCCAGCTCAGGAGAGCACGCTCCGAAACGAATGACATCTGATATCTCATAAAGATACCTTTGATCTGAGCTGAGATCAGTGGGCTCAATTTAAGGTAAGTCACACTCAACTTTTTTAAAATTTACAACATCGAAGGTCTCACAAGTTGGAAGTTGTCCCCCTATTGGCCCTGAGTATTTGTTCGGACCAGAGTTAGGTCCGTCAATAAATACGAAAAGACTTCTGAATGGTAGCTCATTTAAATGTAATAGACAAACAACCCATTGCAAGGGACGATCAAGTCGTTCCTCTAGTAGACGAATAATTCCTCCGTTCCAGCCCGTATTCGTATTTGTACCGTCACAGCCCATGATTACCACTGCATCGAAGCCTCCATTCAGTTCTTTTGTTACGTAATTATAAATAGAATCACATTCATCTTGGGCATGGCTCGATGGTGTGACAACATGGCCTACGCCACCAAAGATATGTGTTCCTCGTTAATGAATTCGGAGGCTGTCAATGTTTCGTTTTTCCGACTATCAAAGTATAAGCCAGAAAAAGAATCCTCATGGCATGATTCCTCCTTCAACTTGGAGCCTATTTTAATTTTCTCGCGCTTTATCTTACTTTTATCTATGACTAGACACTCAAGTACTTTTTGAGAAATATCCGGGGAGATCATACCTGCTTGATCGGCAGCGAGGAGTACAGACGAGATTAAATGTGCCGCAGCCCGTTGACTTATACCATATCTTTGAGCAACTATTGCTGCTTCAGATAAGTCAAGTCTGGCCTGCGATGATTTTCTCTGCACAAGTCTGCGTGGTAGGTCGTGAAAATCGTCATCATCGGTAGAAACATCAACCTTTACCTTAATTTAAGGAGGAGGATTATCACCTTCACCTTCCTCAAAGAAGGAATCTAAGTCTATATCCTTATCAATCGTAGAGGAAGATGTGGAGGCCGATGCAGTAGGAACGCTTTCCCCACCCTCTCCCCGTTCAAGTTTTCCTCTTTTTGCATTACGTTCTGCTCTCTTATGTATTCTTTTTGCTTCAGAGACATCTACGCTGGCGATTCCCATGAGTCGTTTACCTCTTTGGTCAAGATAGAAGGCATGCTGTACGGCTGGAACCTTCTTTTTCTTGGGACAGGAGCACCTAGACAAGTCAACGCACTTACAGGCGGCTATGTTAAATAATTCAGAGCAGTACTCTTTGAAGGCGGCGATTTTCTCATCCTTATTACTTTGAGAAGTTGTTTTACTCTTCAATGAATTTTTCAACGAAGTGTATTTTTTATGAAGATTTGTGAGACATTCCTTAATGAGCTGCCCTGAAACCGTTGGGATAGAAGCAGATTCCCAAATAACTATTAGTTTGGAACGGACTTCGTCGGCAATGTCTCCGAACGAAGGCCCCTTGTCTTTTTCTGGAAGACAGCCCTTTTGCCTTCGAACCTCCTGACAACATCGCAGAACGTCAGCCCTCGTTGGCGAAACGTTCGAACCAAAATCTTTTGGAGGACCAAATATAGGGCACTGCACAAAGTCTCTCTTTGCGAATTTCGACATGCTGTGACATACAAACCAAAGAGGGGAATGCAGAAAGAACCAGAATCTCTACCACCAAAAGAACCAAAGACGAGACAATGAGAAGAAGAAACTATAACGACAACGACAATAGCACCTGCGAGTGAACGAACATTAGGCGTGAGCCGACAGTACGAGCCATTGACAAGTTCTGACTTCAGTAGTCCAGCTTCAGTTAGACGCTCGTGTGCTCGTAGACAGACATGACCCAGGGACCGCACTACTATTTAAGCGTTTTACTCGAAAATACGCAATTTTGAGCCATTTCCCTCTCCATGAGGATTGGCATGGGGTATATTTAGCGACTCGGTACGGACCTCTAAGTACCCTCTGATGCCTTTTCATCGTAAAGTCACCCTTGGAAGGCATCGGTAGCAATTCTAAGCTCGTTTTTGCAAAACCTTAAATTTTAGTGGTTTGTAGTGAAATTTCGAGATTTCACCCACAAAGAACAGACTGAAGATATTATCCGATTTCAAAGTTTCAAATTGCGCTGAGTTTCGGATTGGACTGGGCCACTTTTCCGCACCCAGGCGTTTCCCAGACGCACAATGTTGGGTTTTCGCCCCAGCCTAGTATGCACATCGGCACCAATTCTGGTAAGACCATGAACCGGAAACGAACTAATCTACTAGAAGATACTAACCAACCCACTCAAGTGCTCATGGACAGACAACAGGATTTTAAGGACAAAATGGTCAAATGTAGTCTAAACTTCGTAAGAGAATCATATCGCCATAGCCTGAAAAAAAACCAAAAACTTTAAAATGTAAATACAAAATATGGAAAGGAGGAGGAGAAAGCAAGGGAAGAGAAAGCCATTTAGAAAGAATGGAAGAAATTCAAGGAAGCTTGAAACGAAGAAACACGAAGAAAATTCATAATACAATTATCACAAAACTACAAACTAAAGAAGGAATAAAAAACTTTATTTTTCTTCGCCATAAACATCACAACATTCTTTCTACAATAAACTTTTATAAAAAAAATAAAAAACGACTCAATTTCCTTAAAATGTTACTAGAATTACACATTCTAATCATTTAAGCATCACAAACGATTGGGAGAAAATATAATAAAAAAATAAAAAATACAATAAATCATATTTAAAATCAACCATAAGAACCACGTTCACTCATGTCCAAAAGCGACAAAGTCAATTTCTTCTTTCTATTTTTCTCTCATTTCTTATTTTTTTTTCTTTCCTGCGGTTTTGTTACAGGAACCCGAAAACCATGGAGGAAAATTGGAGAACAGTCATCGATAGGGGTACAGCAATTCTGGAAAACTAACCCCGGAAAAACCCTACGGGATTCAAATGCCGCTTCTGCGAAAACTCATGCGTAGACCTATTTATATATTACATGACACCTTTCCTAATAACAGAACGCACAGGTACAGAAAAATTTTTACAACTCCAAAAACCAACAAAAAATTCTACATACAAGGGGGTTGGGAACAGATAAGCAGCGAAATACAAAACCTACTCAAAATTGAAATTGACGACTACAAAATAGAAATTAACATAGGCAATAAGACTTTGGTAGGCCTGGAAAAAGAACTGAAAAATATTTTGGACATACACTTAAACCGCTGCGTAGGAGGGGCGTGTAACAGAACTGTTCCTTAAAGAAAATAACACGGCACTGCCCCGCACTAAAGGAATGTCAGTTGGCATCCGAGATGAGGTGAAACTTTCCGAGGGGTCACGAGGCCTTGGACATCGTCCGGCCTGTCCATTAGTTCTTGGGTAACTCTCACTGACTTCACTTGTTTCGTCGTGAGTGCTGTGCACGTCGAACAGTTTTGATGCTAGTCTTACCACCTCGCTCCACTCCATCTCGTCGTCCCACTGACTCCTGGAGAGAACGTTTCTTCGAGCGAACCCCACGCTTAGAGAGGACTCTAGACCTCCACGCCTCACCCGCTCGACTTTATCCTCGCCGTTTTCTCGCTTTTGACGTAACCTACTCAACGTAAGTTTAAATAAAGCTAACTTTAAAGCCCAAGGTGTTTGTTTTCATTTATTTGAATTCCATTCTGACCGCCCTGTTCCTACTTTACTCATCTCAATTATCACGGAATAACACCTTCGGATATTTCGAATAAATCTATTAATATTTCAGTTATCTTTTGAGACACGCTGAAAGGTTACTAAAATATTACTAAATTCAACTGAATTTTCGGAAGGTGTGCATGGGTATTTCAATATGTTGGTTGTTCGACGACCGAATGAAAGAATGTATAAAGAAGCCATTAAACGACCTCAAAGCACTTCAGTGGCATCCTGACGTGGATACCTCTGGCATGCAGCAGATGAAAAAAGGTATTCCTTCCTTGGAATTCAAAATCATGAATGCTCAAAAAATTTGCTTCGAAATTCAGTTAGAGATTAGCTAAAGCTCGATTGTTTTCGTCTATTGAGAATATAATAAGTGGATACATTCTTTGAAAATTTACGAGTACCATTGGAAGTTCGGGTAGTGCATAATAAATAATTTTCATATTCTAATCGTTACACTTTTCTGGCCTTTTTTTATTTTTAATTGTAGTTATATGAGTAAATAACTGAAACAATTAGAATATTGTTACAAATCATAAATTTGCCATCAGAAATGAACCAGGATATAGAAAGAAGAGGAAAACTGATCTGTAATTTTCTATGAACGCGACCATAGAAAATGACAGGTGTGAATTGTGTGAATTGTGTGTGTCCAAGCACACCGTGAATAGTGCAATTACCGATCCCGCACAATTCATTTTCGAAATTTAACAAAAAGTTTTCGTTGTGACAATCATCTTCGGAAATTCCCATACCCAAACTTTACGCTGTTTTTTTCTCAATGCACTTACTAAATTTATAGACCATAGCGACTTTTAAACAATGTGTCTGCTGTGCAAATTAATTTGGTGAATAAAGTGTTCTGAATCGATAATTTGAACATCAATTTGATGATTTATGTCCTGTATTATCTTTCTGAAGGACTTTGTAAGCGTCAGTATGTCATAATTCAATATTCAGCATGTGCCACTTCGCCTGTACATTACCCTCCTCCTGAGTAGTGAGACCGTTCGAAGAAGGGAAAGAGAAGAACGTTATTGAACTCTCCGTGAACATCCTGACCGTAGGGGTATGTGTGAATTATGCAAGAAGCGAGGAACGTAAATTAGTGGGTAGGGGTATGTGCGATCTTACAAAGATGGATCCAATGTATCCAATATCCATTTTTAATATTTATGTGGAAATCGCTTTAAGACGGTACTGCGTGTAAATGAATTGATTTATCTTAGAGTAACTATACGATTTATACCACCTATTATCAGTATCCTAATTCGATTTCACTCTGTGCATGTTAATTATATCGGGAACGTCAGAAATGCGTGTAGATTGTTCAATATGATCACATTCATCTTTATACTTTAACTTCAATTTGACTTAGTGGTTTACCTAATTTAAAATTTAAACCCTATTTATTAAAGACATAAAATACATGAAGAATTAGATAATTTGTCGATGACTAAAAATTATATTCCGTTGTTGAAAATAACCTTCGGGTTTCCAACAGCTTTGTGAGAAAAGAACAACGATCGCAAGCAACGTTTTTAGCTGTTTGAAAAAATGAATTTTGTTTATTTGCAGGTAAAGAAAACATTCCAAAAGTATACACAGACCTCGAAGTTCAGGTTACTGCAGATATGAATCCGCTTTATAGGAATAAGATATCAACAAAATCAACGCCGAGTAAACAAAAAGGTTTAACGCTTATAAATAATGTGAATATTAAATCTGATACATTTATAAGCAACATTCAAGTGTACGTCGAAACGTTAAAGCCATGTATAATAGTCAACGACAATTGGGCATTATTCAATTTGCGTAAGTATTGAAAAACGTTTGTAGTGAAAGTTATTGTGGACTCAATCTGAATAGAAATAATGCGTTTGAATCCTTTCAATTTAATCCACCTGCTTTGTGTGAGTCGGAAGTTTGTGCCCACATAATTCCATGGTAAAAGATATCAAGTGGAAAAATTTTATTCGATGACATTAAAAATTATGATATGCTTTCTATGTTTTATTTCGCGTTTTGACTTTAAACTTAAGAAAATATTGCTTTAAGATTTTTAAACCATTTTGGAAAACGGTTTAACCTTTTTGTTTAATTTATGCAAAACAGCAGTATTATTTTTACAACAAATGAAAGAAAATAGGGTCATACTTCCATTAGATTTATTTCTTATGCTATCGGCATTCATGAAATTTCGTACATTTATTAAATTCTTGACAAACTGGATTGCATTCTTGGATATAAATTTGTATGTCTGATTGAAAATTATACGTGAATGAGTTCCAGAATTTGTATGATGTGGAAGTCGGAACCAAATTCAACTTTTAACTCTATCCATAATACGTCAAAAGACCAATTTTTAGAACTATACTCACTACAACCCTGTCAGGCGGACAGATACCGACAGGGTATTTTATCCACAGCTGAATACAATGTAGGGGAATTAGTTGTCAAATAGCTAATTTGTCAAAAATAGGCAAACTTGATACTTCATTAGGAAAGAAAAATTAATATCAATGTTTAGTACAGATATATTTAACAAATAAATAAACATTTTAGGCAGATAATTAAAAGCCTAAATGATTTATATTCAAATTATTTAATGCCATTAATTATTTTAGCCCTACTTAAATCAGCATGTTTCATTATAATTTACAAATATTATTGAGTAATTCACCTGATGTTTTTGCACTGTGGTAGAAGCCGTATAGCCAGTAGTTCAAGTGGGAGTATATTTTAAGTCACGAGGAGCATTCGGTATAGTAAACCAGGGTTTTAAATCGAATTTTTAATAAGATATTAGGAATCACAATTTTTCATCATTTGCCCGTGGCGTAATAGGTAATTCTGTTTGGCAGAAACACCTTTTGCCTACTTGAGCCTCTGGCCAATACGTGTAGGAGGAAAGTCGATGAAACTGTATATGTCACAGAACGGCCTTGACAAAGTATAAACTGTAGTATAATACGCGATCGCCTATAGCAAATCTTATGAGCATATAATCTCTTCTTTTTCAGAGAGAAATTTTAGTGTACTATACGTCCTTTCTACCTATACTGAAATAATCGGCCTAAATTGGCAACGCGGATACAATTAGGAAAACCTAACGGGGTTGCTCTAAGAGACAACTGCAGTCCTTCTCTAGATCTGGTGAACTGCTGACGCATTGGAAGAAAGAAAAAGCTTTCTTGTGGGAAGCGATTATCTAACAGCTCACCACTCTGGTTGTCAGGTAGGTCACTAGTCTGGTGCTACCAGCGCTACCTGGGCGCTCAGCTGCTGCTGTCGATTTTACAAGGGTTCACGGCATATTACTTACTATTGTGGTCAATTCTATCGCTTCCTTATTGATTTGCGATACGCTACGTTCCATAAAGATGAAACTCCTCATAGTATTAGGGTTTTCTTTATTATTTCTCGTATTATGAAGTCAATAGAAGCGCCATATTTATTCATAAGCTTAACAATAATAGTTATTGCAGTAACATTCGACACATAGTATATATTATTCGAACAGATCGGAGCAAAAAATGCTATATTACTATAAACGAAACTTGATAAAGAATAATTTAACGACTTAGTAACCAAATTTAATGTTACATTAAAAAAATTTCAAATCTTTTAATTTATGTGGTTATTTTAGCCAAATGTATAGCTAAATCTCTTTGAAAACTGGACATTTTTACAATATCTTATACTTATTTAACTGATTTCTTTGTGACTTTTAAGGTCTGCAATGTTTTGAATACATGAAAGTCTTGCCTGGATCACTAATTATTGTTAACTAATAATTAATATTCTATTTTAACTATCCGTTTTATATAGAGCTTATCTACATTTCTTCAGGCATTAAAAATAGGGTGCTAGTTGGGTACTGACTTGTTGCGCTTTCTCTAGACAAGCATCAGAAAAACACGATCCAACAAACTATAACCATGGCAGGAATATGTTTTATCGTGTGTTTAATGTATTTGTCCAGTGAAAGCGCAGCAATTGAAGCTGCCAACATTAGGATTGCTGGATCTTTGGAAAAAGGTTCTTTGGAGGATCATCTACATAGTTTCCTTCACAAGAATCCTGCACATGAAACAGATATTTTCTCTACGGGGTTGCATGCGCGAACCTGTACAGGAACACGCATCGAATTTTTCAAAGTCACTGTACAGAAAATCTTAGCTGGGAATGAGGCCTTCAGTCAGTAGCCACGTCAAAGGACCGTGTCTAAGCGCTCACTGAAGCTATTATTATAATGGAGAAATTATTAGGGAAATTTTTCAAATATTGACCCAGGTATGAGTATTATGATACACGAAAGTAGAACTAGAGTTTGCGCAAACCCACAGAAGGAATAAAATCTAGGAGCCAAATACGTTTTTATTAAGATTTCGTGATATACAGTGAAAGAAATTCGACGTGCAATTGCAAGATTTCCAATAGAATTAATTTTCTTTTACGGACGTTACGGCGTTGAAAGATTAATTCATTGATGTGAAGATTACCCACATAAGATTTGTTGATTATTTTTTATCGAGTTTTTGCGGGATAGGATTCTATGACTTTGATTTGTAATTTAAAAATTCAAATAGGAATATTTTATGATCGTTACGACGGTAAAAGATGACTTTCCTTGAAATGGACATTGCAGTAAATTTTAGATTTAAAGCCGTTTGCATTATCAAGCGACTCAAATAGATTAATTATTTGAATCTGCAATTGAATTGCATACAATTTACCGAGTGGCTATTCTAATAGGTTCTATTTTCCTCAAGACCCACAAGAAATTGATTGATTATTTTTTATTGAGATCTTACAAGATAAAAAATATGCCTGCTGCGCGGCTCATTCTTATTTCGCGCTGCACGTGCGACGCTTCGTGCCAAGTTTAAGCGCGCCTAGGGCACGCCGGTACGCTCTCGCGCTTCGGGCTTGTTTTCATACGTTTAATGCGAACACTTCACCTACATTTTCTTAAATATCTTAAATATTATAACTTAAATCGAGAACTGCGATTCAAACTTCTCAGGAATTACAGCCATAAATTGTAACTGCACGTTTTTCGATTTGTTTTTAAAAAAGCTTATCAAAGTTGAAAACTAAAATTGCATATTTTTGAAAATGATCCAACTTTTGGAACATTTGTTTAATTAGGAAATTTCATAAGAATAGTTTCGAAATACATATATTCTACATCTAGTTGAAATTTGGATTGATATTTCGTAAACCATTAAAAAACATTTTTTCCTTTTTTTGTAAATTTTCAAAATGTTGAAAAGCATATAACTTTTTGAATTTTTATCCAATTAAAAATAGTCATCAGGTTAATTTGCAAGTCTTTCAAATAGTTATGCGTAAGCGAATATTCATTGATCGAGAAAAAACTTCCCTCAGACAGATGATAAGCATTAGCCTTTCTTAGGCATTTTAGGCTCTGGAGCAGTGGACCACTCAAGCTGGCAGGTATGCAAGGACTTTTGTGACAGAGGTCTGGATTAAGCGAACAAACCCTGGAGTGCGTGTTCTTCATATTCCCTATACCTTTTTTATAACCTCCCCGACTTCCTCTTTACCTTTATTTAGAACAGGATTCACTTCTTTTATAGCAATTAATCAATTTGTGTTCATTCTTCTTGAAATGATAACCAAGCATGCAATAGTGTTTTTATACTTGTTTTAAGTTTTCACTTAACTACCTCTAAGATAATTCGTCAACCGACGGCATTAGCCGCGAGGTGAATTTCGACTCGGGAAGAGTCCAGATGTCAAGCCAATTCGATTGCGGGTAGAACTCAGATGGGTAAGTGTCTTCGACGTACAACTGGTTTATGTATTCACTGAATTTTAACTAATACAGAGCGGAAGGTTTAATGCTGAAGATGATTGTGTATTCTAGGTATCGATAAGGTTGTATGTCTGTCTTCAAATTCGACTGTAAAAAAGCAGGTGAACTCGGGAGGTGGGTTTCTTCAGTTTTCCTCTACCCTGGCCAAGGTTTTATACAAATGCGAGTATTTATAATAAATTCGGATGCATTTGCGGGTTATTACTAGTTGTAATTAAATTCATATAGTGATTTCAAGCCCCCCTTAGTAACGAATAATTTTCACATGTCCATACCAAGTGAAGTGGAATTGTCTGAAAGTTTATAAAACTGTTTTCAAATGATAGCATATTAAAAAATAAAATTACCACTGAAATTAAAATTTACAGGTAAACAGCTCCACACCTACTGGAACTTTTGTTAAATTTTATCAGCGAATTCTACTATATTATGATTAAAAGTTATTTAGTCTTAGACTTTTTGGGTCGCTGATACCGAATCTAAAATAAGATTTTCAAAATGTGAAACGGCTAACCCAGTACGGTGGACCACATCTTACAAAAATATTTTCACTATCACGAAACCTAATTTGATGGTTCTAGGGTGTTTTGAGTTACTGAAAACAAATCTAAAGTCAGATTTTTAAAACCCAAAATAGCTCATCCAATATGACGAACAGCACGTACAAAAATATCTTTATGGTCATTCGCTTTAAATTTGAGTAGCTCAATATTAATAATCTCTGCTTTTATGGGTCATCGAAATTGAATTTAAAGTCAGATTTTCAAAATTAAAAATATCTAATTCATTATGGTGGACTTGAAATTCGTTTCCGGTAACTTATTGGTTAAAAAAACTTGTTTAAACATTTATCTATCGGCCTATCGTCCTCTTCATTATTAATTTTAAATCTTGCCATTTCTGATCGTAGAAAACTCTTTTCGTTCTATTTTCTCATACTCTCTGTTCCCACCAAAATGCTGAATTCGTTTTGTAATCTCCCCATACCTTTATCTATATTTTCCTATCTTCCAGTCTTTGTTCTTTCTGATTTTGATATTCTTGCTTTCTAATCGTTACCTCTCTAATGTGATGTATTAAATTTGCATAAAGGAATCAGGCTCTTGTCTCTGGTTCTCTCTCTCTTATTCAATTATCCCCCCTGGCTATTTCCTCTTCCTCTGTTTCTCGAAGTCCTAATGGTAACAGCAATTTCGCCGCATGTGTGTTGACCTATTACTCCAATCCTGAACTCCCTTTATTATTTGTTACAAATCGGAAGCATTTCATTTTTCTTACTCATTCTTTTTACAATTATAAAATTTTTTGTTCTATTTTAATTTTTTCACTGTTGGTATTAGTATTTAGTTATTGTTACTTCCAGTAGTTTAATAGTGTATTTTGTATGCCCTTTACATTCCAGTTACCAATTGACTCACCATTTTTAGTTTTGATTTCATAAATAGTTGGAGAAATTTTTGCTTTAATAAAGTATGGACCTTCAGAACTCTTACTCGATCTTTTTGGCCATACCTTCTACTTCATTGAATAAGGCTTCCTCGCTGCTTCAAAACCTGTATGCTTATTATAAATCTAATCGGTCTACCTCTGAGATTATAATATTTTGACTACGTTTTGCGGTATCTGCATGTATATATTTATGTATACACTCTCCTTTTCACGGGTTTAAGAGTCTTCAGCGAACCTTTATAAAATCTCACCATATAGATTCTGCTTCTTACAGTCCTCCTTTTCATTTTCTGTTTCTGACTTTACTCAATTCTCTCTGTGATCTTCAAGCTGGCGCTCCCTCAGTTTTACCTTTTCCTACTCAGCCAATCCTTAAACAACTGCTCTCGCTCTCTGTAGAGTTTTCTTCCCATTACAGACACGAATCTTTAAATTTGCCACATCCTTTTAGAATATAGACCTATTCTCAGACTTGAGTCTCAGCATCCTTTCTCCATCTATCTTTTACGACTTTTCAATAATCGGAATCTTCTCTATCCAAGCCGATACAGTACTTGCGCGATAATCAGGAGCGGATTGTTCACAAGTAAACTATTAAATTTCATGGCTGTAACATCATCTACCTGGAGCTAACGAAAAAAAGTAGGAAACTGTGGCGCTTATAAGAATTCAGACCATAACCTTGGTCCCCAGGATGAGTCTGGCGAAGTGAATCTTGAAAACTTTGAATATAGTTAAAGGATTGAGCATCTGCAGCTGAGTCGAAAGTTAGGTGCGGTCGACTAGGACAGAAGGCTATGATATGGCCACGAGGTTCATTATTAGGATTGAATTAAAATTGTTAGGATTCATATTTTGGATTATAGGGAATCTTATTTCTCGAATTCAGAGGGCCATCTATATTTAACCTTAAGTAATATCTACCAAAGTGGACCTGATAAGAAGCATCATTGGCAGGGGGAATATTTTGGACATTAATATGCATACACATAGAAAGGTGGAAGGTATTCTAAAATCTCTTTTAAGATAATCTCAAATTGCGAGTAGGAGATCATAGTGGCGACCAGAGCCAATATAGTCATTCAAAAGATATTTTGATTCTAAATAGGACTTTGACAGTAATCTTCTACAAGTAACAAAGTTCTGTTGAAAATATGTCGACGCGAAAAGAAAGCGAGTCAAAGCGTCGCGTGGTCTTAATTGTCGACTGATAGCGAAGTATTAGTATTAAGCTTAGTGAAATTAAAAACAATTGGGATTTTAGGATAATATCCAGACTCAAGTACAAGCCGAGTATGTCGTCCGGGACTGGGGTACGGTAGTCCTATCTTAACGGATACAATTGACAACATTTAATGTTGGCAACCATTGATGGAAAATGCGCGTGAGTTTGCTTATCCCCTATTGCAAGACGACCAGAACTTCGATCTAATAGATAGTCTTGATGTCGTCTTTGAATCGTTGTTTTATAGAAGACAGACGTTGAAAATTGGCCGTAAATATAACATAAGTCAACTGAAATCAGTCTTGGTGTAGCGTGTGACACCTAAGTTAAAAAAAAAATTATAAGATTTGCTTCCAGCCAGGGAACCGCCTACTCGTGAGTTGTCAAATAAATTGCAACGTCATAATTGGTAACAAATATATCATATGTACGGCTGCTAACCTTTTTCGATCTCCGGTGAAGAAAAGAGGGCAATACTATGACTCGTCACAGAAAGAACATAGGTCGCACCGCAAAGACTTTCTAACGTCGCGTGTGTGTGTGTGTGTGTGGGCGGGAAGTCCCTCTATGACTGATTACACTATTATTTTATGTAACAATGCTTCCACCATCCTATGTCTGTCGGAGGGGGCGGAGAAATGCATCCCTTTTCTATGTCTCATAAAGATGTAAGAAGCTTCCGTAAATGATCACAAAAATAGATTAGGTTACATTACTAATCAATTTCCAATTTCGCATCGTGGAAAGAAAGCACTACTGTGATTAGTCACATGAATAGTTTGTAGTTTAGATACAACTGCTAACAATCGTTAATGTTTCGCCCGAGGTGATAGGAATAGTTTTAGTCCTTGTGACTGGTCACAATAATAGTTTAATTAAAACTTTTAGCTATTTCCAATGTCTTATAGGGGTTCTAAGGTACTCCCGTGATTGGTCACAAAAACAGTTTCGTCACCACTGATAATCCTTTCCAAATTTTCGTTGTGAGTGATTATAGATATTTCCTAGGCCACGTTGACATAGAATCTAATAGGGTTCAGGAAGGACCGCTATTAATGCATGCAAAAAAATTTGCGTGTGACTCACTTCTCTCGTATGTATGAGCGTGCCTAGCGTTGGGAATTTGGTTCTAACGCTTCTCCCTCGATGAATTATTTTTTTTAAGCTTTGCGCTCGAATATGTATTCACTTCTCACTACACTCTCTATCTTTGTATTTTTCCCCCGTCTGTAAACAGACATTTTTAAATTAAAGGCAAAATCACCGACAACTGTAATTTGTTGATTGTGAATTATCTATTGGTACAGCTCCTTCGTCTCTAACGAAAACTTTCTTATTACGTTTCTCGTGATTCGTATCATCGACAACTGGAATTTGCTGATTGTGAATTCCCTATTATTCAAGCTCTTTAACTATTAACTAGATCCCTATTGTTTAAGTGCCTTTAACGAACACAGTCTCATTACGTATCTCGTGCTTCGCACTCGATTTTGTCGAAATTGCAAGCTTTTCTATATTATGTTTAACTGTATTATATAAAATGCATATGATATTTATTTCTGTACCTCGGCCTGCTGATTCGAATATTGCAAAATAAACTTCAAATTTGGTATTTACTTATTACCTTAAGGCGGTAGTAGGGTCTTTAACGACAAAAAGCCTTTTTTTATTTCATAAAATTAGCGCACAGCATCTTAGGAATATTGTATCAAAATTTTAAGTTAATCGGAACAAAATTGAGAGAAATTTGGTATTATTAGTGAGCGACGTTTCGACATTTCGAAATTTATCAGTGAATAATACACGAGTGAGAACAGCCGATCATCGAGCTGCGGATTAGACCAAAAAAGACAGAATTCATCATAGACAAGATCAAAAAGATGCTTTTTACATGCTAGACGAAAGTTCCATACTTTATGGACCTGGCAATAATGATTCTGTGTGAGTATATTTATATTCTGGTTTTTTACTATGCAAAACTTTGAAGCATTTTTCTCGCGCTCAACGTTTTCATGGCCGTTGCCAACTGTAACTTAAAATCTACTGGACCGATCCTTGTGAAATTTTGTACACTATTTCTATACATAATTTGAAAGGTCGCAATTATTGTTTATTTAACAATTTATAATGTCGATTTTTCTCGAAAATCAGTGCTTTCCATTCAAAAAGTTAAAACACAACAAATAATAATAAAATAAAATAAAACTCAGCATTACGATCTAGGGAAACTAATAAATTAATTAAATTTGTTTTTATTTTTGGTTTCAGAAAATAAAGTTCTGAGTTCTGCGTGGCACGGCAAAGTAACTTTTTTCTATACGTTGTTTGCGTTCGAATGTTTATTTTCGGTTCTCTTTCATTTTGAAAATTCTATAACTCTGACACTTTTCCCTTTATCGGAAAAATTGGTAAGAATAAATTGTTGCAGTCTTTGAATAATATGAATAGCCGTTCATATAATTTTTAAATCTTGAACAGAAAAATTTTCAACAATTTTGAAAAAGCTCTAACTTTTTGAATTATTATATAAAACAGCTGCCTAACAAACAGAAAGACAGAAAGATAGATACCTTGGTGAAAATATATTTTTTCTGGCTAAGGGGGTGTAAAAATATAGACATTTGATAAAAATCGAGAAAGGAAAATTTTACACTTAAAAAATAGCTTTTCAGTAGGAGAGAATGCAGCACTGTTAATCCCTTCAATGTCTCGTAAGAAGCGAATAAGACCGGTATTATCAGACACATAAATTGTTTAAGTCTCGTGTGGTCCGAAAGTAGCCCTGCGACTCGTTACAGAAATAACTCAGGTCACACCGCTATCTCTTCTAATGTTTCGTGGGTGGTGGTAAGGCATCCCTGTGATTGAAGATAGTTAGGGGTAGAGTCGTTGCATTATTACACCTTTTCAATATCGCGCAGGGGGTTGGATGCACTCTACCTGCTACTCACATAAATACTTTAGTAAACGCCGCTGCCTCTTTCCCATTTCTTGTAGTGGGCAGATAAACACTTGTAACGTTCACCGAAATAGTTTTGGAACTACATCTTACTCTTTTTTATTTCTCGTAAGGGCACACGTCTATGCGCTTTTACTTCCGGAATCTGACATCAACTTCAGACTCGTCGTTTTCTAACAGTCTTTTAGTAGAAGAAGAATATTTTGTCTCTTGGACATAAATTATTATAAGTATAATGTTCTGTTTTAACTAATTGCATAAGACCAACCATTTGAATCATAAGGTGTCCGGGAAACTTGTCAACGAGACTTAATATAGTTTCTCTGAACTTCTCAGCTATCTACGCATAAGAGTGATATAATTTTGGTGATAGAAATTTCACGAAGCTTATCAAAGGTTTTAAAAAACTTTATTTTCCATCTTAGGTCATAGCATAAGAACAGTGATTTCAATCATAAAGTATGCGTGAATCTAGTCAACGAACTTAACTAACATAAGAGTAGCTTTAACATCTAGGCTATAGAAGGATAAGACTAGCTTTTTCAATCACCTGAAATTCTTGAATTCAGTCGACAATTTTTTATAGAGGTATTATCAACTGTTTCATCTACGAACACCTTAGAACAATAAGTTCTCTATCTCAGAATGTTCACGAACGTCGCAGGGAACGATTGGCGAACACAAATTGAACTGATTTTTAAGCGAGAGCATATTACAATCATAGGTCATCGAATCAGTCATAAACCACTCCAGAAATCAAGGATCACATGTTAAATCGCATATTGCAAAATCACATGTATAATCGCACATTTAAAAATCATCGGATCAAAAAAGCATTTGAAAAATCATAATATCAAAACAAATTACACACGAAATCAAAGATCACATGTCAAATCGCATTTAGGAAAATCACATGTATGTTTAATCAAAAAAGCATTTCAAAATCATAATGTCAAAATAAATCACACAAGAAATCTAAGATTAAGAGCTGAGACCCCTAAAACCAACCCCATAAATGATTTTATTAGGGTAATTAGCCGTACAGGCGTGCAATTTGGAGGGAAAGAGGATTGGGGATCGGAACTACGCTTGATTCAGCGGACTATTTCCGATCGCTTCCAACAGCTAAAGTTGTTATCTTTCAAAAAAGGCTGGTCACTTGTAGGCTGATAGGCTGGATACTCAATAGACTCCACTTTTCATTACAACACTGTGAACGCCTTTCCAATGCTTTTTGTGCGGCGCAACATCACCTCGGCGGCTGGTCTTCGAAATAATTGAGGTCAAATAGCTAACTTTTTTCAATGTATCATAAGGTCAAAGGGTATCCCTGCGACTGGTTACAGAAATAAATAGCTTCGTTTGCTAAAAAGTGTTTAAGGGGCCATCCACAAATTACGTAAGGGTTCAGAGGGGAGGGGGTACACAATTTTCTTACGATTTCTTACGTTCGGGTGGGAGGGAAATAGACAATTCGTACATGATAAAATAATGAAAACTAAATATGATCCTGTTAATCAAAAATGTATTGATTATTAAAACTTAATGAGTGAATTAGTCTAATTTTTATAAGCAAACGATATTAACGCGTAAAAGCGATCAAAAGTAAAATAATAGCAAACATCAAGAAAAAACACGCAAGGATTATCGGACGAGCAAAAGATTCTTGCGTCGTGGCTCGGTGCGCAGTTTTGACAGCCCCGATCGCCGCACGTTGCGCCACGCCGCCGCGCCTGCGTCAATGAGAGACTGTCACTTTTTAAGTCCGTAGCGTGTTGTAAAATAGATTTGACTGATTTTATGTATAATGTACATGCATTGACTAATAAATGTAGTGTTCAATGTCAATAACGTCCTATTTAATATCAAAAATTATTACGCAAGATGGGGGGAGGGGTTCACGAAAATCTTATGGTACCTTACGTGAAGGGAGGGGGATTCGAAAATGTGTAAAAAGACCCTTACGTAATTTGTGGACGGCCCTAACGTCACACCGCTAACTCCGCCTGATGTTTCGTTGGGGTGAGGCAAGACATTTTAATGAGGACATTTTTAGTTGAGGTGGTTATCCTGCTAAGTCCGAAAGGCTACCAAGATCAGGAGGTTTTATCGCTGTCACAAATACAGCCACCTAAAAGCAAAGTGCAAAGGTCTTAATTGGACAAAGTGTTGTGGGAGAGGCGGCAAAATGGGACAAAGGGTTAAGAATTTCGCCATTGCATCACAGTGCTACCTCTACGATGGAAAATAGAAGAAAAACACTAGACATGCCAGCTTCCAGTGACCATTAGATGTTTTCCGTTCTGAAAGACAGCCCTCCTTTTTATACAAATCAGTTACAACGCGAACTTGAATTAGTACAGATTCCATTACGGCAGTTATATCTCTGACTTTTATAGTTTTTACGGGCATAGGTCAAGCAAATTTAGAAAATACCACACCTATGGTTAGTATATATTTCAATCTCTTGTTTTTAATCCGTTGCTAATTTTTTTCTAGCTGCGGCAATTTCTGCACAGTATCAGGGCCCTGTACAAATCCGTGGCCCCTATGACCTCTACAGGTTACGTAAAGATAAAAAATATTCTTCGAAATTTCTGACCCTAGTATCTTGTAATGGTATGTTCACATCGAGGTAATGATCCTTACAAAATACGTTTTCGTGTGTACTGATCACGAATCCGTAGTCCGTATGACCCCTACACGTCAGGATCAATGTCATCTAAACGTCAACTTTGTTCGTTTGAAATTTATTATCGTTTTCAGCTCAGATTCTGAATTAGTCGGAAACTTTACGTTCGGATATATTTTTACCCGTGGGTCCTAGTTACCTCTAGATGTCATCTGAAGGTCATATATAGGCTGTCATTAACCAAATAAATTCACAAATAGCGCGTTCGCTTACCAGCGAAATATCTACGAAGGAATTTTCTTTTATGTAGAGTGGTAGTATCTCGCTTCAGGGTCTAGCAATATTCCGCCTTCATACTTATGCCCCAATAACCTGGGTATGTCTTTTGACCTCCTTGAAGTCGTGGTGAAGAGAATGGATCTTTAAATTCATTAGATCTCCTATTTTTCTATAATTTCTTAAAATTTTAGTCACAATAATCTTGTAATCAGCATCTTTATTATTTTCTAGAAATTTTTGTTGAACTTATCAGAAAGTTTGCCATGCCGCTCGCGCCCTGTTTACCATTCTTCTTTCAAATTCTTTATCCTACAACAGTTCCCTTATCTGTTGGCCATCGAAGACTCCTTCATTATTCCTAGCTTTAGAAAGTTTTGCAAATTTCTCAAAGATGTACGTCCTTCATTACTTTGAGGAATTGTTTAGCCAAACCTAGATTAATACACTGAAACCCCCTTTAAGTTTACTCCTCCGAAACGAAAACAGCTTACTTAGCTTTACTCGGGAAGGGCTCCTACCAATGTTCTCATTATGAGAGGAGCTTCTTCATATGCTAATGCGATTGCTTGACATATATATACGGGAAGCTTGAATGGGCGGAGCACTGAGATCTTGTTGGGGAGGTGAAAGTAAATCTAAACGAAAAGAAACGCGTGAAATTAAACGAGAGTGAACTTATGAAGGCGTAAACTTAAACGGCGTTTCAGTGTATGTAGAGGTGCAACGATTACTTTATGTACAAAAATAAGACTGTCCTCTATAATATTTTCAGTACCAGTTGTTAAATTTGGTCTAAATGGCTAGTCTGTTTAACATTGTTTTTGGCCAGTCGTCAAAATCATAATTCAATTTCTAGAACAGTAAATGAAGATTTTGATATTCTTCTTTTAACAATACAGAATGACCGACTGGTACATGAGCATATATGTTGCCATTATGGAGCAAAACAGCTTTTAAACTTTTTCTCAAAGAAACTGTAAATAGACACAAACCCCCAGCTTCATACTTAACGCACTTAAATTCATTTATTAGACCTTCAACATCGTTACAATATACCAAATTCAATTCATTGAAAAAAAATCCTAAATGAGCTATCTCGATTTCGGTGGAAGGATATACGAGTTCCAGGAGCTAGAACCCCCTTTCCTTTAAATCTAGATGCTATTAGCTCGGAAAGTTGTTTCGATAGTCCTACGTCTCGAACCCAGTCACTTAGTTCAACGCAATAGAATTCAAATGTTGATCATCCATTTCTTCTAAATCATCTATAAACCTGTGATTATTATGTTCGTCTCTTGAATCTTCAACTTGCATTTTAATATTTTCCGCATTTATATTATAAGAATCTTTATTATTCGACATATTAATTTCTCTTATATCATAGTCAATGGTAATGAGCATAAAAAGAGTCACAGACTCAAACAAATGCATAAGATATAAGAGATATGTTTTAGTTAATCAGAAATAGCAATCCGTGTTATGATCTGTCGGATTTTGCCAAATCATTAGTGGGGAAACTCTTTTTTTTCTCATAGTAAAGTTGCAATCTACATTTTACGCATATAATTTTCGGAGTCCAGAAATGATCCATCTCACTAGTATCTAGTCTGAAGAAATTTCTGTAATTTTCTTTCAATTTATCTGTAAATGATTTTTTATCAACACTGATGACGAATTTTCCATAAACAACACAAAAGTTGTCAACACGCGTATTGCACGGCGTACTTTCTATTCTTATAGCAGTAGACTCTACAAACGCTTAGTTACCCACCAATGTAGAGCTGCGGTCGCATGATGACGGCGATTGCGGGCCCGCTTGCTCACCTTGACCAATCGCTCATACTGGGATTCCGAATCCCTGTAACGTACAGTTACTTTAGTTTGTGCATGTCATGACAGATTCACGCCTTTACCTAGAGATTTCACAGAAAAAACTTGAAAATTGCAAGCCATAAGCTTCCATTGCTTACAATTACTTACAGGTGTGGGTAAAAGTGATAAAATACCCAGATGTAAGGGTCATAACTTACTACACGCACGATTGCCGGAGAATGGCACTACAATTGCAGCAACTTCTGCAATTGAATGTGAATCTAAGTGCGAATTTCATTTCTTCTTTATCCAGCTACCACAAAGAGATACTTTTCAGGGAATTTTGAATCATCGATTTCACCTTTATATTCGGAAGAATTTTTTTGACCTTCATATGACCGCTAGAGGTCTCTGGAATTTATGGGCGAAAATATATCCGAACCTAGGTTTTCCCGCTTTTTCAGATTCTAAAGTAAAACATTTTTTTTTTGTAAGGATCATTACCTCGATATGAGCAAACCATGACAATCCACTAAGTTCAGAAGTGCTAAAGAATGTTTTTTACCTTCATGTGCCCTTTACAGGTTACAGGGACCCATGGGTAAGAACATTTTTGAACGTAAAATTCCCCGCTCTTTCAAAATCTGAGCTCAAAAAGATGATATATCTCAAAATAACGAAGTTGACCTCCAAATGAAATTGATCCTAAAATTTAGGGGTCACAGGGGATACGGATCCGTAAGTAATGCACCCGAAAACGTACATTCCACTTGGTTTGGTCAGAGGACTTTTCGAATTTATTTTTTGGCACTTTTTTAACAAGTAAAAAGTAGTGGCGGAGAGTTATTCAGCGATGGTCTCGAAAGAAAAACTCTCAAGCATTATCCGTGTTTGCGACGGCTTTATAACGCGTATGCATACTCTGTTTCATCAGTTTTATCAGGAAATGTCTTCTTCAAATTGCTGGAAGATTTGATTAATATATATCCAAATAAAGCTCAATGTACGCTTTTTAAGAATGTTTTGACTTTCCAGGAGTATCAAAAGTGAGCTCAAATGTGCCTAATGTTGTTAATTGAATGAGATTTTCGGAAAAATTCTATAGAACCGATATTTGTAACAATTTGTTGCTTCTTTCTGCTATTTATGAAAAATTAAATTTTTTTAAGCGCATCACGCAGTTGGAAAAAATCGCAAAAGCTGGTCAAAAGTATAAAATGTTCATATAATAATCGTAATTCTGCTACTACCAAGTTTTAGGGTGGCTGATTACAAATTCTGTTAGAGCAAGGTCTGTGGGTGTACGAAATTATGATTGAGAACCGAATTTAATATACAACCGAAGTTTATTCAGAACAGTGCAAAAAGTATTTGTGTCGTGTAAATGTTCACAGGCACCTGAACTAAGGGGGAATAGTGAAGTGTGTATATGTATGACTGTAATATGTGTGTGAGACACAGAGTTGCCCTCTATAGGAAATAGTTAATTTGAATATTATTGAAGGGCGCGGATTGCGAATCCCAACAAATTCAGTGTCAAAAATGTCGAAAGCAAAATAGAGGATCCTATACGGGAGACGAGTATGCTAAATAAGTTTGGATTTTTTTAAAAATCCATATAAAGGGGCGTCCTAAGAGTCGCAGATTACGAATCAGATGTTTAAAGCATAAAAAAAATAACATGGAGAATTCAATATGGTGGACGAATGTGCTAAATAAACTTTTGAAAAAAAACCCAAATACCAGCCTTGAAAAGCATAAAAAGTTAATTTAGCTTACTCGGCCACCATATCTGATGGAACATTTTGTTCTTTTCTTAGTTTTTGACATCGTATTTGCAACCAGCGACCTTGAAGACCATCTTATACCGATTGGAACAAAAAAAAATTATTTAGCGTACTTGACGGCATATTAAATTCACCATTTTGTTTTCCAAATTGTTGACATCGGATTCGTAAACAGCGACCCCGGAAACTCAATAGTAATAGAATTTGGCCTATTTTATGAACATTTTATAATTTTGGCTAGCTTTTCTCAATTTCGTCCCACTGTACAGCGCCTATCCTGTGATAGCGAACAGCATCAACTTTCAGAGAGGCATCTTTTAGGGCGACAATATGAGCTTTTTACTCTTTTGTATCACACCTCTTACTATCTTTCGCACTAAGCAATTTTACTGGGTACTCCTGCGGTGCCGAAAAACATGGCAAGCAGAAATGCACTTATGTATTTTATATAAATGATGTGTAGATATATACTTTTCGCTTGAGACAACTTCAGATTGCTTTTAATAGAGTCAAGGGATACATCAAAGAGAGGGAAATGGACTTTGAATTAGACAAGTGTTCAAGATTACGCTTAAGCGATGAGGAACTACGAACGTTTTCGGAAATCGAAAACAGCATAAAGGGTATAATATCAGTGAAGGAGTCTCTTGAAGCAGTTAGTAGCGCCTTCTTCGACAGATTTGGTGTTCTAACCTGTCGGCTTTAAGCAAGCGCTATATGCGACTAGCATGCTTACAGTCCTAGTTCTACTCTACTCGGTTGGGGCGGTATCATGGACGAAACGCGATCTTACGGCCCTAGATAAGGCTACGCGTAAGAACTTGCATATGCAGAAGAGCTTGCATATCAATTCGTTCGTTTTGTGATTGCACATTTCACGCTATAAAGACGAGCGTGGTTTTCTGGTTCTCCAATTTCTTTATAACTGACTTATATGGATACAGCGTACATCGTTGCAAATGGAAGGGATCCGCACCTAAACATGGTGAGAAAGTACGAAAAAACTGGAAAAGAAGCGTTCCTCTACAAAAACGTAGAGTAGGCAACCCAGTCCCTTAGCCAGTTCTTGTGTATAAATGTCAGACTTCTAAAACCATATGTAAAGGAAGCAGAGCTCAAAATCTTTCTCAAACAGCTCCTCAAAAAGAAAATGCACTCAAAATTTAACAGAAATGCAGAGGATCAGTTATTATCGAAGGGACGAACGTGTGCTTTTCTCAAATCGTCCGGACTTAATTCGAACTATAACAGCATATCAGGACGATGTAATTTCCCCTTTATTATAACGTAAACGCATTTTACGTCAAGAAGTTCCCAGGAGTAGGTGCAGAGCGTGTCATGCACACGCTGAGAGTCTAGAACACATACTATTCAAGTGTCATACTTACGCGGGAACGATGTATCTCAACAGACATAATGCGGCACTAAAAGTGCTTCAGACCATTCTTATTGCTCTTACGATGTCGGCCCTGCCCTGCCGAACGTTTCGAGGAAGATATCGTAAATTGCCTAAAACAAGAAATGCTATATTTTCTGAAACTACGACTTTCGGAGAAGGAAAAGGAGGAGAGGTTTCGAGACCTTGAAAAGTTAAAGTAGTTCGGTGAAAGTAATTTTCTTTGTGATCGGTGCTCTTAGAGTTGCAAAAGTATCACTTGTTTGTAACCCGAATCCTTGGTTCGCTCCGTGAGCTTAAGACTTACGGTTCTGAGAAGTGGCCGTAGGCGTGATTAATCGCGGTTCTAATTGAATCTAGTTTCCTTTTTATCGGAAGACGTTACTATTTTTATTCTCTACTGTACAAATAATTTAAATTTTCAAATTTATTAATATTGCTTATATAAAACTTGATTGTAAGTTTATTAAAAATTAAGCAATTGTCAAGTAGAAGCCCTGATTGTAAATTTTAAATTATAACTTTATAAATTACTTCGATCTAGTTTCGAATACTTAGACTACTTTCCTATTCATTCGTAAAATATAATATGCCATTATCGACAATATAGTTGAGATGGCGCAATATCGTACCTATTTAGGAGAAGAAGGTGTGTATTCAGAAAAAGAGGTAAGAAAGTTCTTATGCAGAAATGAATTTCCTTCACCTAAATTGAAGTTGATAGCACTGCAAGTCATTAAAAAATATTCAGAAAATTATTCTCTGTTTCTCCATTATGTTAATGATTAATTATCTTACTTATCACATGTACTTTCCGAATCATCTTGAAGAAAGCGAAAACAATGTTTCAAATGTTTTTTTTTTAATTCTGTTATTGCAACTAGATTTAATTCAGGTAATCAAAATTAATTTGTGAATATCTTTGTGCTTGCTTCTTCTCCTGAATAGGCACAATATAGCACAGCTCTGAAGTGCTTCTAAACTATTATATCTATTTTTTTGTGACATGCCAATATCAATGTTTATAGGTTGCAGTGTACTATATAAGGTGATTTAAGAGTAAATAATCCCCCGGTATGCATTTTTTAAACCCATTTGTTAAACAATTAAAGTAATTGTTGTTCAGCGCATTGCTGCTCCGCACCTGTAAATATGGATTTCAAAGTTGTGTGATTAATATTTAAAAAACTAAGAATCATATCTAAAAAGTAAAAACACCTTTAGATTGGCCACGGAATTAACTCGGTGTGCATTTTTTGTTTTTATTTTGCTTAAACAATTTTTTTTTTTAAATTACGCCATTTTTAATATGTCGGCAATTGTTATAAAGAAAATATGCATCGGATCAAAAAACCAAGTGCACCATTGCATTCCTCTCGAAAATATGTTGCTGTGCATTCTTTTTAAACCCATTTTTAAAACTATTATTGAATTTATTGTTTAGCGCACAGTTGCTCCGTGTCTGCAGTATGGATTTCAAAGTTGTGTATTTAATTTAAAAAATAGCCATATCAAAAAAGAGAAGACACCTATGGATTTGTGTCCGAAATATCTCGGTGTGTATTTTTTTTGTTTTTGTTTTATTTAGACAATTTGTTTAACAATTATGCCATTTCTTATATTTCGGAAATTGTCATAAAAAAAGTATGCATCGGATCAAAAAACCAAATGCACCATTGCATTCCTTTGGAAATTATCTAGATGTAAATTTTTTTGTTTTATTTCTATTTTTAAAACAATTAGCGCATTTGTTGTCAAGCGCACTGTCGCTCCGTGCCTTTCGTATGGATTGCAATGTTGTTTCATTAAAAAAAAGGTAAGAGCTATATCAAAAACGTAAAAACACCTATGCATTCGTCTCGGAAATATCTGGATGTGCATTTTTGTTTTGTTTCTGTTTCGTTTATGCACTTTGTTGAATAATTACGCAATTTGTTATATTTCGGCAATTGTAATAAGCAAAGTATGCATCGGATCGAAGAATAAAGTTTACCATTGTATTCCTTTCGAAAATATCTTGATATGCATTCTTTTTAAACCCATTTTTAAAAAAATTAGTGAATTTGTTGTTTAGCGCACTGTTCCACTGTGTCTGTAGTATGGATTTTGAAGTTGTGTAATTCATTTAAGAAAAAAAATAGCCATGTAAAAAAAGTAAAAATACCTGCGGATTTTTCTCTGAAATATCGTGGTGTGAATTTTGTTTTTGTTTTTTTGTTTAAGCAATTTGTTAAACAATTACGCCATTTTTTATCTATCGGCAATTGTAATAAACAAAGTATGCTTCGGATCAAAAAACCAAGTGCACCATTGCACTCCTCTCGAAAATATCTACATGTGAATAGTCATATCAAAAAAGTAAAAGCACCTATGGATTTGTCTCTGAAATATCACGGTGTGAATTTTGTTTTTGTTCTTTTGTTTGAGCAATTTCTTAAACAATTACGCTATTTGTAATATTCCGGCAATTGTTATAAACAAAGTATGAATCAGATCGAAAAGCCAAGTATAACATTAATTCCTCTCGAAATTATCTAGATGTGAATTTTTTTGTTTTAATTATATTTTTAAAACAATTCGCGCATTTGTTAAGCGCGATGTCGCTCGGTGCCTTTAGTATGGATTTCAAAGCTGTGTCATTAAAAAAAACTAAGAGCTATATCAAAAGCGTAAAAACACCTATGGACTTGTTTCTTAAATATCACGGTGTGAATTTTCTGTTTTTGTTTGTTTAAGAAATTTGTTAAACAATTACGTTATTTGTTATTTTTCGGCAGTTTTAATAAACAAAGTATGCATCGAATCAAAAAACCAAGTGCACCATTACATTCCTCTCAAAATTATTTAGATGTCATTTTTTTGTTTTAATTCTATTTTTAAAACAATTAGCGTATTTATTGTTCAGCACACTATCGCTCCGTGCCTTTAGTATGGATTGCAGAGTTGTGTAATTAATTTTAAAAAAACAATAGCTATATCAAAAACACATATTATTTTAAAACAATTTGTTAAATAATTACGCTATTTGTTATCTTTCAGCAATTATAATAAACTAAGTGTGCATTGGATCGAAAAACCAAGGGCAGCATTGCATTCCTCTCAAAAATATCTAGATGGTAATTTTTATGTTGTCTCAATTCTATTTTTAAAAGAACTAGCGCATTTGTTGTTCAGGGCACTGTCGCTCCGTGTCTTTAGTATGGATTTCGAAATTGTGCCATTACTTTAAAAAAAAAAACTAAGAGCCATATCAAAAACGTAAAAACACCTATGGATTTGTCTCGTAATATTTCAGCGTTCATTTTTGTTTTTTTAAGCAATTTTTTAAACAATCACGCCATTTGTTATATTTCGGCAATTTTAGTAAACAAAGTATGCTTCAGATCGAAAAACCAAGTATACTATTGCATTCCTCTCGAAAATATCTAGATGTGAAATTTTTTAAAATTCTATTTTTAAAACAATTAGCGCATTTGTTGTTCAGCGCACTGTCGCATATCGAACAAGTAAAATCACCTATGGATTAGTCTCCGAAATATTTCGGTGTGCATTATTATTTTTTTTAAACAATTTGTTGAACAATTACTCCATTTGTTATAAAGTTGTGTAAGGAATTAAAAAAAAAAGTAAGGGCCATATAAAAAAACTAAAAACACCTGTGGATTCGTCTCAAAAATATTTCGGTGTACATTTTTTTTATTTAAACAATTTGTTGAACAATTACGCTATTTGTGATTTTTCGGCAATTCTAATAAACAAACTATGCCTCGGATCAAAAAATCAAGTACACTATTGCATTCCTCTCGAAAAATATATTGATGTGCATTTTTTTAAACCAATTTTTAAAACAATTAGTGCATTTTTATTCAGCGCACTGTTGCTCCTTGTCTGCTGTATAAATTATTCAAAGAAATAAGCCTGTATGCTGAAAATGACGTAAATCCCAATGCATTTCTATTAACCACAACAAATCATCATTCATGCGCAATCCAATTAGACATATAATTATTGGTGTAATTTTTAAATATTGGAAAAGAAAATAGTCTAAATTTTGTTCTATTTTTCATCTTTTTATATAATATAATATATGTCTAATATTTATTTATTAACTTAAATTCATTTCTGATTTTTAAATATCTTAATAAACAAATTGTGTGTTTTAATCAACACAATGTGCTTCCTTATTTGTTATTATTTATTATTAACATACGTCATTTCAATTTAAAAAATGAACCTTTTTAAATATTATTGATAATATGGAGGAAAATATGCTAATGTTAATTATAACTAATTTTGGAAAAGAACTTGAGGTGAACTTCTGAAAAAAATATTTCGGGTTTCTTTATTTGAGAATAATAGTTTAGAGTTTAATATTTTCCTTTTTGTCTCCAGATAAAAATTGCAATTCTTATTTAGTTCTAATCTTATATCGCTTATTTTATTCCCTAAAAGATTCTCTGCAAACTCTGTGGTAGTTTTTTAATTCAAAAATTTGATTTATGAAAACCTATTGTTTACAAAAATAACGATTTTTTAATGATATGTAACCCCGTATTAGGATGGGCAATTAGTGTGGGGCATGGGGGCGGTTAATAGACGAGTGGAGCTCAGCTCGGCCTTGTAATTAGCTATTGCGGCAGGTATGAATTTGTCATGAGCAGTACAATCGATATTTAGCGAAAAAGGCAGTTTTGGTCGCAGAGCTGGCCTGAGTGAAGGGGGGGGGGGTGAACTGAATTCAGTTATTCTCCATGACGAGGAGAGCTGCGACTCGATTTTGGAGTCATACTTTGCAGGTAGCGTTTCCTTTCTTTAAGATACGCGTCTAGCCGGGCCATAGAACGTGGTTCCTCCCTTTGACTAGTGACTGGCGGTAGGTATGTTCGCCTAGCTCATCGAGAGGCCGTCCACGTACCAGGTTGGTTAAAGGTGGTAAGTGCTTTTCGTGAGGTCATCCGACGGAAACAGTATTCTTCCCGTGCTGGGCCTGCTTAGGCGTGTCATGTTTTTTTTAGATGGCAACGAAGTGGTTCGTCTGTTTGATGTGTTTTGGGCGGCACGCGGAATGAGTTTTGTTCGAACTAAGATTGCGGCGAGGGCCTTGAAATGGATTAGCGCCAGTTGCCGCAGTTGGGAAGATTGCCTAATCTCTATTTACCCACGAATGGGATAAAGCTAGGTTTATTACATCGACTATTCAGGGTTTATTGTTAATAATTAATTATTTACATAAATATTAATAAGGACATTACGAATTCTGGAAGCCCTGAATAGACGTGATAAACCCCATTAATTTTTTATCTACATTATCAGCCTGTAAAAATGAAAAAATGAATTTATTATGCCGGACAATGGAATGTCGGAATATCATTGAAAATAACACGGTCATTGATACATGTGTACATAATACAATGTGTACTCATATATCAATTATATAAATTTTATACCTAAGATGAAATAAGTTTATTTATTAACGGAGTCATTTGGTAAATTAATGATTTACCGATGATACCCAATTCCTTTCTTTTGTTTTAACCTATGTAAGCCGCCCCAGGTTAAAAAAATTATTATTGAAGAAATGTTAATTCAGTTTGGTGATGTTACGAAGGCTTTTCTCTTTCGCCGTCTGGCCTGTTTCTTTTCTTAGGAACAAGTCGCCGCCGGTTGAGCTCCCTTGTTAGCCAGAGTCTTGGGCAAGAGCTGATTTTTTTCAACTCTAAAAAATATATATCTAAATGTTCGCTCAAGGTCAGTTTTGTTGAAAGTACTTCTTCCTGAATAAATTGACTCTTATTGTTTCCGATTTCGTTATGTCACTCATGGTTTCTGTTTTTCATAGAGAATATTGAAATCTGCGCTTTTCACGTTTATAAAATTATTATAGTTAAAGGTCACTTAGAGTCGTTTTCCGTGCAAAGTATGGATTTATATAGAATATTTGTCAAAGTATAGAACGGACTTTTTCGCCCAAAAAAACAAACTTTAATTTACAATAGTAAAAACAACTGGAACAATTTAGAAATGAGCTCAATTTTTTAAAGAAAATAAACATTTGCCGACAAATAAACATTCATTTAATTCCCCGAAAGATTATAAGAAAACTCTTTGAAGCTCTTTTATTGCAACTATGTCATTAAAGAAAAATATTACAATTTTTACATACATTTCTTGAAATAAAAAATTATCAACGAGATTTGTAGAAAATATCTTAAAGAATGAAATGATTGTCCTGGAAGGACAATAATATAATTTACATATTTTACGGCTAAAATTTGAACTGACTTCATTCAGAAGCATTAGAAGTGACACAAGTGTAAACGGTCGATTGAGTCTTCATAAACAAAGTTTCAATTGAATTAGCGCTGCAAATTAATAGATTCTTAAATTAACGCCTTTATTTAATTTTAAAATCTGATTGAATTATTATTTTAGTATAAAATATTCATTTTTAACCTATTGAAATTGAAAGTTTTAAATTGAAAAAAAACATACAAATTTTCAATAGTAAACAGTTCAAAAATGAATTGTCACCTATGCCAGAGTCATAAATTAAAATTTTAAATGTTACAATTATAATATTTTTATTTGCAACTTGAAGGTTAAAGTATTGCATTTTAATTTTTAAAAAACAGTTGGACAATGGGTAATTTAGAAAGAAAAATCGAATAAGCTGTAGGTTTTTAATATTTTAAATAAAAGAAAAAAAGTAGAGCTTCTCAAGAATTTTTAAAGATTACAATTTTTTTTAAAGATTTCTAGAAAAATTAAAGATGATTTTACAATGATTTTAAAGTTTCGGGAATTTTATTATTCGGGATTTTTCAGTCCCAAAAGTATTTCTAATAAGCTGTATAAATTATAATAGTTTACAGTTTATTTTAAAATATATTTTATGGAACATGATATTTTTTATGAATGCGGCAGTGAAATTTTGTTCGTCTATTTTTTTGCCAATGCGAAACGTAATCTGGCTTAGAACTGCCACGGCGTGAGATATACAGTCGCGGAACAGAAGACTTAAGATGCATGCTTTTTTTCATGTGCATAACCTTTCTTGGCTCGATAACAAGGGATCTGAGCTCATTCTTCGTCCATGGAACTATTCCAAACGAATAGAGTACTACCGGGACGGCAAGCATGTTTGTTGAAGATACTTTGTTCCTCGCCGACAGTTCGGAAGACCAAATCTGCCGAATGAGATCTTTGTATCTGAATCGGAGAGTATCCTTTATAGATGTCACATCCTGAAACCGGCTCTGTGGCACGCCCAGGTATGCATAAGTCTCTCCAGCGCAAAGGTGTCGTATAGCGCTTCTATCAATGAGCTCAGGATCTTCAGGGATGCAATTAAGTTTTCCTCGCTTCAAATAAACCTTGGCGCATTTTTCTAACCAAAATTCCAATTCAATTTTCTTAGTATATCGCTTGACAATCTCTAGAGCTAGATGTAGTTGCTCCTTGTTTTTAGCATAGATCTTAAGATCATCCATGTAAAATACATGAATGACCTTGTACTTTCGATCTGCATGTCTGCCGCACAAGTACCCGTCGGAATGGCGAAGTGCTAGAGATGGTGGCAATAATGTAAGGCAAAAGAGGAGTGGGCTCACGGTGTCGCCCTGAATGACTCCTCTCTGAAAGGTGACCTTGTTAGTTGTCACACGATTTTTTCCAGATGAGATAGTGAATCTGGTTTTCCAAAGCCCTTAAATTAGAAGGCCTATATTTGACTGCGGATTTAAAAGAGCGAAAAAATTTCACGTGAAAAATGACCTGTGGAAAAATGGTTTTTTGACCTTGGAGAGCTAAAAAATTAAGGTCAAATGTCTGAGAAACGAACAGATAGTACAGAACCAGTACAGTACAGATGACAGGAACAGAATGATCCTAGTTTCGGCGCAATTGCAGGATAGGGGCTTCACCTGTTTTTGGCTGGAAAAACAGTATTTTTGTGCAAGAAAATATTAGAATCTTTAATTGAACGATAAATGCAGAGATTTGACAAGATAGAAGTTTCAAATTATTGTAACTTTTGTTACTACGATATCTCAAATATGGATACTTCACGATATCGGAATGATCATATTTAACTCATCGTTTAGGTGCCTTTAAACATCCAAACGGCCAGAAACACCCCTTTCACGGGTCAAAAAAATAATATTGTCAAAACCCAACCCTTTTGAAACGTTTCGTCAGGGCAGGAAGGCACCCCTATGACTAGTAAAAAGAATAATGTTGGCAAAATCACCACTCATTTCCAACTTCTCGTTAAATATGATCATTGCGATTTATCGTGACAGACCCATATTTTTGAGACATCATAGTAACAAAAGTAACAATAATTTAAAATTGTTGTCTTATCAAAGCGATTCATTTATCGTTCAATTAAAGATTCTAATAGTTTGTTACCAAACAAAATTTGTTCCCAGCCAAAATAGAGTTGAGGCCCCTATTCTGCAATCTAACCCTAGTTTCTTTCGATATGTACTTTTCTCAGATAAAATTAAATTCTACAGCGACGAACAGCTGAATAGACATAACTGTCATTATTGGTCGGATGAAAATCCTCACTGGTACAGACCGATGGATCAACAAAATCGATGAAGTGTTATGGTGTGGTGCGGAATAGTAAATGGCTATTTAATTGGACCCTAATTTTTTAAGGGAAACATTTACAGACACACTTACTTAGAGTTGTTAAAGGACGATTTACCTGGACTATTCGAAAACGTTGACTTAGCAATAAGACAAAGAATCTAGCTTCAACAAAATGGTGCTCAGCCACATTTTGCACTCACCATACGTGAGTTTTTGAACTTAAATATCAATAAGAGATGGATTGGACGAAGAGGTCCATTCGAATGGCCCCCCTTTTTTTGCAAACTTTCCATGATGCTTCTAAAGATTGTAATTTTATTTCTAATTATCTTGAATAAAAAAGCACTGAAAGAAGACACAATATTCGTTTGTACTTTTCCTTCCTTATTTCAAGAATCGGATAATTTTTTGTTTAAGATTTCCATACTAACGCGCTTCGTATCACATAACTACAATATTTAAATTGTAAATAGGTTAACATTTCTAATAGGAACTCTTTTTGTTATTTTTTATTTAAAATATTTTCATGAAAAGCAACTGAAAAATCTCAATCCTTAAAATATATGATAAACCGTATGCATAGTCGTCTACTTGAAGCTGAAATGAATTTGAAATATTTTCCCCGTAGTGTAGTCTTGTGGAAATCCATTTTACGTTGCTCCAAAAAACAAACGATTATGAACTGACTCAAAAGTGGCTTCCTATGATCGACGGCAGCATATTACCTGTAAACTATGAAATTTTGTGTATTCGCGAAATCTAAAATATTATTCCCTCCTTAAGAAATGAATGTTTTTCAGATTAATTCCAATGAAATTTCTGGCATCATGTTAAAAATGGATTTAAATTTTTCGCTTTTTTGGGAGTTTAGATAGAATCCAGTTTTTTCCCACATTATATGTTACACCGGCACACGAAAAAAGTGGCCTGTCTGACAGACTACACTAGTATATCTATATGTCTTTTGGCACGCTGAATTTGAATCTGAAGCCCAAATAACCAATTTGGCTCATACTTTTTCGAAAATCGCAAAAATGGACGTAAAATCGGCGAATACAGCGACTTTTCTTGTATACTTTTGCAACAACAAAATTTTTCATGCCCAGTGGTCAAAATAGCATATCCTTATGTTATTGGGGTCGCTGAATCCGAATTCGGGGTCAAAATAACCTAGTTGGCTCATGTTTCATCGAAAAACGCAAAAATAGAGGTAAAATCGATCTTCATCCCCGGTGAACCTATCCAGCATATCCTTATGTTTTTGGGGTCATTGATTCTGAATCCGGAGTTCAAATAACCCAGTTGGCTCATATTTTATCTAAAAACGCAAAATTCGACACAAGATCGACGAAAACCTTTAAACCTTTACCTTCCTCGACTGGGATTGTAGTTCATTGTAGATTCCCTTTTCCTCTCACGTTTCGAGGTTTTTAATTTGCGTGAGTCTCCTTGCATGGCAATAGTAGGATTTTTTGTAAATAGGTTTTATTTACTTTTAGAGTTACCCAGGAACAACGCCGTGGACGTAGTAAATTCTGTTTCCCTTGGGGTGCTTTATTACCGCGAGTCCCCTTGCCTCTCACGCGTATAGGCCTGGAAACTTATTTATATGCGAATGAAGAAAATGTAGCTTCAAACGCATAAGGCAGCCTAGTTTACCAAAGTTTGTTACCATTTCTGAAACCACATTTTGATAGTTGATTCCACCAGGATATAAAAGAGATGGAGAGGCGATATCAGGGATGTTGGGATATCGACATGATGGTTGACTACTCTTGGAGTTTAAAACGAGATCAAGTCGATCAAGGTACCAAACGAAAGCGGAACCCACTACGTAGGTCTTTTGAGGACAAAAGGGTTTGATACAAGCGATATAAAGAAAAGTAAAAAATAAAAGAACCCTATAAGCGTAAGAGGCAAGAGGACTCACGGTAATAAAGCACCCCAAAGGGAACAGAATTTACTACGTCCACGTCGTTGTTCCTGGGTAACGCTAAAAGTAAATAAAACTTAGTTACAAAAAATCCTACTATTGCCATACAAGGAGGCTAACGTAAATTAAAAACCCCGAAACGTGAGATGAAAAGGGAATCTATAGTGAAAGATAATCCCAGTCGAGGAAGGTAAAGGTTTAAAGGTTTTCGTCAATCTCATGTCTAATTTTGCATTTTTTGATCAAATATGAGCCAACTGGGCTTTTTTATCCCCGGATGCGGATTGAGCGACACCAAAAACATATAAATATGCTGATTTAGATCAATGGGCATGATAAATTCATTTGTTGCAAAAGTATACAAGAAACATCGCTGTATTTGCCGATTTTATGTCTATTTTTGCAATTTTCGAAAAAGTATGAGCCAAATTGGTTATTTGGGCCTCACATTCAAATTCAACGACCCGAAAGACATATAAATATGTTGGTTAAGTCCACCGGGCGAGAAAATATATTTTTTTTGCAAAAATATACCTGAAAAATCGCTTTTTTGTCGATTTTACGTCCATTTTTTCGTTTTTCAGACAAATTTGAGCCAACTTGGTCATTTGAACACCGGATTCGAATTCAGCAACCCCAAAAACATATAGATATATTAGTGCAGTCTGTGGGACAGACCACTTTTTTTGTGTGCCGTTGTTATTATTAATTCTGTATTATGTACACTGTTTGTACTTTTACTGCAAAAATTATGAAAATTTGTATAGGACTTGTTTTTTGGAATTTTTTAATAAAGTGATGAATCTTTAATAAATATTAATGTTAATGAAATATGAATTTAAGTAATAATATTAAGTATTAATCAAAATATTAATATTGAATAAAAATAGTAATAAACATGAATATAATATTAATAAAATATTAATTTTTAACTGAAATGATGCATCTTTAACTAGAATAGAATTTTTTTCTGAGTAGGATATTTTTTTAACCAGAAATTGAATGAAATAATGTTTAGCCAAAACTATTAAGTTCAACCAGAGATAAATTTTTTTGATGAAATTAAGGAGCATGCAACTGTCATAAAATTTATTAACTTACAACCAAATAATTTTATTTTATGCTTCAAAAATTAATTTTCAACTAAAAGGATGAATATCGAACTGAAATACTTTATTTTTTAATCGAAAAGAAGAATTTTTAGACAAGAAGATTAACTTTCAAACAAAAAGATAAATATCTACAAAAGAATCAATTTGTTAGCAAAATACGTCAATTTTCAACGAAATAGTCGAATTCTCAATTGAAAAAGACCAATTTATATACAAATTGTTTAGCTTTCAACTAGAATTGATCAAGTTTCAACTGAAAATGGAACAATTAAATTTTCAGCTAAAGCAATTAATTTTCAACTAAAATTATGAATTTTTAATTAAAATGATGAATCTTCAACTCGTATAGTTGAATTCTATGCCAATAAGATAAATTTTCTACCAAAAAAGTTAATTTTTAACAAAAGAGTTTAATTCTTAATCAGTTAATGGAATAAATTTTAACTAGAAACAGATGAAATTATTAAAACCTACGTAAAAATTGTATATTTTAATTAAGAAATATTTCTTCTTTGAAATAATGCTTCTACTCTAAAAACTGCTTGAGTTACTTTCTTTACATAACATTTAGAAGAGGGAAGTTTCAAACTGTGACAAATTCTGACTTAGAAGAGCAATTTTTTAAAAGTCCTTTCTTCTAAATCCGAATTATAATTCATTAGAGAATTCCCGTTCCATGTAAAAAATTCCCTGTTCCAAGTGAAATTATAATTCTTTGTCGAAGCTCCCTGTTTTAAAATAAATCACATAATTATTTTCTGAAATTCCCTTTTCCAAGTCAGATAAATAAGGAGTAAGAGAACAAAACGTGACAAATCAATTTTTTTTAGTTGAGAAGATGATTGATTCTGTATCTTTGGAAAATCATCAATTCGATTATCAAACTTAAGTCAGCAAAAAAATCTCATAGAGCAAAAAAACGTTTTTCTTTTTTTTTTAAATTAATAAAAAGTAAGCGATCATTTCTCGGGGTTTCACGGTCAAATTGTAGAATTTTCTAGAATTCAAGTGTATTAAATGATAGTTGCGCGTGAACAAATAAATTTATTAACCTTTGTTTGGCACACTGGGGTGTATATCACCCCCCGATCATTTCTCCTTACTTTAATAATTATTTTATAAATACTCAATTTTTATTTTTGGTTATATGACCTACATAATCCTTTGAAGTAAGCTCTTAAGATGATCTGATGAAAGCACGGATAGAAGTACGCTGTAAGATATACTCGGAAAAGTGATGAAATATTACTCTGTGGCGCAGTAATGGAGCCTTTCGTACAACTACAGAGTAATTCTTACACTTGGGGAGAAATAAGTGAACCTCACTGCATCAAAGTGCCAGATTTACTCTGTGAAATTGTAAATCCGTATCCAGATTGAATGGGGATAAGTGATAATATAAAAATGTCTCCCAGTAATCCCTACTTTGTAGCGAGCGCTGGATACAGCTGCTGCACTGCGTGTCTCGAAAGAGGAGAGGTTACACTTTCGCTCAGTACTCCTTTCTCCTTCTGAGAGCAAAAATTATAGTTTCGCATTAGAAATCTCTCGCATCAACAAGCAAAAGTTACAGTTTTGCCCTAATATAGAATCGTCCGTAGACGTTCCATTATAGCAGCTCTAAACAGATGATGATATATTGATAAATTTACCAAAAAAATGTTTTATTTTTAATAACTGGACTCAATTTATTTTGGAAATTATGCAATTGCACGTACGGTCATTTACAAACGCAATCGAACGGTTAAGGGCATGTGATACATTATAATGTCACGTATTACCAACCGTCCTATGTTATTTTTTTCTGCGAATTCAAAGACAGGGAAATAAAAATATCATACTAATTTTTTTCTTAATGATAGGTATTATTATGCAGAAGGTCTGCCTGGTCAATTAAAGTTGCTATATTTTTTCTAAATGTTAATTTTTAATTACTGCAACGTTCACCGCAAAGCCATGTATTTCAGTTTATTTGAATATTACGGCTGATAGGAGAAAGCCATTTTAGGAACAAGATGCGGGCGCCACATCACAGTTGTGGTTGCTGGGAGAAGCGCTCTGTCGGTTTTGTCAGAATGTCAGAATAAAACACTATTCCCAAACATGTGCTGCCACCTTCTAATTTACAATTCTTTAGGGTTCTCTAACAGTTTAATTGATTGTCTTCTTGTGAATTCTGAGAAACCTTCCGAATTATTTGAAATAATCCACATTCTTTTAAAGTTTTTGAATTCATTACATTCTTTTTACTTTTATAAAATCTTTTGAATTATACTGTATTCTTTAACATTTTTCGAATTCTTTCAATCGTCTTGAATTCTTTCCATTATTTTGGTATATTTTTAAATTATTTGAATTCTTTTGCATTCATAGAATTATTTGGATGTTTTACATTCTTTGAATTCTTTCAGATTCATTAAGTACTTATCTATTTTTAAAAATCTTTTGAATATATTAAATTCTTTTTGATACTTTGAAAACTGAAAAAAATTATAGTATTTTTTAAATACTTTTTAATTCTTTGAACACTTCTGAATTGTTTCATTTATATCGGAATGGCTCTTACATTCTCTTCGAATTCTTTCGAATTGTTTGAATTTCTTTTCAATTTTTGCATTTTTTTAATTTTTCGAATTCAAATATTAAGTATTTCTTGAAATTAAATGCCAAGATCTAAAATTAAGAATTCCTTTAATTTCTTTGAATACTTTTCGATGCTTCGACGTCAGTTAAATTTTTCAAATTTTTTAAAACTCTTTTAAGTTTTTTTCTATTTTATTTGAATTCTTTTAAATGATTTTGAATTAAATTTTGATTTTAACTCAATGAACAACAGCTCAAAGTTAAAAATTCGTATGAATTCATTGAAATATTGTGAATCTTCGTAATTCTTAGATTCCGTTGGAATGCTTTTAAATTCTTTGAATTCTTTTGGATTATTTGCATTGTATTAAATCCTTGGTATTCTTTGACTTTTTTTAATTTTTCGAATTCTCATATCAAGTATTACTTAAAATTAAAAGCATCGACCTAAAATTAAAAGTTCATTCAATTTCTTTCAATACTTTTTGATTCTCTCACGTCTCTTAAATTCTTAGAATTATTTTTAACTTTTTTCAATTCATTTTAATTTCCTGAATTACTTTGATTTCGCTTAAATTCTCTTCAACTCTTTGAATAATTTTAAATTCTTTTAGTTCTTGTACTTCAAAGATTAAGTATTACATACGCATAAAATTAACGGCATGAAGTTAAGAATTATTCTGAGCTTTATGAACTTTTTGAATTGTTCTGAATTCTTCATGGGAAGTCCATATATCACGTAAACATTTTAAAAACATTTTTCACTTACTATTTATTTTATAGTTTATACAAAATGTGGATATTTTTGGTATTGAAAAGCAAGGAAGGCAAAAAATAACAGTGATTTCGCTGATAATTCAAATTTTGTTGAAAAAAAAACTGAACTTCATGGTTTAAAGTCGTTACAGAAAACCAAAAATGATAATTTTGACCTTAATTTTGACAAATGCGAATATTTGCTCAACAACGGCCAAACGGGTCCTTTTCATACGAACGTTCACAATAAGAATTTATTTGAATTTTTTGAATAATTTTCGATACTTTCAATGCTTTTGACTTCTTTAAATACGTTTAAATTTCTTAACCCTTTTAAATTATTTTGAATTGGTTTGAATTAGTTTCAATTTTTTGAATTATTTTAATTCTATTCAATTACCTGCACTCTGTTCAATTCTCCGCGTTCATTGGATTTCTTTGAATTTTTCAAAATTTAAAGAAGAACGTCTTTAAATTGAATGTCTTTAAATACTTTTGAATTCTTTGGATTCTTTTATATATTTAGACTGTTTCGAATGCTTTTTCCTTGTTTGCATTCTGTTGAATTTCTTTTAATTTTTCAAATTCGAATATTAATTATTAATTAAAATTGAAAGCAATAACCTAAAGTTCAAAATTTATTTTAATTCTATAAATAATTTTAGATTCTTCGACTTCCTTTCAATTCTTTGGAATTCTTTCTAATCTATTGTATTGTTTTCATACATTGAGTTCTTTGAATTAAAAACTGAAGTATTAATCAACATTAACATTAATACTTCAAAATTAAGAATAATTTATTTGAATTCTCTGAGTAAATTCCAATTCTTTTAAATTCTTTTGAATTCGGTTGAATTTTATAATTCTGTTAATTCTTCGGAATTGATTAAATTCTTTTGAATGCTTTTCAATTCTTTGAATTCTTAGAATAGTTTTGAATTCTTCTGGATTCTTTAAATACTTTGTAATATTGTGCAATTTGCTAAATTGGAATTCGTATATTAATTTAAGATTCTTTGAATACTTATGAATTATTTTGAGGTATTTGTATTCTTTGAATAATTTTAGATTCTCTTAAATGCTTTAAATTAAACAATAAAGTATTAGCAACGACCTGACGTTAGAAAGTCATTTTAATTCCTTGAATACTTTTGGATGCTTTAACTTCTTCTAAATTCTTTAAATTTTTTAAATTCTTTCAAATTCTTTTGATTCCTGTTTGCATTCTATTAAATTCTTTGCAATCTTTTTCATTATTTTCACGCTTTGAATTTTTTTAATGCTTTGGAATCAAAAATTAAGTATTGCTTAACATTAATAATAACAACCTTAAATTAGGAAGATTTCGTTTACGTTTTTTAAATACATTTGAAACCTGTGCATTCTTTGAATTCTTTAGAAAACTTTTGAATTCTCTCTATTCATTTGAATCAGTTTAAAATTCTTCAATTTGCAAACAAAGGATCACTTATTACTCACAAAGGAAAGGCATCCGCCCTTATTCACCTTTAGCTTTCCATTTTTAAAGGAAGAAATACATATTTTTAATGATTCTTTGAATATTTTTGGATTCTTTGAATTTTTTAAAATGCTTCGAATTTTTTAAATCCTTTTAAATTCTTTTGAATCGTTTGAATACGTTCGAATCCTGTGTGTTCTCTAGAATTCTTTGGAATCTGTTGCATTGTTTTTATGCTTTGAGTTTTTCGAATTTGATGAATTCAAAAATTAAGTATTGCTTAACATTAATAATTAATAATAGCAAATTAAAATTAGGAAAATTTTGCATGAGTTTTTTTTTAATACATTAAGATTCTGTGAATTATTCGAATTCTTTAGAATACTTTTGAATTCTCTCAATTCATTTGAATTGGCTTAAAATTCTTCAATTTGCAAACAAGGGAGCACTTATTACTTTACGAGAAATAAGGTATTTAAACGTAAATTTATAGCTTAAATGCTTCAGACTTATTATATTCATTCACACAAACAGTATTAATTATTCTTGCTCACAAAGGAAAGGCATCCGCCCTCATCCACCCTCTAGTTTTCCAATTGTTAAAGTGCACAATATGAATTTTAGAACTCTTTGAATACTTTTGAATTCTTTTGAATTCTTTTAAGTGCTTCTAAATTCTTTTGAATCATTTGAATTCGTTTAAATTCTGGGTATTCTTTAGAATTCTTTGCAATCTGTGGTATTGTTTTAATGCTTTGAATTTTTTAAATTCTTTTAATTAGAAAATCAATTATTGCTTAACATTACTATTACAAACTTAAAATTAGGAAGATTAACTTTTAATTCTTTAAATAAATTCGGATTATTCGAATTCTTTTAAATTCGTTGAATTCCTTTCAATTCTTCTGAATCCTTGGAATTCGTATGAATTCTGTGAATTTTTTTGAAATGTTTGCATTCTGCTGAATTCTTTGCAGTTTTTAAAATTTTTTAAATTCGCATTAAGTATTACTTAAAATTAGAAACGTCGACCGAAAATTATAAATTCATTTGAATTCTTGGAATACTTTTTAATTCTTTGACTTCTCTTGAATTCGTTTGAATCCTTTGACTTTGTTTGAAATCTGTGGATCCTTTTGAATTTTTTGAATTCAAAAATTAAGTATTACTGAACATTAATATTAAAAACTAAAATTAATAAGGATTCATTTGAATTCGTCGAACTATTTTAAATTCTTCTAATTTTTTGAATCCTCATAACACTTCTGGATTGATCGAGGTAATCCACGAGCAAGTGCTAATAAGTATCCAGCCAATTAAGACAAGAAATGTGCAGGAGTTAGTGAATATCCAGCCAATTGCAGAAAGACATGAGTAGGCCTTAACAAATATCCGGCCAAGTAAGGCAAGACATTAGTAGGACTTAGTCAGCATCCAGCCAATGAAGGCAAGACATTTGAAGAACTCAGTGAATATCCGGCCAATTCAAGCAAGACATGAGTAGGAGTTTCTAAATATCCGGCCAATTAAGGCAAGATATTGGCAGGACTTAGTTAATATCCGGACTATTAAGGCAAGACATGTGCAAGATTTAGTTAATATCCAGCTAATTAAGGCAAGACACGTACAAGACTTAGTGAATATCCGTCCAATTAAGGCAAGACGTGAGTAGGACTTAGTCAATATCCGGCCAATTAAGGCAAGACATAAACAGAACTAAGACAAAAGCATGGCAATTAAGACAAGACATGAGCAGGAGTTATATAATATCCGGCCAATTAAGGCAAGACATGAGCTGGACTTAGTCAATATCCGACCAATGAAGGCAATACATGTGCAGAACTTTGTCAATATCCGGCCAATGAAGGAAAGACATGTGCAAGACTTAGTGAATATCCGGCCAATTAGGGTAAGACAAATACAGAACTAAGACAATATCATGGCAATTAAGACAAGACATGAGCAGGAGTTATATAATATCCGGCCAATGAAGGCAAGACATGTGCAAGACTTAGTGAATATCCGGCCAATTAAGGCAGCACATGATTAGGACTTAGTAATTATCCAGGCAATTAAAGCAAGAAATGTGCAGGACTTAGTGAATATCCAGCCAATTAAGGCAAGACATGTGCAATACTTTGTGAATATCCGGCCAATTAAGGCAATAGATGAGTAGGACTTAGTCCTACGACATGCCGTATTAACATCTAAAAACCGAAAGAACAATTTTCCTACCACTTGGAATTATAATTATATTATGTAAACACTAGATAATACTAAATAATATTAAAGAAATATATATATATATATATTTATTTATATACCAGGTGTATACATATGAAACTGGTATTTTTTCAAGAAAAAAACACATTTATTTCAAGAGAATGATAACAAATATTTTATTCAAAGTATGCACCCTCGCTGGCTACACATTTTGTCCACCTCTCAGGCAATTTATGGATACCTTTCCAAAAAAAGTCTTCGTTTTTTGAAGCAAACCAGTCATCGAGCCATTTTCCAACATTTTCGTAAGAAGTGAAGCGCTGTTCGCTGAGTGCGTGCCCCATCGATGCAAATAAGTGGTAGTCGGATGGAGCCAAGTCTGAGTAAGCGGGGTGGGGTAGCGGTTGCCAGTTGTACGACTCAACCAATTCCCGAGTCAGTTTTGTCCAGTGTGATGGTGCATTGTCATCGAGAAAAATCACTTTTTCATACCTAGTTTCATATTCTTGGCGTTTTTGGCGCAGAGCACGGTTCAAATTGGCCAATTGTTGTTGGTAGCGTTGACCATTAACAGTTTCGCCCGGTTTCCGAAGCTCATACCAGATTACACCACGCTGATCCCAGAAAACACAGAGCATTGTCTTTTTTCCGAAGCGATCTGGCCTTGGGGTCGATTGTGCTGGTTGGCCAGGGTCCGTATACGATCTTCTGCGTTTGGGATTCACGAAATATATCCATTTCTCATCGCCAGTAACGATCCGATGCAAAAACCACTTTCTTTTTAGTCTGGCGAGCAGCATTTCACATGTAGTTTTTCGGTTTTCCTGCTGCCTGTCGTTCAGCTCATGTGGCACCCATCTTCCGGTTTTCAGGATTTTTCCCATGGCTTTCAAACGTCTGGAAATGGTTGCC
>NC_046662.1:146978941-146981423 GCF_010883055.1 Belonocnema kinseyi
CAATTCGCCAATTAGCACAAATGGTAAGTTCCGACAGTGCCTACAAGTGTGCCTACTGGCCGCTAGATGGCAATACCGGTTTCATATGTATACACCTGGTATATCCAGTTGAGGCTATTAACCTTGTCACGGATGGGATCGTAGGGGAGTAATTTTTTTGGAAACGATGTTCCCCCACTCTCGAGTCTGATCTTGATGCGTGGAGCTTGTTTCGCTTGCTCAGTATGTTGCCACGCGGTCGAAGTGGGGGAACAACTCGATTGAGAGTTACGGGAAGCGGCAAGGTAAATAGCGGCGTAGAAAATATATGAAATCTTAATATAAATTACTCATGGACTTTTATCTCTGGTATTTATTGAAATAACCATGTAATGCAGAGTTATAAATGTAAACATTTTTAAATTGGCAATTTACTTTCAATTTAAATGGTTCTTATCCGTGCTAAGTTACCATAAGTGCGCATCGAGGGGCCTATTTAGAGTTGATGATAGTGCTCCCAGTGGCTGTTGGCAAACTAAATCGTGGGTGCTATCGACGGGTTGCAGTGTGTAGAGGGGAACTGATAATTTTCGCCGGACGCGCCTTCTATATTTATCGCGGGTAACTGAATGCACATATTAATACATAGTAAATTAATATTTTCTTTTACAGTATGGCCGAGTTATGGGTCATAATTATGCCTTAATGATCAAACAAAGGGCGAAATGGCACAATTTAATTTTGCAGTAAAAAAATAGGTTGCTTAGACGATGGTTAGTGTCTATATCGACGAAAGAAAGACTTCGCTTAATTAAACCTATATCCATTCTCTTCTAACAACTTATGTTCTCTCTACAATTGTTTATACGATTATTTTTACTCCTCGAATGTTTTATATCCTAAATTAAAGCAATTTTCAAGTTTACTCATTTAAATATTTTCTAATTAACGGAAATAAGTCATTTGAATAATGGAGAGAAATAATTATGGTAACTTTTGAGGTTCATCATAAGTACACCGATGCTGTCTCGCCCATTTGAATTTCTTTTAAGTCTTGTTTCTAAAAATACTCGAAAGAAAAGAGTTTCGAATTTCATAGAATCATAAACATCACTTTAAACTTAATACTACCACTTCCTCATAGTTGTTCCTTTAATATACAATTTTACACGCTCAGAGGAGTAAAATATATTGGACAAACGTGAGAGATTAATTATCAACTCACATTTTTCCGACTTCTCGCAATCCATCCATTTAGTCAAGCCAAAACGGATCCGTGACTAAAAGCCCAAAACGAAAAAGCTCCCCACAGTGCGGCGAATTAGGAAATTGGGGTTCAAAATGATCTAGAGCCTACAATTTTCAGTCGATTCCACCTTTTTTTTAAATTAAAGCTAATCAAATTCTGAAGAGGTCTTTCCAGGGCAATTTTGCTAAAAAGGCTCTGTTTGTTTGTTATTCAAGTTGCAGAATGCCAAAAAAACCATATATTTTCATATTTGAGTTACCTGTTCTGTAGGATTTATTGATTTTACCACAAAAAGGTGAAAAACTGATAGATTTACAATCGATTAACAAATCTTAATAACCTATGTGTATATAAAATGCATTATTTCTGCGCAACCATTAGGTTTGGCTTCAAAAATGAAAATCCCATGACAGAAATGGACAATCAAAATATTTATCATTGCTATAAACAATATTGTTTAACGAGTGCATTAAACGTTCACTCTTTGATAGCAAAAATCCATTTTTTGCATAATTGTTCATTTTATACCTAAATTAATATTCTGATGGAGGAAGCTGACGTTTGACAATATTTTTTTAGTTTTATTACCAATTATGCTCAACAAATGCATTTAATAGACGCTTTCAAATAGGTAAAATACTATAGGTGCTGAATTCAAATTCGGTATCAAAAATCACCCATCACGTCGTGGTTGAGCCATAGCCTCAAAAAATGAAGAAAAATCATGCACTGAGGCAAATAAATTTCAAAATAATGTCAGTGATGCAAATTTTCAGTTCAAAAACATGTCAACAACTGTGAAGGATCAACCCTTGCCTGATATCAACTTATTTAACATAACTTTGCCGAACAGAACCCGACCTCACCTAACCTGAATTAACAGAAATTTATTGAACTACACGTAAAGCTCTGGAAGCATATTTTCCCACTAGCAAATGTGTGCTACATCGAATGGGTCAACTCGAGCCTAACCTAGAAATAAATCTAACCTAGCCTAATCTAACCTAACCTAACCTCACGAAACACAAATAAACTGATTGTGTTGTCCCGTTGTGTTTGCGGTACCGTTTGAATCAGCTTGGGCTTAACCTACATAGAGGTTTAACCTATCCTAACCTAAAAAAACCTGACCTAACCTAACCTAGCCGAAAGAAATTCAACCACACGTGTAGCTATGTAAGCGTGCGGTTCTCAGTATTAAATGTGTGCTATATTTAATAGGTTAACTCGATCTTAACCTACAAATGAATCTAA
>NC_046662.1:146981523-146997833 GCF_010883055.1 Belonocnema kinseyi
AAGTAGAATTGACCCCATTTCAATTAACCTGACAATGTTTGTATCAATTAAAATGTAGAACTGTAACTTAAACATGCAAATGAATAAGTGTTTTATTCAAAAATTTTTTACTGCTATCAATGTCAAAATATGAAAGTACGCAAGAACAGGGTTGCCAGCGTAATCGGTTAGGTTAGGTTTTGTTAGGTTAGGAAAGGTTAAACCTCTATGTAGGTTAAGCCGAAGCCGAATGAAACGTTACCGCAAACACAACGGGACAACAAAATCAGTTTAATTGTGTTTCGTGAAGTTAGGTTAGGTTAGGTTAGGCTAGGTTAGATTTATTTCTAGGTTAGGCTCGAGTTGACCCATTCGATGTAGTTCGACTCTTGGATCTTAGGAGTTTCATTTTTTATGATATAATCAACATTTCATTAAGAAAGATATTTTTCCTATTTGAAAGCGTCTATTGAATGCATTTGTTAAGCAGAATTGTTAATAAAAATAACAAATATTGTCAAACGTCAGTTTCCTCCATCAGAATATTAATTTAGGGATAAAATGAACAATTATGGAAAAAAATGCATTTTTCCATCAAAGAGTGACCGTTTAATGCAGTTGTTTACCAGTATTGTTTATAACAATAGTAAATATTTTGATTGTCCATTTCTGCCATGGAATTTTCATTTTTGAAGGCAAACCTCATGATAGCGCAGGAAACATGCATTTTATATATACAGAGGCGCTTATTTATTAATATTTTTAATGAAATTTTTTTATGACAATCAATTACATTATACTTTAGTGTTTGATTTCAACGAAACATTAATTTCACTCCATTTCGCGAGAGAAAACGTGACGAAACGAACTTCCAGGCTTCAATGTAAGCAATTACCGATTTTGTTAATAAATTTGTTTATAACAATTGAACAGATTGCATGAACTTCGTCTAAGTTATTAGGATTTGTTAATCGATTATAAATCTATCAGTTTTTCATCTTTTTGAGGTAAAATTCATAAATTCTACAGAACAGGCAGCTCAAATATGAAAAATTATGGTTTTTTGGCATTTTACAACTTGAATAACAAACAAACAGAGCGTTTTTAGCAAAATCACCCGCAACCGACCTCTTCAGGATTTAATTAGCTTTAATTTAAGAAAAGATGAAATCGGATGAAAATTGTAGGCTCTGGATCATTTTGAAACCCATTATTCTAATTCGCCGCACTGTCATCCGCGCTTCATCGCGATGGATGTATGTATGAGCAAGCCCCTACTCGCTATCTGATTCGCGGGCCTTTTTCACGGGGCGCGACTCTCATTGGGCGGGCGCTTTGTCGTTTGGGCTTTTTATCATGGATCCGCCAAAAATTGTTTTATGCAGTTCCACCGGAATGTCCTAACAATATGGATGTAATTCTAGGCCGAGAATAACCAAAACCTTTTATGTTTTCGTCAAGTTTGAAGAAGAAGACTTCTAAGAAAAGAGGACGGAAGAGTGCCATTTCATTCTGTTTCGTGTTTTGGCACCCATTCATAGTCATTTAAAAACTCCAAGTGTTCTACGTGAATAAGCATAGTGGCGTGGAATAAAAAAACGGGTCTTAAAATAACTTGTAGGGCGCAATTCATCAGCGATTTTAGGTTTTTTAGAAAAATTCAGAGTTTAATTTTGAACAGAATTATGAGACCTGATTTTTCAACTTCTGTTTATTTAGACTTTTATGTTAATCTAAATAGAGGAAAAAATGTTGATTTTGCGGTTTTATTTTTTATCTTCTTGAAAAAAATTTTTCCCTGCACAATATCATGGATTTCTGCCTCGCAAAGTATAATTGTGCATTAAGGGGTAACACCACTCTAGAAATTGAAAAAAATTGATTTTTTTTCGGCTTACACTATACTTTAGACCCTCAAAAGTCATATCCAATTGGTTTTATACAGAAATAAAATTTGTAAAAAGTGAGTTCTCGATTTTGCTGCAGCGCCTCGGAGCGCGTCCTGACGGCTGAATCAGCCACCATGGCGCGCTCTAATTTATCGACTATGTAATGCACATACCTTTCCAAATTCTATTGCTTATTGTATTTTAGTTCCTCAGAAGTCTGGAGAACGTTAGTATCTGGGCTAAAAAATTATCAGATGCAAACTACGATGATTTTGAAGTAAATGAAGGTTTCGGTTACCGGATTCTGAATTTTTTAGCAGTGTTCTCCTCGATATAGCAAGTCCTTGTATGTAAAAAATACAAATCCGATATAACGTTTACCGAAACTGAAAAGCGAGGCTTGGGTTTCAAAATTGTGATGCCCTGTAAAAATTATGATCAGATTACTATTCCTAGTTGTCCATTTATTGAGAAAGGATACGATATTGATCACAGAATTATTCTTGCCATGCGATTATTAGGAATAGGATTGAATGGAATTATAAAATGGCATTATAATTTTTCAATCGGTTTACGCTACAGTTGTTGAGAAAATTGCCATTGAAGCAAAACCTGTTTGTAAGCTCACTATGAACACTGCAGCTAAACAAGAACGAGAAAAAACTGACGATCCAAATGGTATTAATGTATGTGGCGATGGTTCGTGAAGGAAGCGTGGAAGTGGACGCCGTCATCGAAATGTTTCAGCATTCAATTTGAAATACGCTAATTACGTGGGCGACGGAGATTCAAAAATTCTCAAAGGAATCATAGATTCTGAGCTCTACGAAAAGTTCACCGTAAAGAAAAGAATGTATCGATCATGTGTAGAAGCGAATGGGTTCTCGTCTCCGTAATTTGAAAAAAATAAGTAAAAGGACTTGGTGGAAAAAGCCATCTAAATGGCAAGCTCATAGACGCGTTAGCAATTTATTATGGTTCAGCAATTCGTAGGAATCATGATTCTGTACAGAAAATGCGCAATGAAATCTACGCAACTCTGGACCACAAATTGTCTACTGACGATCAACCGAGACAAGAAAGATGCCCTCGCGGAGAAACTTCATGGTGCTCTTAGCAAAAGGCTCAAACTAATGGAGAAGATTTTGTACATAAATTACCCCCCTCTGACTCTCGGAAGAAGTTTATAAAGCGATTTCGCCAATTTATGAAGAGTTGAGCAGTGATGATGTACTTTCGCATTGCTTAGACGGTTTCACAGCAATACAAGTTTCAATGCGACTGTCTGGTCTATGGCTCCAAAATCTTTCTCTAGTGGCAAACACGTGCCCGATACTGCAGTATATATTACTGCAGGGATCTACAATGATGGCTTTTCAAGTGTCATGATGCTGATGCACCACTTGGGTTTGACAATCGGACCGAACTGCTATAATTTCTGCGTGGAGGCGGACGTGCGTCGTATTAAGTTTTCCGAGAGATCTCTAAAAGACATCGCCAGAGAGGCCCGGATGTCCTTAAAATCATCCAGAAAGGAAGAGAAGGAGTCAGACAAACGCGTTCTTCTCGAAACGGATGTTTTCAAACTGGGCGCACTCATAGCTTCAACACTATTACATGGATCGACTAGAGATGTTTACAGTAGCTTCACAAATATATACGTTTTGTTCAGAAGTGCACAGTTTCTACAAAAATTAAAATAAAAAAAATATCCTACGTACTTCGATAGCTATTAGTATGTAGTTTCAGAAAATTCTTGGTTTTTTGTTCCAGCACTCACGGTTTTCCAGGAATTGGTGCGCCCGCGGAACAGCTTAAGAGAAAACTTTTTCCGCAGATCTGCTGTAGCGCCACCATTTTGTACAAAAGTAATAATAAAAAAATTGTTGTCATACATCAGTGTGCATTAAATGAACCATCTAAATAAAAATACTATTCCTTTTCCAATAATCCCAGAATAAATGTACAAAATTAGGCTTTTTTCCGGCCTCTAGAGTGGTGTTACCCCTTAAAATTGCTTGTCTTTACCGCAAAAATGACACCTGATTATGAATATTTGTCCCTTGATATTTTTTCCATCTTTGTTAACAAATTATATGGACAAATAGTCTGAATCGTCTGAAGTTCTTGTTTCGAGCTTCTTGTGCTTCTTCGGGTAGGAGGCCAATTCGTATTAAAAAGGACTCAATGATTTTTCCACTGTACAAAAGAATTTTGTGCACGGATGATGTCATGTAGAACCATTTGTACAGATCTATATATAGATGTGCAGTTTGAAAAGCGTACAATTCAAATCTGACTTAATCGATTTTCGGTCCACAGGAGAGAACCTGCAAAATTATGCTAAATCGTTCAATTATTTGACAATCAACACCTGTAATCATGGCTGTTAGTTCAGGATCCCGGAAAAATCTTCGTGCAGTATTTTCTTGATTTTAATTTCCTGTTCGAGGCTTAGGAGTGTCTTTTATTAGCCCTATCTCCCTTCGAAAATCTATCTGAATTCTTATTTTGGCAACTTTTATTACCTGTTTTCTTCCGTTGTTTTTGCTTGTTAATTTGAAAAATCTAAACGATAGGCAATGTTTAAAATAAGAGTCATGCAACGTAATTGAGCATGGAGTTTTCAAAAACCAAGTTGATAATCCTCCTCAATTACCATCCAACATAGCTGAGGCACCAGCAGGCGAAGCAGCCGAAATATCAAAAGCCAAAAATAAGCTCCTTATCTCGGAAACAGCGCATTGCCGGTCGAACCAGGATCCAACCTATACAAGGTCTAGCCACGCGCAAATAAAAAAAATCGCAGCTAATCAGCAATACCGAAAACATATTATTTTGGAAATAAACGAGCTCCACGAAGACAAAGTGTTTTTAATGTATGCTCCCGGAATGGCTGAGTAACAATTGCAACCCGTAGGAGAGTTATCACTATGTAAATCTTTAACCACGTTTTTCCGGATTAAACATTTTTAAGAATTGCCCGACTCATTGCTCAAAATATCTAACCAATTAACTTGAAATCGCGTATACAGATTGCTGAAATGTTTCATTAGTCGGTGAATAACTCAAAATTAAAAAAAAATTGTTTCAACATTTTTTTTCAAAACAAATCCAAGCAAATTTTTGGGTAAAAAACGGATTTTTTTTCAAATGTCCGCCATTTTATGAAATATTAATATTTAAAAAAATTGCTGTGGTTCACTGACTAACTAAGGATCTAAAATTTGAAAATCATTTTGATTTGTTCATTTTAGACTCATGTGTGAGAAGCTAGACATCGGGAAAATTGACGTTTCGAATGTGGACATGTTGGACATCCACTCTTATACGTAAATCAAAATATTACTGATATATCAGGCTGAAATAGATTTATTTTATACTTTAAGAGTACCTTAATAATACGGAGTTGCATGTTGGTGGCGTTAGTGAGGTTAGGTTTGCGAGGGGGCGGGGTAGTTTTGTGGTCAGGAATTTGGCTCTTCATGATAGACAAGGGTTGTTCTCGTATTGCTGGCAGATGTTAAGGGAGGCAAAAGGGTGTCTGCAGGGGCTGTTAGTGGTGAATTAGTGCAAAGAAAGGAAAATTTTGTGGCGGTAAGCGACAGCGGCCTTGAGAGTCATCTGTTGGCTGCAGTACGAATTGCTGCTTGTGAATTAGACGGGGATGAAATTGCTTGAAAGCCACGACGGCCAGCTGTGAATGGCTCTGTGTCAAGTAGTGCTTCAGGGAGAGGAAAGAATCGGAGCGAAGGAAGTGACAAGGCAATGGAGAGAGCGTCCAGCGCAAGTGAGGAGTTAAGATAGAAGGTGTAACGTATAAGTTTGTCATTGTGTACAATACGGATGGGATGAAAGGGTTAAAGATAGGGTGGGTGGCCTGATATGAGAGAGAGATAAAGGCTTGGTGGTACAGGGTTGGGGACTTGAATAAGATAATTGGGGGGGGGGGGCCTTAACCGAGAAGGGCAGAGCTTTGAAAGGAAATCGAAGTATAAGATAATAAATAAAGAGGCGAAGATTTTAAGAGACTAGATGGAGGACAGAGCATGGGCGGTAGAAAATAGTATAGTACCAGGGGACAAAGAGAAAGAATAAACTTATGTGAATAAGACAGGGGTATAGGTGATAGACTATGTGATCATGAATATGCAAGGATGGGAGGAGTTAGAGAAATTCGCAGTGGAAGGGAGGGTTGAACCAGACCATCAGCCATTAAGTTTGTGGATTAAGGAGGAGGGTGGCGTAAAGCCGGAAGGAGAAGAAGGGTCGTTAGGGGAGAGAGTGTCATGGACGAGATAAGCGACAGAGAAGTATGAGGAGCAGTTATGCAACGTAAGCTTTAAGGGGGAGTCGGTTAATGGGATATGGGAGGATCTGAAAGGAAAAGTGTAAGGGCATGTGCGAAAGAAGGTATTTAGGAAGAAGAAAGAAATGGTGAAGTCATGGTTGAATATTTAATGTAAAATGATGAAGAGAGAGGTGAAAAAGGAGTACAGGAAGTGGAAGGAAAAAACCGCGAAAAGGGAGGATTACGTAGAAATAAAGAAGAAGTTTAGGGTGATGTGTAAGATGAAAGAGCAGGAAAAGGAATGAGAGCTGTAAGAGTAATTTATAAGTGTTAAGACAGAAGGGAACATGTGGAAGATAATTATTGAGTATAGGAAACGTAGGTTGGGGATAAGTGAGAAGATAGGGAGTGACAAATGGACGAAATTTTTTAAACATATATTTCAGGGATCAGCTCCATGGAGGAAAGATAAGGGGATCAGAAGAACGAGGGAAGTAGGTGGAGAGGAGCTGAATGACGAGGAGATACAGAAGCAGAGAAGGAATTTGAAAAAATCTAAGGCAGCAGGGCTGGACGGGGTTGAGAACGAAGCGTGGCTGTTTGGCACACAAGATATAAGGGAAAAGCTAAGGGGGGTGGTAAGAACAGTATGGAAGGAGGAGGGATTCCCAAACGGGTGGATGAACGTGTTGATTGCCCCCCTGTATAAAAAAGAGGATGAAGAGAGGCATTCCAAATAATAGAGGAATCACGCAAATAAATATGGCATACAAAATATACACGATGGTGTTGGCAGATGGGCTGCGGACGGATGTTAAGGGGAAAGGATATTACCGGAGACGCAGACAGGTTTTAGAGAGGGAAGGAGTACTATTGACAATACTCACGGCTTGCAGCACGTGGTTGATCAAGAACTAACCAAAAAGGGTATCAAAGTGTACGCGTTTTTTGTAGATCTAAAAGTCGCTTTCCCTTCGGCAAATAGAAGGAGGTTGCTGCAAGCATTGAAAGAGAGGGGAGAGATGAGAAGAATAAAATGGTTTGATTCGCTAGTGATGAGTGCCTTATTTTACGGAGTAGAGGTGTGGAGGTGGAAGGTAAGTCAGGAGGTGAATAGGATAAAGAAGAGGTATATAAAGTGGACACTGATGTTCGTAAGGAATACGCCGAACTATATTGTCAGAAGGGAGACAGGAAGAACGAGCTTAGGGATTATAACGGGAAGTCGATCGTGTAAATATGAGGATAAATTTTTGGAAGAGGGGGGAAGTAAGCTGGTTAGGGAGTGTTGGTAGGATAAGGAGAAGAGGCGTAGGTGTGCGAAGATGAAGGTGAAAAAGAAAAGGTATTTGAGAACGGATGGATTGCAAATGGATGAAGTGAGAAGGATGTACAAGAAAGGAATGAAGGTATATGAGTTGTTTCAATAGAATGGCCCGGAGAGAGAGAACAGCAGAAGAGTAGGAGAGAAGAAGCGAGTCAAGGTTTAACGGGAGCAATGTATGCATTGTGCGGAAAGGTGGATGCAAAAGTTTAGCCCTGTTTGAAGGAATGTAATGAGGTGGAAAGGAGTGGGATAAGCATGGAGGTATTGCAGCATGAAAGGAGGTACAAAAGGGCAGTAGCATGGATGAAGGGGGTGTTAGGTAAGATGGTGAAGAAGAGAAGGAAGGAGGAGGAAGAATGTCGAAGGAAAGATTGTAAATAGGTAAGGAAGTAGGTGTAAGAAAATTGTAAATAATGTGAATAGTAGATCAGCATAAGGTGTTAGCCGCGGAGGCAGAGGCTGGTAATGCGAGGCATAGCGAAAAAATAGCGAGATGCGTGCGAGGCGAGGCGAAGCAAAAAATGCTAGGCTATAAAAGCGAGCGGATTAGATATAAGGTGTGGATGGATTTTAATTTTTAAAAAGTAGTTTTAAAAAATTTCTGTAAAAAATGGAAGTGTTAGCAAGTCATTTTTTTAAGGTCAGCAGGCCGAAAAATAAACGTTTATTTATCTATCAACCTTAATAAACCACGAAAGTTTTGGAAAGACTCGTTATTACTTTTATCCCCAGAAAAATCGCCAAAAATACCCTAATTTTTAGGCGGTTACACGGGCTTCCCTCTTTAAGAAAAGAAGCGCTATAATTTAGCCATAGAGACCACTTCTTTAGGAAAATATTTTCATCAAAAACCTTATAAGCAAATATAAGGTCTTTATTTAAAACCATACAAATAGGGATTTCGACCTACATGTAAATCAAAAACTTGAAGTAAAGATACTTCACCGAGCATTAACCGGTGCTTATTTACTTAAGTCAATTTTCAGTAATTCTGGGTCAAAATGTTAGTGCTGATAGTGGAGGCATTTATTACTGAACCAGAGTTAAGAAACATTCAAAATTGAAATTAGCATACCTAAGTTTTAAATTAGATATTTTAAAGATTCATCTAGTGACAAAGGAAAAGTCGAGTAAAATAAAAAAATATAGTGCCGTGAATTGTACCCGAATTTTAAATGCAGCAACCAACTCCTCTCTGCAGTGCCGTATTCGAAACGCTAAAGACTGAGGTACTTCTTTAAACTCAGCCATGTTCCTAATAGAACAATATAAACTGTAGTTCGATTAAGACTTCGTCCTTTCGACAACAGAACCATGATATATAGATTTCAATTATTGATGTTAGAATGTATGCTAATTTATGATTTTTTTCTCCTTGTTAAGAAAAAAGTATTGGCTGATAGACTGTACTTTCATTTTTGCAAAGTTTGACGTACCTTAATTGCATGTAATGACGTTTTAAGTTTATACATCAACTTTTAAGTATTCAAAGTTATATTTTTTGCAGGAAAAATCATAATTTGTGATAATTAGTGTGTAGTTTCGCAATCCTTTATGTATTGTGCATCTATTCTGGAAATTGAGTAATTATGAGACACTGTTAAAAAAATTGGATAGAAATTTATTATACGTGTGAGTAAAGTCATTTGTACATACAGTACATTAATTTTAATATACCATCATGTTGTAAAATTAATATTCATGTATATTAAAGTCGGTAAAACAGAATGCGTGAACACGTCAAGTTCTTTGACGTTTCTTAATTATTTTCTTATTCACACTTTTCCAATTCAAAACCAGTGACATTTATGTTTATTTAGAGAAAAATTTTATGTTTTATTATTTATCTTTAAAAATGACTGCCAAATTGTTTTTAAGTTGTTTTAAGTATAAATATCTGTCTTTTCTTGTGAATGATCAATAACCGGTGTAGGAATTTAATCAGGGATCCGGTCAGGTCCCGGCCAGATGTCCTCGGTTTAATCAGACGCTTTTCGGGGAAATTGGCCGGGATCCGGCTAAGAACGTCACGGTAAACTGATGGGATCCCGGCTTTAATACCGCCCAGGATACGGTCGGGTAATCCAGCAGGCTGGCTCTGGACTAAGTGATTCGAGAAAGATGTAGCTGGGCTAGCGTTATATGAACCTTGTCGTAGTAGGGCCAACTGGGGGAATTTCTGTACGGGATGCGGTATATGAAATTTAATATACATATGTTTTAATGGCGATTTCATATGCTAAGGTTTTGAATATAATATACAAATATATATATTAAAATTGCAAACATTTTTAACAGTGAACAATTTGTATGATGAGGATCCAACTCTTGAATCTCATTTCTCACCATCAATAAAACTGTATTAGCTTACGCTAGCCAAAAACCAAAACATCAAGCTAAGGTTACAATTTAAGTTTTGGTAAGACATGAACCTAAACGTACGAGCATATTCGACAGTTTTTAAAAAATCTAATACAAAATAAATGAGCATCATTGCTATTCTTGCTTCTTTTACAGATGTCTCAATATTCTATTTTATTGTATGAAGTATGATTTATTTTATAATAAATATGTCTATGTTATTATATTTTTATATTTGTAAAAGGTTTTTCTTGACGACTGAGGCGTGGTGTAGAAAATATTCCTATATTATCATAATTTTCATATTTGTTCTCTTTAGGTCAGGCCAGCAACTTTTTAAGTATAACGGTCATTTTGGACGACATTATTAGACGGCGCCACACCCCCCCCCACACATATATATATATATATATATTTATTTATATTGTATTTCTCTTTTAGGTGGACAATACATCTGTCAGTCATTAATTATATTTGGAAGTGAAACACCAATATTATCTGCGGAACTTGAAATTATAGTGACATATGAAAATGACGATTGTGAGACCCATGTAATGAAGAAAGACCTTCTATTGTCCGTACAGAAAGTTTGTACAGCATGCTCTCCAATCATTATGAGATATTTTAAAATTTCTATCAGAAATTATGAACTCGTCGATTACATCTTTAAGCAATTATTGAGTGGTAATATTGTTATGATAGATAAACCCTTCTATCCGTTGATTTTATAAGGGCCCGTACGAAACAGCTAACTCCAGATTCCTTGTGACTTACTACGAGACTCCCTCGAAAAGTTATCGCGCGGTACTCGAAACAGATCTCCCGAGTGTTCCTGACAGAGTTTACGAATCTTTTCGACGGGGATTTCGCCAAAAAGGCAGGCTGGAGCGAAGCTTTTCGTGACGCACTGAGACTCACTGAGATTAAGTGGGACTAACCAAGGAACAATGCAATAGAATTTAGAGCTTCCTACTGACCATCACAAAGTTTATCATAAGTCTGGGAGTCACCTGAAATCTCAGTGACCAGCCCTTCCAGATAAATTCTTATTTTTTAGGTAGGGGAAAAGCGGGTAACGCGGCGCAGTGAGAAATGTGGCGCAGTCGATTTAACAAAAATCTACTTATTATGCACAAGTGAAGTTAGGTTCCGTATATGAATTTAGGAATGCAATATTGAATAATGAAAACCAGCTTATTAAAATGATCGATTAATTCCGAATTCGATTAATTCCGATTAATTCCGAATTAAGTCCGAATTCAGAACGGTGGAGGGGATAAGGAAAACAGTCGAGGCATTTATGGTGGTGAAATGTTAAAAAGCGTCATATGGAATAGTAGCATAGTCTGATAGGCTGTTGTAAACATTGAATATAATTGTTTATTCTTAGACTGATTAGTAGTTGTGTATTTAATTTTAAAAATACACACAACCATAGTCCGTTTGAATATTACAAATTTTCTAAACATGCTTACAAAAATCAAAAGGAAAGGTGGATTCCTGCTGTAAAGCTTGTTTAGTAAGATACCCTCACGAAACTTTTAGTCAACGTCAATGCCGTCAATACAATACATTAATATTTACATTTATATGATAAATCCAAATAATATTATATAAATAATATATATATATATTTATTTATTATTTGCAAACACAAAAGATTTTTGAAACGAGGAATGGCAAACCATTTAACGAAAACAAACGTGAAAAAGGCTCGTGTTCTTTTGAACAACAAGATCAAGTTATTTCCAGTGAACCCTGGCGGCCGAAATGAACGGAAAGGATACTCTACAGCGTATCCTTATAGTATCCACGTAGCAAGATCCTTGAAGATGGGCATTTGACTTGTTATAATTCGGGTTCTAAGTTAAATCTTCCATTAGAATATCTCATAGTAATTGCAATAGTTTTTTTTTCAACGTTAAAAATTTAAAAAAAAATCATTAACTTCTGCTGAAGGTGACTTCAAGCACATGCATAATCGCTTCAGTAGTATGTTGCCACTCACGTCACAGCCTTGTTTTCTCAGGTTTCCACTGTATGCGCTAGCACCCAGCCAAAATTCTTAGTTACCGACGGATAACGCCTATAAACTACTACTAAAAGAAAATGTGATTAAAGCCGCCTTTTTCCCATGTGAATTATAGATATTATAATTTTTTAACTTTTAACGCTGAAAAAAACTATTGCAATTACTCTGTGATATTCTAATAGAAAATTTAACTTAGAATCTGAATTGCAACTAGTTAAATACCCATCTAGATGTTTTTTTTTAAATTTTTGTTGCATGATACGGAAGAGCTACTATGTGGATACTATAAGTATACGCTCTAGAGTATCGTTTCCGTTCACTCGGTCCGACCGGGAAAATTTTGAGGAGAACATTAAGTTAATTGCGATGAAAATTTGAATCAGCAAGAACAAATTATTAATGTAAATTATGGATATGGTTAAAGTCTTCTTGAGAATAAAACTGCAGATCAAGAATTCCAAGTGGAAATGTTAAAACGAATTCATTCACTTGTATTAAGTACATTTACTGTGACAGAAATTATTGCAATTTGGAGATTCAAACAAATTTAACGCATTTAAATACATTTCTGCATACAGTACTGCAGGAGTTATGGTAGAAAATTCTGAATTTTTATTAAAAAGGGCTCAGTCAGCTTCTGTATAAAACAAATGCATAGTGTCTTTGAAAAATAGAATTTATATTTTACATTATAATAAAAACCGGTTTAAACTAAACTGAATTAGGTGTTTTTTTTCTGTGAACAAGACAACAATTTCCAGTATATTATTTTCAATATTGTATTATTTATCTTCTACTACAGCCTGACAAGGGAATGATGCAAAGTACAATGCAAAGTACAATATTCATTATGCAAACACTAGAGTTATAATTGATTGCACGAAGCTTAAAATTAGGATTCCTAGTGCTGTTGGCTACAAAGTATCAACTTGTTCTCATTATAAAATAAGATTTATAGAAAAAATTCTCAATGTAATAACTCCATCAGGATTCATTAGTTTCAAATCCAAAGTCCAGAGGTGAAGTTTTAGCTGATAAAAGTTTTCCAGAAATCAAAGCGAAGATTGATGAGGCAGGCAACAAAGTATTAATTTTTTATGCCACCATTTTTGGGAAAAATTACTAAGTTATTTCTACAATTTGTGGTTTTTACACCTTGTATTTTGTTAATACCTTTTTATTTTTTGTGGTTGTGTATTAGTTTTATCATTGAATAAAATGATTGTTTACATTAAAATGATTCAACATTTTTTTAAGCGTATAATACTTCAAATATAATAATGATCTACATTTTACTGTTTCAAACAGAAATGTGGAATTCAACATCAGAGAAATTTGTATCCAACAACTTATAACTAAGAGCAATAATCTTCAAAATACATTTCAAAAGATTCAAATATCCTTTCCTGTTAAATTTCTTTTCTTTTTTGCACAAGATTTTTTAAATTAATTTTAAGTATAATGCAAGTAAATAATGTCTAATATAAAATTCTTTGCTTTTAACAATTACATCTTTCAAATATGCTTCATCTCGTTGAACTTCAACGTAGCAACGTCTATTTTTAACAAGTGTATAAATAAACATATCACATGTACATACGCTACTTATATACTTTGTACTTGACACTGAGTTTAGTATGCACTACTTCTTTTTAATTCAACTTCTACATCACTAAATTGCAAATATTCAACATTGTAGAGTTTATTTTCACAATCAACAATTGCCACTTTTTCACAGCTACTTGGATACTTAAACTTAACAATTTTACAGATAAAATTATCTTCTGCAATCACTCCATCTAGGCTTGCGCATAACCATGGTTGCTTCTCGCTGACTTAAACTCCAAGTTTCATGTCTTCCACTCCATAATGTTTCTCATACATCTCTTTGGCTTCTTTTTAATTTTGTGTTCCCTATAGAGTTAATTTACTTTTAATGGTTTTTGGATTTAGCACATCCAGCATTCGAGATTCTTCAGTCTTCTTGTTTCTAATTTTCATAGAGTTTACATCTTGACTAGCAATTTTTCTTAATTTTCAAGCTGTAAACCATTTGCTACATCACAATATTATTTAAATAAAAATGTTTCTCACTTTCACTAATTTTATAATTATTTTTATGAAGAGGCTGATCCATTAAGAACATAAATACTTCTTTCACAAATGCTTCACAACTTTCTGCGCGTGAGTTTTAACTTTATCTAGAAGACTATTAACACAGTTCCTTATTAAAAAATCCGTTGTACTACATTGAGCCGCCATTTAAATTAATTTTAAAAATCAGATCCGTTGCAAAAATCCCAAACGACAAAGCGCCCACCCAATGAGAGTCGCGCTCCGTGAAAACGGCCCGCGAATCATTATTTACAAATGCATCCTTTCCAAAATAATCGTGATGCAGGGGTGTTTTCACCCTTCATTCCGAGACAAGATGAATTTAGAATAATTTCCTATACCTTCAGAAATATGCATGCCAAATATTAATCTTTTCTTCAGTCTATAAATGATGAAAACTGTTGGTCCGCTATATTAAATTTTTTACCTAAAATCAATAATGAGCAGCCCCAATAAGCATTCAAAGTCTTTTTACGAGACATATTTAACAACACTATGCGAAAGTTTTCAACAAAATCGGTGAAAAGTCGCAGGATTCTGAGGTATAAATCTTGCTTGACTCCTTCAATACTAGCAAAGCATATATGAGTGTACGCTTTTTCTTATTGTACTAAAATTTAATCAAAATTGAAAAAGAATAAATAAAATGTTAGCCTAAAGAGGAAGAGTTCGGTGGCTTATATTTAATAGAAATTTAATGAGTCAATCGTGTCGGCCTTTAAGATCAAATACCTCTAACGGACTGTATAGGACCCTTCATAATAAGTTACGTAATGTTACCTAATGGTATGTAACTAATGGTGCATAATAATACTGATTGCTATATATGTCTCTAGATGCTCTTGGAGGACCATAAAAACTTCTGCGCAGCCATAGGTGCTATAGAATACTACTACACATATGGATAGGGCCCCACTCAATGTTACCAGACTATGGCCCGGCCGACTTGAGAGGCCGAGGAAGTGAGACAGATGCCAGTTCAGTTTCACAGAGCGTAGTGGCGCATAGTCGAGATCCGAGTATCGCGGAGCAGCACTGGTCGTGTTCTACTCGCCGATGTTCCTAGGGATGTGCTGACTCCGGCAAACAAGCAGGTTCGCCGCGGCCGCTTGATCCTGTTTTTCCTAGCACTCTTGTATCAACGGGAATCTCATCCACTGCGCTGTAACGAAGTTACAAGCACCTCACAATTATACGGCCCTATGGGCCTAGGATTGGGAGTGGAGAGAGCCACCCCGGCCTACATACCCCAAAAACCTCATCTCGGAATGTTCAGTCCGCATCGAGTCTTAGTCTCCCTGGTCGCCTGCCCAGTCTCTTAACCCTTAGACGTTCCGACGCCACTCACCCACTACGACACCGCATCCCCGGTCTCGACTTCGCTGCCCGGTTCGAGTTACCTAGACGCATTCGACATTAAAACTCCTGTAAGTTGGTTAATAAAACCTTTTTGTTAAATGTTTCCCCTCCTTAATTGACTACACCCGCTTCTCGACGTTCCAAATCCCCCACCTTTCCCTTAATTTGCGAGATCGCTCACAAATTTAGCGCCCTCCTTAAAAACCCGCAATACCCCCAAAATCCTATAAGTCGAGAACGAAAGCCAAAAATAATGAAAAATGAATGCTTGAATTGTGCATGTGTGCCATGAACTGAAGAAAATTTGAATTTGAATTTTTTGTGTCGAAATATTTTGAAAATTAATTTTTAGTAAATTGATATTTTATTTGAAATTTTTTATTGTTTGCTAGAAAATGTGCGAGTAGGATAAATGTAATTAGACCGAAAAAGTGCGGGTAGACTGTCATATATGTCCGTTAAATAGTTGGTATACTTCGCGTGATCGCAAGCTCTGCCACCTTTAACAAACTAAAAACTACCCTGAGAAAAAAACGCCTTATCTCTACTCCTTGTAGCAGGATTGGATAAGTGAGGGGTTTAAAAAACATTCGCCTAAAACAAAAAATTTTGCAAAAATACGGTTGGAAAGAACAGAAATGAATTTCGGAAAAATAGCGGGAAAATAGAATTTACTAGTAGGAACAAACTAGATACTAGGCAGTCTGATAAGTCCCTGAAAAATGAAACACGGAGACGTTTTTTTGGCTAAAGTCGGTGTTATTTTTCCATATACTCTCCTTTTAGGTCGATACAGCGAGTCCAATGATTTTCTAACTTTTTGATACCGTCCGAAAAGTACTCCATCGGAAGTTATCCAAAATACGCCTCAGTTTCAGCTATGAGCTCCTCATTTGAGTAAAAACGCTTACCGGTGAGCCATCTCTTCAGGTTAGGGAACAAGTAATAGTCGCTGGG
>NC_046662.1:146997933-147004698 GCF_010883055.1 Belonocnema kinseyi
AGCTTCTTCATGCCCAAAACTGAATGCACGATATTGCCCACACGTTCCAATGATATGCCTACAGCATTAGCTACCTCTCTCAATTTCACTTTGGGATCATTCTGAGCTAGTCGGAAAAAAACGAGAAATAAAATAGAAAAAATCGAATGAAGTTAAGGTCTGGTAGAATAAAAATTATTTCAAAAATGGCAACTCCGGTAAATAGTATCGGAGAAAATAGAGAGGATAGAATAGATTCAGAAGGAATAAACGAGGAAGATAACGCACAAGCAGATGCGGATAATTTTGAAAATGAAAATATTATTATTCAATCGGTCCAAGGAGAAAATAGAGAAAGGAGAAAATAGAAAATAGAGAAGGAGAAAGAAGAGAGTTAGAATGGGGGGAAAAAGATACAAGTCAAGCGACAGGTGCAATCCCCGAATGACAACACAAACACAGACAGAAAGTACCCCAAACCCAAATAGACAAAATCGTACCTCACAAAGAAATGAAATTTTAATACTATCCCCAAATACTGAGAATACGTTAGGTGATTGGAGACTAGAAAATGAGAATAGTAGGTATTTTGAAAATGAGGAATTAGAAACAAGTAGAATAGATAGAGAAATTGAGATTAAGAGAAAAGAACTAGAAATATTAGAAAGAGACAAGAAACGATTAGAATTGAATCGGTTAGAAAGGGAAGAAACTCTTAGAAAAGAAAGAGATAGGATAGAAAAAGAAAGAGCAGAGAAAGCAAGAGTAGGTCGCGAAAAATTACGAATAGAAATAGAAAGACGAGAAAAAGAAAATGCGAGAATTAATAATAGAACTTTCGAAATTGATTCTTTTATAGAAAATAATAATGAATTTTGGAATGAGGCACAAGAATTAATAAATTTTGAAGAAAAGAAAAGCGATAAAATTAAAATTAAAGAACTATCGGACGAAGTTAAAAATTTAAACGATAAAATGGATAGAACCTTAAATTTAAGTCAAAAGTTAAATTGTCAAAGTCATAAATCACGAAATGTACAAAATACGGTTCATTTCGAAGAAACCGAATTAGATTTAAATGAGCAAAGGCACTCGTTGGCAGGTGAAAGAAAAGGTATAATAGTAAACAGGGGTAGCGGTCAAGGGGACGAATACTCATTACCGAGACCGATACACAGGCAATCAATTATAAGAAAATCGCATTTGCCACATTACGAAAGAGAAACCCAAAGTCGAATGGTTAGGGAAAGAAAGACCGATAGGGAAAGAGAAGAAATGAATGAAAATAATATGAATGAAATTCCAGCAACTCTATTTCCATTCGGAATGATACAAACCCCTTTCCAAACAATGTTAAATTGGCCCATTAAATTTAAAAACAACACAGAAAATAGCCCAAATTATCTCCTAAATAATTTAATGAGATTTAAAAAAGGTTATAAAATTAATGAAAAAGACATTTTGGAAAATTTTGATGCTGTTTTCGAGGAAGAAGCATTAGGCTGGTTTCAGGTAAATAAAAATAATTGGCAATATTTAGACGCATTTATTGAAGATTTTAAAGAAACTTACTTGATTGAGAGATATACTGAAATAATTAAAAATAAAATAAAATTTTGCAATCAGGAAAAAGAACAAGACATTCATGCTTTTGTTACATAAATTAAACAGTTATTCGAAAAACTAACACCACATCCGAGCCTAGAATGGCAATTAAGAAAGACCTATGAAAATTTAAGAATGGAATATAAAGTTTATATCTCAAGAAATGCTTTTTCGAGTTTCTCAGAATTAGAAATTTTAGGGCGAGAATGGGAAACAGAATTATCAAAATCTAAAATTAGAGGTCAACAGTTAAGCAATTTAGATAAAAATAATGTCGAAAATGATAAAAATAAAAACGAACCAGAAAATAATCAATTGCATAATAACAGTAATTTCAGAAATCAAAACACAGCTGGCCAAGTATTATTAAATACAATTAATCAGCTGTTAAGAGACGCACAGACATGATAATTTGAAAACACTTCGCAAATACAGGCGCTTTTATATCACGCGGAAGAAAATAAAAATAAATGTGAAAATAAAAAAGATGAGAAAGGACAAAAAAATCATAATGCGATTTCAGGATATGAAAAAAGTAGGGATAATAAAGAAGGAGAAATGAGTCCACGTGCACAGGATTTCGTTGATCCAAATTTAGGAAACCGAAATTTTAATAATAGATCGCGAGAACCCTTAACATGCTACAATTGCGGGAAAGTAGGCCATTTTCGACGGGATTGTTGGTATAGTTTAAATCAGGGAAACGCATACGGTCGCTATTGAAGGCGGAAAATAGCAGACAGAACCAGAGACCGCCCGAATTATTTGACACAGACACAAATGACTCAGACGAAACAAGATTCCACCTTATGATAGATTTCGAAAATCATAAATTTGAAATGCTAGTTGACACCGGTGCAACTCACTCACACATAGGTGAAAAATGTATAAAAACAGTTAAAGAGTTAGATTATTAGATTAAAAAACCGATAAATGATATATTAAAGGTCGCGAATGGACAAAATATGAAAATAATAGGTCAAGCTTTGATTCCAATTAAAATTGGACACGTAGAAAAATATTTCTTATTTAGATTGGTACCGGAATTAAAATCGATCGGAATAATAGGAACGGATATGATAGAAAAAATAGAATTGAAGATGGATTATGAGAAAAATATTTGGTTGTTACCAGAATTACCACATATAAGATATTCGATTAAATCAAAAGTAATTAAAATGCAGGAGCCGATAATGGAAGAAAGAGAAACGAGAGATAATAAGAATAGGGAAACCGAGAAAAGCAAACTAAAGTTCGGAACGAAGATTAGCCTGAGAAATAACATACGAGAGAGAGAGAGGCAGATTTGCTACAGTGCGAAGTCTCTTCTCCCGTGTCGCCACACACCCCACCCCAAACCCTCCTTACAGGTGATGCACTAGACTCGATCCCGCTAGCACCCCAGCCGGCACAGAGTGTACGGGGGCATGGTGCCCCACACCCTAAACCCTAGGAGGCGAGCGACGCAACACTGGCGCGTGCCGGCATGGGCGTTCATAGTTTAGATAAGCAGGCTAGTCAAAATATATAGAGAGAAAGAAAAACAAATAAGGATAGAAATAAACTAAATACAAAGTTACAGGGGAAAAATAAAGATAGGAATTTAAATACAGAATTTAAAGGGCCATTGAAATGCATTAAAGAGAAAAATGATTCTAAATTAAAGACGGAATTAGATAAAAAGGAAGAAAAAAATGATTCTATAATAGAAAAATTATTCGCAATTAGGAAAAGTAATTGGTATAATTTTAGGAATGATGCGGTTATTAATAATAATATAAAACGCGTAAAAATAGAAAGAAAGAGAAATTTAGAATTTTGCGATAAAATTTCTGAAGGGATAATAGAGTTAAATGAAGCACAACAAGCGCAATTAGAAAATTTAATTAAAAGAAAAATTACGAATCAAGGAGCAGAGTTAAAACCGACACATCTAACTAGTCGTAAAATAGATGTGCAAAGTCATGAACCAATTAAGCAAAGATAATATTACGTATCACCAAAAATAAGAGTTTATTTACGAGGAAGTAGATAGACTTTTAGAAGAAAAAATAATAGAACCATCGAATAGCGATTGGTCAAATCCGATAGTAATGATTAAAAAACCTAATGGAAAATACAAATTTTGTTTAGATTTCAGAAAAGTAAATAAAATTACGAAAAAGATTTATACCCAATTCCAATAATGTCTGAAATATTAGACACATTAAGATCAGCAAGATACATGTCTAAAATCGATCTTCGTTCAGCATACCACCAGAAACCACTGGACGAAGAATCGAAACCAATTACAGCTTTTATAGTACCAGGCAAAGGAATGTATCAGTTTAAGAGGATGCCATTTGGTTTAACAAATGCTCCTGCTACATTCCAACGACTGATGGATAGAATAATAACACCAGAATTAAAGCCAAATGTGTTTTGCTATCTCGATGATATAATTATAGTTTCTAAAAATTTTGAAGAGCATTTAAAATATTTGGAGATAGTTTTAGATAAAATTGAAAATGCAGGTTTAACAATAGGTTTGCATAAATGCGAATTTGGATGTTCCGAAATTAAATATTTGGGCTTTATAGTAAATGAAAAAGGATTGCAAGTTGAAGAAGAAAAAACTGAACCAGTTTTAAATTTTCCAAAGCCAAAAACAATTAAACAAGTTCAAAGAGTGATAGGAATGGCTTCTTGGTATAGGAAATTTATTCCAAAATTGGCAGAAACTATAGAAACTTTACGACTATGCATTTCCGACTATTAAATACTTACTAACGACAGCACCGATTTTAGCCTGCCCTGATTTTGGAAGCCCATTCCAACTTGAAACTGATGCTAGTGACGTAGGATTAGGAGCCGTTTTAACACAAACAATAAACGGCGAAAATTACGTCATAGCTTTTGCAAGTAGAGGTCTGAACGGAGCAGAACGAAAATATTCTGCTTCCGAAAAAGAATATTTAGCAGTAGTTTGGGCAATAAGAAAGTTTAGACCATACTTGGAAGGTTATTCTCTTAAAGTAGTCACAGATCACATTGCACTAAGGTGGTTACTAAATTTAAAAAATCCAACTGACCGATTAGCAAGATGGGCGTTAGAATTATTAGAATGTGATTATGAAATTGTTTATAGAAAAGGAAGTTTAAACCATGTTCCAGATGCATTATCAAGATCTAATGAAACAGAAACAAAAGTTTCTAGTATTTTATCCAGTGTAGTAGAAAATAAAGAAAAAGATTTTAAAGAAATTGAGGATAATTGGTATACAATTAAAATAATACATGTTAAAAATAAACCTGAAGAAAACCAAAATTGGAGAATACGCGACAATCAATTATATTTCTATAAACCCGACCCTTTAAAATTAAGCTTAAATTTAGATAGCAATCCGTGGAAATTAACAATACCGAAAGAATTGCGAGAACAAGTTTTGATTGAAAATCACGATAATAAACAAGAAGGACACTTAGACATGCAAAAAACATACGCGAAAATTTCCGAAAATTATTTTTGGCCCGGAATGTATTCTGAAACTCTTGAATATGTGAAAGAATGCGATATTTGTCAGAGAATAAAACCTAAAGTAAACAATCAGATAGGTTTAATGGGAAAGCGTATAATCGAAGAACCATGGACAGTAGTAGCATCTGACATGATGGGTCCATTGCCAATGACAAAATCAAGAAATCAATACATTTTAGTATTTGTTGATATGTTTACAAAATGGGTAGAAATTATTCCAGTAAAAAATAAATGATCGTCAACGGTGGAAAATGAATTTCATAAACGTATAATTTCAAAATGGAGTACGCCTAGAATTTTTTTTACAGATAATGGAAAAAAGCACGTAAATAAATCAATAGTTAATTTAACAAAAACATTTGGTATTAGACATTCGAAAACTCCTAAATATCATGCACAGGCAAATCTGACTGAAAGATGTAATAGGTCAATTAAAACAGCAATTAAAGCGTATTTAGAAAAGGACCATAAAACATGGGACGAAAATTTAGATGATCTGCAATCTGCGTTAAATACTAGTAAACATTCATCAACAGGTTTCACACCAGCTTTTTTAAATCTAGGCAGGGAACTCCAACCAATTCAAGCGCTAAATAAAGATTTAGAGGGATGAAGCGAAATAGAATTTCAAGACTCAGAAAAATGGGCAAATAGGATGCAAAAATTAAAAATAATTAGAGAGGAAGTGGTTAAAGGTTTAGATACCGCAAATGAAAAACAATCTAGGTATTGCAATCTAAGACGTAGACCTTTAACTTTTGAAATTGGTGAGCGAGTACTTAAAAGCAATAAAACATTATCAAATAAAGGGGTTAGGAATAGCTCAAAAATTAAATAAAAATTTCGAAGGACCATTTTTTATTAAAGCAAAAATTTGACCAACAATTTACGAAATTAAAACAAAAAAGGTAAATCTGTAGGTAATTGGAACGTAAAAGATATTAAAAAATTTAATGGTAAAAAGTTATTATTATTGGTAAAAAGCTATTTTCAGAATAATGGATCCACGGTTAGTCCTCAAATGCAAGGATTGCCTTTTGGGGCTGGCGGGGGAAGAATTATTGACCCACGTATGTAAAAAGTCGGTTGATCTTCTTCAACCACCGGCAACAGAGACAATAGAGGAGAGGACGAACAGAATAAAGGAGATAGATAGGAGAAAGAAAGCTGAAGTGGAAAGGGAAATGACAAAAGAAATTTAAAAAAATAAGAAACAGAAAATTATTAGAAGAAAAATGTAAGATGTTCGACGAATTTCGATCAAAAAAAGGGGATCCGAGAATTAAAAAATTAGCGGAGGAAAAAAGAATTTTCTACGACCTTCCAACAATGGAAGAAAGAAGAAGAGGGTTAAAAGAGAAGAAACAAAAAGAAGAAAAGGAAAAGCAAAGTTAAAAACTAGAAGAAAATAAAAAACTGGAAGAATTATTCGAAAAAACAAAAATACAGCAGGACAAGGAAAGAGAAGAGAAGGAAACAGAAGAAATGAAAAGATTATTAAAATTAAGACAGGGAAGATACATAAAAGGAGGCTGGATAGAGGAACATCAGGAATTAAAAGTAATTATAAAAATTACTCTAAGAAAGGAGGAATGGAAAGAACTAAAAGAAAGACAAACAGCACAAAAGATGGAAGATAAGAAAAACGAGGAAGAAGATGACGA
>NC_046662.1:147004798-147006218 GCF_010883055.1 Belonocnema kinseyi
AGAAAATTTCAATTCCAAATGTGCAGAATTGGAGAAATGTAAAATGTAGATCCAGAAAAAGAATAAAAAAAAGACCAAAAAGACTAATTTTCCAGAAATATTCATATCCGAATCACAGCAAAAAACAGGTATTTTCGATAAAACAGTTGAAATTTCAACAATATCGATAGATTTTCACTTGAGATGAAAATGTCAAGCAACCAAACGAGATTAGTTTTCAATCAGAAATTTGTACCACCAATTAAAAAAAATTCAATTTTCCACCGAATAAAAAGAATTTTTAAACGAGAAGGATGAATGTTGACCGAATTATCGAATTTTGAAGAAAATGATTCAGTTTTGAGCCAGGTAGTATAATTTTTGACAAAAAAGGAACCATTAACAACAAATTTCATTGTAGGCGTATTTTTGGTGGACTTGCAACGTTCAGCTCATTAAAATCCATATGTTTGGCATAAAATGTGAGAAAAAATAATGTTTTATTAGGAATATTACATAATCGATACAATTTTACTATATTTTAAACAATTTTTATAAACAAATGTATTTATTAGACTATAGCCAAACTGTATTAGTTTAAAAAAATCGTTTGAACAATTAGGAATTGTCGTCAGTTTTCAAAATATCATATCACATAAACCAGTTTATTGAAAAATTGTCAAACTCTACATTTCTATGTACATTTTTTAAACACTGAACAGTTGTTGTCCATCTGCGAAGTATCGAAACACCGAATGATCGGAACGACATTGTTAGCTTCTTTGGTAAGAATTTGATTCGTTAAACAATTTAAAAACTGTAAGGCTGTTTATAAAAATGATTCAAACAATTGTAAAATTGCATCTGTTTTCAATTATAATCGTAACAGAACATTTAAAACTCTCACATTTTCTGATTGATGTGCAAAATTAATCTTATAGTATAGAGCAAAGTGTAAATACCTTTTTTAAATTAAATTTCCTAGAGATACTAGGCAGTCTGATAAGTCCCTGAAAAATGAAATACGGCTGTAACGACCTTTTAGGTCGTTACAGCGAGTGCAACGATTTTCTAACTTTTTGATACCGTCCGAAAGTACTCGATCGGAAGGTCTCCAAAATATGCCTCAGTTTCAGCAATGAGCTCCTCATTTGAGTAAAAACGCTTACCGGTGAGCCATCTCTTCAGGTTAGGGAACAAGTAATACTCGCTGGGGGCCAGGTCTGGTGAATACGGTGGCTGAGGAACCAATTCGAAGCCGATTTCATGCAATTTTGCTTATGCAACTAAGCATGAATGAACAGTCTCATTGTCGTGATGATAAAGCGATTTTTTCTTTTTCAAATGCGGTCATTTTTCGGCGATTTCGATTTTCAATCGGTCCAATAATGATGAATAGTATGCTCCGGTTATGGTTTTACCTTTTTCAAGATAGTCCACG
>NC_046662.1:147006318-147008638 GCF_010883055.1 Belonocnema kinseyi
TTTTCGACATTTTCTGGTGTAGTGACCTCTTTTGGGCGCCCAGATCGTTCAGCATCAACTGTGCTCGTACGGCCACAACGGAACTCGGTAAACCACTTATGATTTGTTCCAATCGACGGGCAGAGTCCGGGTAATACTAATCCAGCTTGGCCTTGGTCTCGGATATCGTTTTCTTGCGAAGATAGTAGTGTTTGATCAAAAATCGAAACTCAGATTTTTCCATATTAAAAAAAACTTGGAGGTTAGTCGCTTCTCAGTGCTGTAACTTGTAAATGCGTAAACATAAATGGCTGAAGTTTTGACATGCGTCATTTGAAGGATCAAGCTCGACGAAAATGGTTCACATTAGTGAATACTAATGCCATCTCTTAGAATTTTCAGGTACTTATCAGACTGCCTAGTATGTAAAATTTACCTGGCGTGGAGTTGCTTTAATATGCCATTTCTCGTTCTTTGGTGATACAATCCATCAGTTGAGACATCTGTCACGACAGCAAAGACATTGCGAGCATCCCCTAGAACTTTGTCTACATCAGGAATGGGTACTCGAACAGCAGATTCTTCTTCTGCTGGAGGAAGTCTTTTATGAGAAGTTCGCTTGATCCGGTTTGATTGATGAGCGAGATTATCGGCAGCCTCTTTGTGTTGGAGAGTTGCATTTTTGGCGGGTAGGGGAATGCTCGCTGAAAACAGAGTGTAGGGCCGTAATAAAATAGGCACCGTGGACCAAACACACTTAAAACACCAAGTCAAGATGTGAACAACCGTGCCGAAGACGGAGTGGCACCAGTGACTGCTGTCTTAAACGGTGTCTCTAGGATATCAGGTCGCCTTCTAGAGTATATAGACCTTACCTCCGCATGCGCGGCTCTGCAGGGATGAAAGCGAAAGCTCCACAAGGCTACTTCGAACGCTAAGGAAACTCGAACACCCCAGCATGGGAAACAAGAGAGGGAGCTCTCTCTGAGTTCCCTTGGGGCAAATTGCGCGAAAGCAATAATTAGGAAGCCGAGGATTATCAGGGTCATGTCCTCGACCGCAGAGAAGGATGAAGAACAGAAAGAACCAGCTTCCAGAATCACAAGAAAGCAGTAAAAGGAACAAAAGCGTTTTCGACCGGAGGCGGTCCTCATTAGGCCGTCTAAAGGTATGAGTTACGCTGAGGCCCTCAAGATGAAAGGTCAACCCTGACAACCTTGGTGTGAAAATCAGGGGAGTCAGGGAGACAAGAAAAGGATAAATCCTTATAGAGGTGGGCCCTGCAGCAGACAGCAGGATGGAACTGTCTTCTGCTATCAGACAGGCAGTGGAGACACGAAACTCCGTGCGCGAGCTCGTCCCACGCACAGAAGTCGAGATCTTGGATCTTGACACGACGTGTGATGTGGAAAGGTGACGGAGGCCATCCGAGATCACATCGGTGATTCGTCGCCGAACTATCTAAAGGTGAACATGACAAAGAGGGCCTTCAGGGGAAACCTAAAGGCATATGTCGAACTGAGCGAGGAGCTAGCTGCGAGGCTTATCCGATCAGGTAATCCATAGGTGAGATAGATGTCCTGTAGGGTAAGGAAGAAGATGGAGGTCACATACTGCTACCGCTGGCAGGGCTTCGGCCACTTGGAAGCGAAGTACGAGGATCCCGATAGGACCAATTGATGAAGGAGATGTAGTACAGGGGTCCATAAGTCTACAGAGTGCCTTGGTACTCCTAAATGTTTCCTCTGTGCCGCACGAACAGAGAAGACCCGGACATGGGTTTGCAGGAAAGAAGTTAGGTTTTAGTGGGTAGGTGCCGCTTGCGGTAATTCCCACTCTCACCTTCGTTCTTTGTTGAGTATGTCCACATGGGTGCATCTCATGCGTATATATATATTTTGTATATACGCGTGACATGTGTATACTGGTCTCGTGGTCACTAAAGGTTAGAATGTGGCTGGTGCATGAACATTTTTCCGTTTTACTCCTTTAACAGAACAAAAAAACCCTTCACTTTCGTTAAATTTCACTCCGAAAATTGAATAAACGTGGCGGTTGCACTCAAGACATTGCTGAGCTCCACTTGTTTCCTCCAAGCAGACGTGGGAATTTGCTAGAGATCCAGAAGGGGATGTGTCCTATCACATGCGCTGTGAGGGATCTCGCAAATTAAGGGGAAGGTGGGGGATTTGGAACGTCTAGAAGCGGGCGTAGTCAATTAAGGAGGGGAAACATTTAACAAAAAGGTTTTATTAACCAACTTACAGGAGTTTCAATGTCGAATTCGTCTAGGTAACTCGAACCGGGCGGCGAAGTCGAGACCGGGGATGCGGTGTCGTAG